>NC_071525.1:7870961-8178365 GCF_027887155.1 Malaclemys terrapin pileata
CTTGTTGCGTGTGTAGAAAATGGGGAGACATCAGGATGGATTGGTTTAAATAGAAACGATTTAGATCACCACTTTTAATCATAGGTTTCAGAGTCGCAGCCGTGTTAGTCTGTATCCGCAAAAAGAACAGGAGTATTTGTGGCACCTTAGAGACTAACAAATTTATTTGAGCATGGTTTAAATCAGCAAATAGGAAACCTTAATTTAAATAATCAAGTTTAATTGTGCTTTGTGTTTGTCCCTTTCAGTTATCTTCCTAAAGAAAAATTGATTCTCATTGGTTAGTAACCATTAAAGCATGTTGCTTTGCAACCGAATATAGCCTTCACACTAAATTTGGTGCTGTTTTAGCTAACCAGGAGGCTACACTATGTCTACACACATTTATTTAAGCAATTTATTTATAGCACTTAACTTACTTTTATTCAAATTTTTACTTTTTTATGATGATAGAAAATGGTGAATGATGCCTTTCTCATTTACTGTATGTGTTTAATTTTTTATTCATGATTTGTATCAAGCTGTATATGGATGGAAATTGCAATTCAAACAAAACTGCATAAAAGCAGCGTTTTCCATTTTTTAAGTTAGTTAAATCAAAATACCTTTCATGTGCTGGATTCATAAGAAACAAAAATAAGTGAATCAAAACATGTTTTGTATTTCAAACTAACTGATTTTCCTGGAAGATTTTAGAACTAATAGAGTTTGTCCTCTCACATCTTCGCTTTTATTCATAGATTGGAAAAGAGAAAAACAAGCTTTCCTGCTTTGTCAGCTCTCAGTTGTTTTTTTAACTTTGAATGAACTAGCCATTGAATTAGCTGAATAAACTGAAATGATGGAAGTGATCTCTCTGCCTGTGCTCCAGAGGTGGCTGTTGTCAAAAGCTGATTTAGAACTACTTCAAACTCTGGTTGCAGGCGCTTAGCCGGTAACTTACACGAGTTCAGTGGTTTGACTTTCTTTAAAAATTGGCAGCTGCTTACTGCTTAATATTATTTTCTGCATTTCATTGAAATGATTTTAGTAGATTATAATGAGCGTAGGTCTTAACGTAGGTGCAAATTTATCTTTAAATAGTTCACTTAAAAAAAAAATGAACCTGTCTTTAATTTAAATTTAAAAATATGATTTTTTTTAAAGTTATTGATTTTTATCCAGCCTGGGAGGCATGTAGAACTGGAACTCTGAGGTTAGGGCCTGATTCTGCATAGCGCTGAGTGCCTTCAACTTCCATTGAAGACGTTTTGCAATCTTTATAATTATGTGTATTGTGGTTGCACCCAGGCGCCCAGTCACCATGGTACTAGGTGGGGTACCGAGACAGAACACAAAGATGATCTGAGTTTTGAGGAACCCATCATGGTGAAGCCATGCCACATGTTTTCTGCCTGGGGATTGTAGCGTTTGTGGTGTGGTTTAGCGCGTGTGTAACCCAAGAAGTAAAGGCAGAATTCAGCTGTATCAGCTCTGGTAGAATTTCCACTGATCTAAGAATTCAAAGCTCTTAGGATAACGGGTTCCCAGACTGCATCTTCTTTGTTGTGTGGTTTTCTCTTAATGTTGTGAATCCCAATAACCATTGTAGTTTCCTAAAGGCAATATATAGAAGTGACTAAACTAGCTAGCCGTCTAGCCGTGCCCCGAATCAGGGTATTTGAAATGTTGTTCTGTAGTGAAAGCAGTTGTAATAACGTAGTTTGAACTGATTTGCGAAAGTGATTTCATCTCCTGTGATCAGTTAACGCAAATATATTTAACTCTTGGGCAAAATGTAGTTTCCTTGTCAGTGATGTTCAAGCCTCTTATCTGCGGCACTGAGAATATAATGAAAGTGTATTCATCGGGGGAGAGTTTTGCTTTGAAGGGAGGTGATAAACAGATACAGACAGAGAGAAAAATAAAGGGTGGTAGCAAGAGCTGAGGTTTCAGAGACTATATTGATGCGTTGGGTTCTTAAACCTGAAACTGCTTTTAAAATACATCTCTTTTCCATTCCCACATTTCAATTAGTGATGCCGTATTCAGAGAAATACTCAATGTTTTTTCCCAAAGCCTGTCAGTTGTCAGGGTGGGACAAAGAGGAGTGGGGTTCGTAGCAGTAAGTGAAATTTCACGGTTGTCTCTTTAATGGGAGCGCATATTTTGTCAAATTTCATCTCCAACTGCATGTATATTTCCAGTAAGATCCAGGGCGACAGCTCTTACAGGAGAAGCCATATTCAAATCAGACACGGTAGGAATTGGATGAAGATGGGCTACAAAAGATTTACAAGGAATAGTTCTGCAAGCAGTTCTTTCTTTCTTTCTTAGAAATGGTAGCGATTTGGGCTAGACCAGACTAGACCTCTAGCCCCACCAGAATCCAAATGTGCTTGCAGACAAATTTATTTTTGATGCATGATTTTACCTCTGCAAACAGGAAATAATTCTATTCTCCCCTCCGATATAAAATGTGTTGAGGTCTATGGATGAAAAGTGCTAGGTAAGAGCTAGGGGTTATTATTATTTCTTTATATTACACACAGAGGACGTGATGATGTGACTTCTAGAATCGGAGTCCCCTGGGATCTAGTGAAATGATTTAAGGTCTGGTGACCAAATGATTTAGAGGATTGATTCGATCTGCTGATTGAGAAGGGGGAAATGAAATAGCAGGGTTATAGTGTAAGGCCTTGGCTACACTTACCAGGTAGTTCGACGGCTGGAAATCGAAGTTCTGGGTTCGACTTATCGCGTCTAGTCTGGACGCGATAAGTCGAACCCGGAAGTGCTCGCCGTCGACTGCGGTACTCCAGCTCGGCGAGAGGAGTACCGCGGAGTCGACGGGGGAGCCTGCCTGCCGCGTGTGGACCAAGGTAAGTTCGAACTAAGGTACTTCGACTTCAGCTACGTTATTCACGTAGCTGAAGTTGCGTACCTTAGTTCGAATTGGGGGGGGGTAGTGTAGACCAAGCCTAAGAGTAAGGAGTAGATCTACAAGAATGGGTTGAACTCTGGAAAACGTGCCTGAGAGAAAGAGAGAGAGACTGAAGAAGCTCAATCCACTGGTATTTCATTTATCCAAGAGAAGGTTAAGAGGTATCTTGATTATGGACAACCTGGGGAAAAGATTTTTGATCGTAGGTGGTTGGTTAATCTAGCAGAAAAAAGCAGAATTAAAGCCAGTGTCTGGAAACTGAAGCTAGACAAATTCAGACTAGAAATAAGTGCATATTTTTAGCAGGGAGGGTAACTAACCATTGGATCAGTTTACCCAGGGCTGTGGTGGATTCTCTGACTTGTGGAAATTCTCAGATCAAGACTGGATGCCTTTCTAAAAGATAAGGTTGAGTCTTTAAGGTGCCACCGGACTCCTCGTTGTTTCTGAAAGTGACGCAAAAGATCAAACTAGAATAGAGGATCATAATGGTCCTTTCTGACCTGAACTCTATGCAAACTTTAGCTACCACAGCCCAATCCTGTGACTGGGGGAAGTCAGCCTGGCTAGGATCTGTGGCACAATTATAGTTTTCTGTGAGTGTGGAGGCAGGGAGGGCGGGGGAAAAATGCATTTGCAGTAAGGGGTTTGAGCATAGAATAATAGAATCATAGAATATCAGGGTTGGAAGGGACCTCAGGAGGTCATCTAGTCCAATCCCTGCTCAAAGCAGGACCAATCCCCAACTAAATCATCCCAGCCAGGGCTTTGTCAAGCCTGACCTTAAAAACCTCTAAGGCAGGAGATTCCACCACTCCCTAGGGAACCCATTCCAGTGTTTCACCACCCTCCTAGTGAAAAAGTTTTTCTTAATATCCAACCTAAACTTCCCCCACTGCAACTTGAGACCATTCCTCCTTGTTCTGTCAATCATAGAGTGATTGTTGATGTTTTGGCATGGTTCTGAATTCTTTTCAGCAAATTGGGGACCTGATCCTGTGGAGGGCTGAGTTTCCTGATCTCAGAGTGGTAGGCGCTCAGATACTTTAGTGATTGATCACTCCAAGTCACTAGAGAGAGAGAGTGAGGCAAGTCAGTCAGTAACAAAAGAGACAAATTAACTTTTTTAGAGACGGGTCCTAGAGATGCTGAATTCAGCAACCTGAATTCTCTCTCTAGGGGACCTAGTGTGTATGTCTTGCCCGGCCATTGGTAACTTACCTATTTTGAAATTGACTAAGGTCAGGATTTTCCAAAAGATCCCAGCACCCATTTAATTATTATCATTTATTTCAATTTAAACCACAATTTAAAAAAATGCCCGTGCAAAATGGCTCTAAAATTAATTAGTCACCGCCACAAATGATTACTATCCAGAAGCAAAATAAAACAAACTTTGGGCACAAAAATATTTAGACACCAAACTAAGTGGCTAGATCTTCAAACAAGGTCTCAGCGTCGGGAGCTGAGCCCATGAAAATCTGGTTTTGTATGTCATAATTTTTTGGGTTTCTTTTTTTAGTGTCTGATTCAATCTGTTACTGAAATAAACCTCTGATCTCGGTCAATTCATCTCTCGCCTTAACTGACTGAAGATGTTTATATGTGTTCAAAATCAATAAGATGGAACAAATAAGACTTAAAATCTTTTCGCTTCTTTCCAAGAAGTATTTCAAATCTGCATCAATCGGAAACTTGGAGACAACACAATTAGGTTTTGGACAGTACAAAAATATCCTGAATGTATATCTCCGCCTGTTGCTGTTTAATAACACAGCAGAATGCAAAAAGTTGACTTTGTTAATAAAAGCCACTTGCTATGTTGTGAATAAATTTCATTTTCACAGACTATTTGAGGATCTGTTAGTGGGGGTCCCAATGGTCCTTTTAATTCAATTATAAAGACTAATTAAGTCCTACTCAAATCCAGCTGGTATCAATGCTAAACATCGTTCTAATTAGTGTAGTGATTAATGTAAATTTAAAAAAAAATGTTTGAGATGCAAAATAAAAAGAAATACTCAGAGGAAAAATAAGATTCCTAAAGATGCAGTCAATTTAACAGTAGTGAAGCAGTGTTTGTATTAATTAGAATATGTTGATTATTAAAACACTTTATTTAAGAATTAAACATATCCATATCTTGTGCGCAGTTATGCAATTGCTTTCATTTTAGCTTAGATGAGTTTGACTTTAGAGAATAATTATCGTGTGTTAATTAAACACCACATTATGGTGGTTAGCAAGATACACATCTGTCGGCTCTTGAATCCTCCATTGTGTTCAAACATCGGTTTGCTTAACATCAATTGCTTTTTGATTATAAGAGATTATGAACTGTTTGATAATGAAGTTTCACAGTCAAACCGAAGCGACTCTTAGACCCTCTGAGCAACGGCTATGGAAAAACAACACGATCTGTCAATTATTCTGAGCTATGTACATCTTTCTTGGGTATAGTGGGTGTTTAAAAATTCTTTGGGCCAGATCTTCAGCTGGTGCAATGTCAGCCTCGCTTTATTGGCTCTGGGCTCTGGCTGAGATCTTTTGGGGAAATCTCTCCCCTATTGCGGATGCCAGACCACTTGAGAATCTGCCCCAAAATAAATGCGTGATCCTGCAGCGTTGAAACTTGAATTTCGTAAGAGAAACAGCATCATTCTACAATGTTTTTATTTGAAATCAGTAAAACAGCGTCAGATGCAAAGGCACAACCGAGATTTTTGTCAAAGAGTAATAACTGTGCTGCTCCCTTTGCATGTAAAAGGAACAGAAAGGAAGGGTTGAACTTTAGAGCAAGATGCTGGATTGATCAGACACACGTCCTAGATAAATAAAAATACCTCTGCGTCAAATACACAATGGAAAGTAGACCCCGCTGAGTGCAGTATCTTGCTGCCTCTGTTAACAGCAGAAGCTTAAGAAATGTGCAATCTAATTAGCATGCTGCTCCTCTTAGCCCAGGTCTACACTTCAGAATTGTCCCAGTATAATTTACGTTGGTTTGGAGTGCGATTTGCTTGCTTGCAGATATAGTTATATCAGTATAACCCCTAGTGGGGGTCCAGTTATACTGGTATAAAGGTACCTTATGGGATAGCTTCTTCCCCAAAGTGATACAACTTTCTAGTGCGGACAAACCTGTAAAGTGTCGTCATTTTTTAATGTGCAAAATTCTCTTGGAAGTTTGTACGCTGTCCTCTTATTTCAGCTGTTTTTCGTTGTGAATTTAAAAAAAGCTTTCGCTTGGTTTGTTAATTTTATATATATTAAATCTTGCATTGCCTAAGCAGGGACAAAACTGAGACAGACAACAAAAGTCCTGTAGACCGTATTTAGTTGATGAATGAGGATTGTTTTTGGTAACAAATGACCTGATTTTTTTCAACACTAGCCCAGTTTATAGAGCCAGGCAATCGACTCCTGAGTGAATATAAATGTTGTGTCATTTTTCAACTATAATATGATGCCCAATCTCCCCTTTATTCATAATGTATCTGGATTCAACATACCTTTAACTTTTATTTTAAACTCTGGCTGTCTAATCTAGTTTATCTACCTTATCTATCAGTCGATCTGCCTGCCGGTCTAACCTGTTTTATCTTAATATACCCCATTGCCATGGTATCCGGGTGCCTTTTGCATAACACCAATAGCATATAACTGGGTCTCAATGGACTTTCTCCATTTTTCGTCGTCAACATCCTGCTTGTGGCTCGGTTTTGGGGGTTGATTTTTATTTATTTTTTCAAATTTCAACTTTTAGCTTCGCTGCAGTTTTATTTCAAAACTGTCAGTTACAAAGACTTTCAAGAAATAATAATGGTGTTGAGACCCCCACCTGGGGGGCCAGATATTTAAAACCTGCTCAGTGCCCACTTAGAGACCAAAATAACAGGCTGGATTTTCATACGTGCTCAGTATATTGGGGTTGGAAAATCAGCTGCTTGGAAAACCTGGCTGTAAGCGGGTCAGTGGGAACTGGGGACTTGAGACTCTGAATGGGAGCTGCAAAAAGCAACAGAGGGTCCTGTGGCACCTTTAAGACTAACAGATGTATTGGAGCAGAAGCTTTCGTGGGTGAATACCCACTTCGTCAGATGCATGGGAGCTGTGCTTTTTGGAGGACCGGGCCCCTGGGTATGACCGTGAAAGAGGCTGCGTGTAGCCAGGGCTATAAATACAAATACAAATACTGGAGATATCCCATCTCCTAGAACTGGAAGGGACCTTGAAAGGTCATCAAGTCCAGCCCCCTGCCTTCACTAGCAGGACCAAGTACTGATTTTGCCCCAGATTCCCAAGTGGCCCCCTCAAGGATTGAACTCACAACCCTGGGTTTAGCAGGCCAATGCTCAAACCACTGAGCTATCCCTCCCCCCCTATCAGTAAACACAAGCCCTAAACTTGTGGGTTTTTTTGCACAGCTGACCCGTGGGAGGTTCCTTACCCTCTCCAGTGGAGACGGGGGGGGGGGTGTGTGTGGCTATTTGACTTTTTTCTGCAGCCCGTCTTGTCTGCCCTGACCGGTTTGGCCCCCCCCAGAACAACACCTGTCTGAGGCTCTGTCTCAATCTCCAAACCTAAACTAAAAAAAAACCCCACTCTTTTTAAGTTGGGGGGTAGGGGGGGAAACCCAGCCCGAGACACCGCCTCCACGTCTAGACCCTGTGGGCTTGTTTTCGAAGCTGTGGGTCTCACAGGGCCCCCAGATCTCGGGAGCTGCTTTGTTCTGCAGACACCCAGAAAGCTGAGTAACTAGTTGGGGGCGTGGAATGTGCCTTGACATCGCCAGGAGTTCATACTCGGGTGTTTTCAGTTTGATTAATGTGGGGAAAGTGTTAACAAGTCACCCTGCCCTTGTGGGTGCTCAAACCCAGTCCAATAAGTCACTTTTACTCAAACAACCCGGCCCGGGCCACGCACCGAGTTGTTTGCCAAGCAAGAGAAGTAAAAAAAAAACCACATCTCGAGTGTCCCCATCGACGTGTGCAAGGGAGAACATTTTGCCTGTCTCTCCAGCCTGGTGATACTGAGAGCACATGGGTGTCAGCGGGACGGCTACACCACTGGAGAGATCTGCCCGAGGGTATCGCAGGCTGCTTTCTAAGGCCAGGCCAGGTGGCAGAGTTGCAAACGGTGCCTCGTTAGGTCACGGCCTGTCGTCTTTGCTGCTTTCAGGGAGAAAACGGTAAAGACCCCTCCCCATGCTCTTATCTAGATAAGAGAGCTCTTCACTAGTACATCTCAAAGCCCTTTCCCGAGGAGGTTAGGATCATTAGCCCCATTTTACAGATGGGGAAACTGGGGCACGGGGAGGGGAAATCGCTTGCTCGAAGTCACCTAGCAGTAGAGCTGTGAATAGACCCCAGATCTCTTGAGTCTGAGCGTCTGTCTATGCTGCAGTCAGAGGCGTGACTGCAGCCCGTGTAGGCATACCCCTGCTAGCTTTGATCTAGCTGGCTCCAGTGCCAATGGCAGGGAAGCAGCACAGGCTGTGTGAGGGTGCTGGGAATCCTGGGGACGTCCTCGAGCGCTGAGCCCATGCGTCCAGGGCTTCGCTGCTGCCGGTATTTGAGCTGCCGAGATCAAAGCTAACCCAGGGGTTTTCTCTGCATGCTGCGGTCACAGCTGTGTATGCAGGGTAGGTGGATCCCCGTTCCAGGACTCTATCCATTAGGCCATGCTGCCTTCCTGCTACAGCCTCTGCGTCCACGCTACAGAATGGACTCAAGTCACCGCACGTTAGCTTCGTTACCATTCTCTGCCCCTGGCCTCTGAGAGTTAAATTCCCCCGAGGGGTCTGTCGGGAGGCTAGGAAGGCCTGTGAGTTCCCCGTGGCAGTAGGGAGTCCCAGGCCTGACCCTCCCGGTGTCGCCTGGCTCCAGGTAGGCCGTCTCCTCCTGCCGCGCGGCCGGTACCAGCACCGCGGCTAAGCTCCAGCCGCGGCCTCCCTTTGCAGGTGCGACTCGGGCCCCTCCGTGGCGAGCAGACGGGGTGGCGGAAGGTGCACAGACGTGGGCAGCGGGGAGACAAGGCTACCGGCCTGTCCTGGCTCCGTGCCACGTGGGCAGCAAGCAGGGAGCTGGCCGCAACAGCAGACGGGCACCTGCCCTCTCTGAACCGGGCCGGGCCCTGCATTTGAGTAGGCAGCCAACCCCGTTGGAGTCCCTCAGCCCTCAGATTGGCAGCTCTTTAGCGCTGGGTGGGGAACGGGGGACACAGATTGGACAGGCCTGTTGGGGGGTAGCTGGGAAAGAGGAGAGTGTAGTGGGTAGAGCAAAGGATTTTGGAGGTGGGGGCTGGGAGAGAGAGGCAAGAGGGCTGGGTTTGGTTCCAGGCTCTGGAAGGAAGTTTGGTCCAGGCTGGTGGTGAGAGCGGAGGGTCAGGACTCCTGGGTTCTATTCCTGACTCCGCCAGGGCAGGGCCGGTGCTACCATTAAGGCGAACTAGGCGGTTGCCTAGGCCGCCAAAAAGCGGTGCCCCCAATTTTTTTTTACAGCGTTCCTCCCTGAGCGCGCGGTCACCGCTCCACTTCTCCCGCCTCCCAGGCTTGCAGCACCAATCAGCTGTTTGGCGTCGCAAGCCTTGGAGGGGAGGAGAATTAGAGCAGGGGTGGCGTGCTCGGGGAGGAGGCAGAGCAGAGGTGAGCTGGGATGGGGAGCTGCCTCACAGCTCTCCGGGGGGGGAAGCTGCCATGGGGGGGGGGGCTCCTCAGGGCAGGGGGAGAGCTGTCGCGGGGGGCACCTCAGAGCAGGGGGGGGCGGGGAGCTGCCGCAGGGCTGGGAAGGGGGGCGCAAGCTGGAAGTTTCGCCTAGGGCGCGAAACTTCACCGGCCCTGCGCCAGGGGCTGCTTTCTATCAACAAACCAGCAGGGATGCCCCTGCCTGTGAAGAGCCTGCAACTCAGCTTGGCAAGGAAGCCAGCTCCTGTTGGTGCCAAGTGAGGGGAGGGTAACCCTCCTCCACCCCGCCCTGCCCCTGGTTTTCCTCCGGGGCTGCTGAGTTGCTCAGTTCTGTTTTACGAGTCTGCCTTGGCCCTGGTGCTGTAACATTTTGTTAGGACACATCAGTCACCTGGTATTAACTGAGCCTCGTGTAACACCCCCCATCCCCATGCCCACGCTCCCCTGGCAGCCAGACACCCTCCCTGCAACCATGGCTAAGGCTGCGCCGCTGAAGGTTATCGTCCCCCCCGTTTCAGGTGGGGGAAACCGAGGCACACGCCGTCACAGTGACTTGTGCGAAGTCACACGGCAAAGTCAGCGGCGGCGCAAGGGAGGGGACCCAGGAGTCCTGACTCCCGTATCCACGAGACCTCTCTCCCAGCGCTGGCAGTAGAACCCAGGACTCCTGATTCCCAGTCCCCTTCTCTAATCACAAGATTCCGTTCCCAGACCTGTGGAAGGAACCCAGGAGTCCTGGCCCTGCCCCCTTCTGACAGATTCTGCTCGGGTGCCAAGGTCGACATTTCCACCCCTCAAGTGAGGCTCCCGCGTTTCATAACGAGCCACCTCTGTGCAAGGGGCCTGGTTTGCAAAGGCACTGAGCTGTGTGGTTTTTGGCTCCTTGGCAAAACAGGTCATGTTGGACACCAAAATCTGATGTCTAGGAGTTTAATTTCGGCCTTCGAGTGTGAAGGTAAATCTTAGTTTTCAGCAATTAAAGCAATCGACACCAACATTAAATACACAGGGCGGGTTAATAGAGCAGCCGGCTGGAAGTCAGGACTCCTGGGTTCTCTTCCCTGCTCTGGGAGGGGAGTAGGGTCTAGTGACTAGAGGAGGGGCAGGGGGCTGGGAGTCAGGACTCCTGGGTTCTCTTCCCAGCTCCGGGAGGGGAGCGGTGCCTAGTGGTTAGAGCAGGAGGGGGCAGGGCCTCCAGACTCATGGGTTCTATATCCAAATGTGTGACCTTGGGCAAGTCTCTTCCATGCTCCGTGCCTCAGTTTCCCCACCTGAGGCATTCCCTCCTTATGCAAAATGCAGTGAGATCCAAGGGCCAGGGGGCTAGGATTATTTTGCTGGCCATGGCTTTGCTGGTAGGTCACGAAAACCCCGTAGGTTCTGCCCGAGACCTGAACCACGGCCCGGAGCAGTGGGGAAGGGAAACACACCGAGCTTCAAAGCAACCTGTGATCTGATCAGCCCCTCCCCTGGTGGCTGCTGCACGGATGTTTTTCTGTTTTCTATTAATATGTAAATATGCTGATCTTTCCTGGAACTCAGGGCGGGGATCACCGCTAAACAGCCCTGTGCGCCCCACAGCTCGAACTGCAACCCCCACAGCCACATGGTTTTGAAAAGTGGGGCAGGGGGAGTGCATGCTGGGGGGTTAAACCACCAGTTAAAGTATGGATCCGCCAGGTTCTTGTGCGGTTGATCTAAAACGCTCCGCTGCTAACTGGGAGCAGGGCAAGGAAACCAGTGCCTGCTCAGGATTATACTGGCCAGGAGTGTCCTTCAGCTGGGGATCTCACGAGCCCCATTTTACAGGTGGGGAAGCTGCAGCACAGGGAAGCGGGGAGCGGCTTGCCCAGTAATTTAGCAGGCAATGCAGCCCAGGTGTCCTGACTCCCTCCCACCCCTGCTCTAGCTGCTCAACCCCCAGAGCTGAGAAAAGAACCCAGGCATCCTGATTACCAGTCTCCTGATCTAACCACTAGACCCCACTGCCCCCCCAGAGCTGGGAGACGAACCCTGGAGTCCCCTGCTCTAACCATTAGTTCCCCCGCTCCCCAGTTAGTGTGAACACCTGCATAGGCTCTGAGAGTTTTGCAAGGGATCCTCAGAGTTTAGTCGGTGTATTGTAATAGCACCCAGGGGCTCCAGCGTGAGACGGGGGCCGGGGCTGCCCTCACGCGTGCCGTCACTCTCCAAGCCGTGGAGCAGAGGCGACTGGGTGCTGAAAGGGCCGGGACCACCTGAGTAGCTTATAAGAGGGGAGGAAGAATAGAGAGAAGTCCCTCCACCTGGGCCCATCCCCATAGCATCTGGGCTTGGGCTCCCTCCCCTCTCGAGTGTCAACACGGCACATTGCACAACACTGCGGGGCAGCAGGCTATTGGCTCACGCAGACAGGGAGCTGAGCCGTAGAGAAGGTCACCCAGGGCGCGTGTGGTCAAGGTAGGCCCATGCCTGGCCTAGTTGCCTAACCACCGGGCCATCCTTCTTCTCCTGCGGGCTGGGGCGGCGGGGGTTGGGCTATTGCTGGCCCCGCTACCTCTGTGCCTCTCCAGTGCGCCCGCTCTGCAGGGCATACGCCCCTCAGCTCCGTAGCAGCGCTGAGTGTGCCTGGCTTTCCCTTCTCCCAGGCCAGGTCCTGGCAGGCCCCGGCTCGGCGCAGGCCCCTCAGACGGACAAAACCGGCATAAGGAGCAGTGTGCACGGGGCGGCTCGACCTGGCTTTAAGTAGGCCGTGCCGTCCCCCATGGGCCAGCAAAGCCTGGGGGGGGGGGGCAGGAGCAGGTTAAATAGCAACATGGCAGATGGGGGGGATGTGGGCCCAGATTCTCAACGGTCTGTGGGCTCCTCACTTCCACTGGCAGGAGCCTGCGTCCCTTTGAGGACGTGGGCCTTGGAGACTCGGCTAGCCAGCCACGCTAAAGCTGGGAGCCCCAGTTGGGACTGATGTCTATATGGGAGCCGCCGGTCCGTGCATGGTCCGTGGTCCCCTTGCGGGGGGTGTTTGGCTCTTTAGCTGGGGCTACCCTGACTTTTGCCTTTGGTTTTGGAGGTCCCTGGAGGTGACAGGGGGCAGCCGCCACCTATCACCCGCACACGTGCAGGGTTAATTAACGCGCTGATTTCGGGCGATGGGTGGCTTGAGCCTGCTCCTAATTGACGCAACGTAGGCCGGTTTAAACGGGACCGAGAGCAGCTCCTCCCGGCCTGTTGCACTGGTTTAGCTGAGCGGGTTGAACACCACGCTCCGCATTAAACCGCTGTCGCCCGTGTGTGTGGACAAGGCCGCGGAGGGGAGAATTCTGCTTTCCTGTCCCATGCGGTATCCGCTTCCCTGCTCCGGTACTCGCATCTCATGACTTAGCATGTTTTCCCACGTGACCCCCATTTCAGTAAGTTCCATGTGCCCTCCCCCACCCCCACCGCGGGCGCGTGGAACTTCCCGTGACGCCACGGGAAGCGTGACACGGACCCGCCCGCTGACGCCCCTCGGTGGTTAAAGTCAGGAACGTTGGCCGGGGCTGGTTCCCGGCTGGGTTACGCTGCACTTTTTTGGTATCAAAGGATTTTTTTTGGAGGGGAAAGGGGGGTTGCTTCCTCCCCTCCGAAGTCTTGGCTTCATCCTCTTACTCAGCCACCCGCGGGCATCACACGTCGATTATGGGGTTGCTGTGGGGGAATTCGCCTGAGACCTCGCTGACCTTTCTCAGGTTGAATTTACTGGCATGAGCCATCACCTGAAAATGAGAGTTACTGGCAGCTTGCTCTCTGGCTTTTGAGTTTTTTGACTAATTCAGGCACTGGGTTCCTGTTTCTGAGTCAAACCCCAAGCCCATTCCCACCGATTTGATTTGCTATAGATAGATTGAAAAGACCCAAAAAAAAAAAAAATTACAATCATTCTGTTGTGAGGTTAGGGGCGAATCAATTGAAGCTTGTGGTTTTTTCTTCTCGTTGGGTCTGAGTAGTGGGTGGTTGCAGAGAGGAAATGGAATGCGTAGGATAGAGGATGATTGTTATCAGACAAACTTACTAGCCCCCGTGTTGTTTAAGGAAATACAGGAATGTATCAGCACGCAAAAGCCAGCCCTTGCTGCGTTAGGGCAACCTGAAAGAATTCCCTTCCTGGCCCCAGGCTTAGCTGATGCCCTGACGCAGGAGAGTCGACAGGAGAGAACTCTGGCTAGTCTCGTTAGCCCCATAAGAGTCCAGCCCCTTCTGCTGTGCTGCGGAGCTCTTGGCTTCGGGGAGATCTTGTCTCGGCGAGTTCCGCAGGCTAATTCTGTGCTGGGGGAAGAAGTGGGTCGAGGGGGCTTGAGAGTGTGCAGGTGTGTGCGCACCAATTGTACATGCGCAGTGTGTGATGTAAGCACAAAGCAGCAGTACTGGGACCAAAGGAACCCCTGGTGTAACGGCACAGAAGTCCCTGGTTTTGGGCTAGTTCTCTGCTCCTTTTTAATGGGCTGCAGAGCCCTGTTGTTTTCTCTGGGGTGCCGTGGATTGTCTGAGTGTACTTGTGCCTGGTGAAGGACACCCGCAGCTTGTCCACAGCAGGGTGAGGGTCAGATACACAATACCCCCTGCCCACCTGGCGAGGGGAAGTCAGTCTCCATTATCACTCCACCCATGGGAGTCAGGCACCTAAATCCCTTCAAGGATCAGGGCCTTAGTGTCTCGGGTCAGGGCCAACTGCAAATGCTCTCAAACATGCTCCTTTTTGCGTCCGTCTCCTCGCAGCCGCAGTCTGGGCTCTCTCCTTGCTAATTTAATTAATAAATCCATCCCGAAAGGGGTAACCTATGAATACTGCTGTCTGTCTAACGAGCCGCGGCCCAGCAGGGGACTTGGCTTATAGAACGGCAACGGGGTGGGAGCTGCAGGGTGCAAAAGGTTTCTGGGTGCCTCCGAGTCCCAAGTGGCTGAACATGGTCACAAAGGTCTGTGCAGCTGTGGTTGCAGCGGGCTAGGAGCTCTGGTGTTACTGCTTGTGCCAGGCCGAGGGGAAGGGCCTGAGGTTCAGCCCATCTCGCCACAGCCACCCCAGGGCATCTCAGTGCTCCATCCCGCCTGCTCTCCCAGCTCCCCACCGCAGCAGATCAGACCATGGACCCACCTTGCCCTGCCCCCCTTGGGACGTTGCACTCAATATGATTTTATGGAAGTATGCTGATGAGTGTGAATATAATGTAACTAAAATATGCTTCATGCAAAAGGTCTCTTGTAAGGTATCATTACAACGCTTATAATCTACTGAGTGTGATCATCCTATTTGTATAAATGTACCACTCTTGTAGCTGAAACTAGAAATAGGAAATATAACTCTGAGGGTCTATTGTAATTATGCAAAGTGTGGGCCATTAATGGTGGTTTGGAATCTTGATGGCTCCCATCAACCAGGACAATTGACTGTTGATGGCTCTGTTTGCAGGCAGGCCTTCCTGTGAGTCAGGCTGGGAGGAATGAAGGCTTGGGGTCTTACAGTGACATGTGATCATGTCACCTGAAGTAGAATCCATCTTTAACCTGGTGTTTTTCCATTGAGATGGAGGGGTGGGAACCCAAAGGGATAAAGGATTCCTGCCTTATGCAAAAGATATATAAGTGGGTGAAACAGAACAAAGGGGGCGGCCATCCTGAGAAATCCCCTAGCTGCCACCTGAGCTGGAACAAGGGCTGTACCAGGGGAAAGGATTGTGCCCAGACTAGGAAGGCGTCCAGTCTGTGAAAGAATCATAGAATCATAGAATATCTGGGTGGGAAGGGATATGGAGGTCATCTAGTCCAACCCCCTGCTCAAAGCAGAAACATCTCTGAGGGTGAGATTTTATCTGTATTCAGTTTTATTACTGTACTAGGCTTAGACTTGCATGTTTTATTTTATTTCGCTTGGTAGTTCACTTTGTTCTGTCTGTTACTACTTGGAACCACTTAAATCTTACTTTCTGTATTTAATAAAATCACTTTTTACTTATTAATTAACCCAGAGTATGTATTAATACCTGGGGGGGGCAAACAGCTGTGCATATCTCTCTATCAGTGTTATAGAGGGCGAACAATTTATGAGTTTACTCTGTATAAGCTTTATTTGGGGTTTGGACCCCACTGGGAGTTGGGCATCTGAGTGTTAAAGACAGGAACACTTCCTAAGCTGCTTTCAGTTAAGTCTGCAGCTTTGGGGCACGTGGTTCAGACCCTGGGTCTGTGTTGGAGCAGACTGGCGTGTCTGGCTCAGCAAGACAGGGTGCTGGAGTCCCAAGCTGGCAGGGAAAGCAGGGGCAGAAGTAGTCTTGGCACATCAGTTGACAGCCCCCAGGGGGTTTCTGTGATCCAACCGTCCAACCTTCCCCCGGCTGAATCACACCTCGAAAGGCTGAGGGGAGCGGACTAGACAGGGCCGATCAAACATTGTGACCCATCTAAGCCAGGATCTGGCCCCACTTGCAGCCCCGCCGATTCCATCTAGTCCCATGTCCTGCTTTGGCTGGAGGCTAGGAGAGAAGCAACTCCCTTCCTGACCCCTGCCCGTATAATAGCCCTGGAGCCTGCGATTTGCTAGCCCCTTTGCCTTAGCCTCACGGGGCCTTTAAAGCCCTGTATCAGCATGTTTGTGCCGATGGAAAATTGTGGTGCTTCCCCCGCCCCGTGGCCCCATTAGCTCGCTCCTGCCGGGGGGTGATGGAGAGTTGTTTACTGGTACCTGCCTGTGAGCAGCAGGTAGGGGTTTTCACCTGTTGGTGTGTGGTGAGCAGTGGAGGGGAGGCTGTGAGATTTCTCTGCCCTGGAGAAGTTTCTGCCTTCCTGCGCGGTGGGAGGTGTGTCCCAGTTGTGGGTTAGCGTCAGGCGATCTGCTGCCTGCTGAGGTTTCGAAGACGATGGGGGGATGAGTTCTCGGTCCTTATTTAGGGCGCCGATCGCCTGGGTTCATTACACAGCGGGGGGGAGGGGGACATCGATAAGGGAAGCTCTAGAGAGGAAGAGCAAACCAAATGGGCGCCTGGCGTATCGCAGAGCAAACCAGCGCAGGAGCTGGGCTGGTGCCAGGCGGCTGCCTGCGGGGGGCAGGGAGGAGACGCTCGGGAAAGCAGCCGTTGGGCCTGGAAGGTGCGGGATGTGGTTACGCGCGCCCCTTCACAAGGGGCTTTCATCTGAGGGACTCGGAGCTCTTTGATGCTCACAGCTCCCTGTGGCCAGAGGCCCAGGGGGTTCAGGAAGACGCAGAAGCTGCTGTCCTGCTTCTCATCCCTGTTGGATCAGCCCCTCCCAGAACTCGGCATGTAGCCCAGGAGTCCTGATGCCCTGTCGCCCCGCTCTAACCACTAGATCCCACTCCTCACCCAGAGCTGAGGATAGAACCCAGGAGTCCTGGCTCCCAGCCCCCCTACTCTAACCACTAGATCCCACTCCCCTCTCAGAGCTGGGGATAGAACCCAGGACCCAGATTCCCAGTCTTCTGCCTCACATACCCTCTCTCCCCCTTTCCAGCTTAATTTTTGGCATCCCATTCCCACCACAAAGCAGCAGGGAACTCAGCATGTCAGTCCCCACAAACCCTTTGCTGTCAGCAGAGCCCCCAACCCACAGGCCTCGACCCTTGGATACAAGCAGACTTGGTGCCAAAGACTCTAAGCCCCAGTGACACTGGTCGGACCCCGGATGTGTACGCACGAGCAGAGCATGATTCCCCGGTTTGCTCCAGGCTGTTTATTCATAGTCCCAACCCTCCTTTAAAATTGTGCGCCAGCCCCCAGTCCCTAGCAGTGACAGGCCTGGGGTTTTTGCAGGAGTTAGTTCAGGGGTAGATTTTCTTGCCCTTCTGGGAAAAAGTTTACCCTGCACCGGATTCCATGAACGGCAGTCTAGGGCCTGACACATGCACAGCCATCGCTCCGCCCCAAACAGCAGCCCCGCCCCTCCTTGGGCCAGCAGGAGGTTGGAAGCCCCGGGAACGAGGTTCCAGAGCTGTTGGTGTAGGCTGTCTGCAGACTCAGGCAGGCATTGGTTACACTCGGGGCCCGTTTTCAAGCTTTTCTGTGCGTCCTTGAGGAGTAACTTTTTTCTTTTTTAAATCAAAGCTGAATTTCGGCGCTCATCCCCTAACTCCAGCAGCTGGGGCATTAGGACAGTCAATGGTGTCTATGACTTAATCCAGTCTTGATCCCCACAATACACCCCTGCTTATTACTGCAAGATCCTAGGTGTCTCAATGTCTTCTGAGACAGTTTGTCTCTGTCCCAGTGGTTAGAGCAGGGTGTGCCGGGGAGGCTGGGAGCCAGGACTCCTGGGTTCTGTTCCCAGCACTCATAGGGGAGTGCCAGGGCTGCCAATCCAGCTCCCTAAGGAAAACCCCCTGGGAGCAGAATGCCCAGGCAGCAGCTGCCTGCGAAGGGGTTAAGGGGGCCCCCGCGGGCTGGCTGGCCGATTATGAGATGATCTCCAGGTTATGTAACCGGCCATCATGTGACGATAATCGCCGGGGGGTTGGGCAGGGCGCTTATCAGTGCGGAAGAGCTTTGCTCCGGCTGGATAAATAACCCCTGGAAAGAGGAGCTGCTGGGCTGCACAATGGGGCGTGGCTTAGGCCCAGGGGGCAGCCCTGGCAGAGGGGAGCATGCCCACAGGGTGACCCTCCGGACTGGAGCAAAGGGGCTATTGCCAGTCTGCGACTTGCCAGCTCTTCCCAGCACCCCAGGACACACTGCTGCCCTCCCGGATGGGCCCCCAGCCCCACGGCCCTCCCTCCCCTTCAGGAAGCTGGTGCCCTGGCCCATACCAGAGCTCCAGCTGCGTGTTGTTCTCTCCATGGTCCCGCCGAAGGGTGGGGATGGAGACCCTAGTTAGTTGGCTCTTGGGTGAGTGTCTGGGGTCGCTTTCCTGCCCTGGCTCCCTCTTGTGACCCGCCCCTTCTCCCTAGCTTTCCCCACCCTGTGCCCTTGGCTAGATCAGCCAGCCCCAGCCCTGCACCACGGCCCGACTCAGAGAAGGCTTCATCGTGCAGAGAGGAGTGCCACGGAGCCATGCTGCCTAGTGGTTAGAGCAGTGGGATGGGTGTCAGGACTCCTGGGTTCTGTGCTCTGCCTTCGGAGGGAGTGGGATGGGGGGTGTGGGGTGTTAGGATATCAGGATCCCGGCAGGTTTCTGTTGCTGACGCTCAGCGGGCTGGGAGCCAGGACTCCTGGGTTCTATTCCCAGCTCTGCCCCTGCCTCGCTCTGTGCTTGAGCGAGTTCTTGCTGCTCCCCGTGCCTCAGTTTCCCCATTTGTGAAATCGACCTCTCCCCCTCCCTCCCGAGGCCACTGGGAGTGTGGCTGGGATCTGCCCCTCTCTCCCTGCTGAGTTTGGCAGCTGGCTGGAAGGCAGAGGCAGGATTAGCAGAGGTACGCTGGCTTGCAAATTGGTATCCAGCCGGGCAAGCACACCTGCGCCCTGGCCAGTGCCTGGAATCCGGGCATGGGAGGAAATGTGAGACGAGGGTGCCCCAGTGTGGGCAAACTCTGCGTAACACGCAGCACTTTCCTGGGGAGTTGGCAAGATAAATTCTTCTTCTCTGTTGGCACCAGCTCCCAGCCAAGCTAGTTTATTCACATCAAGGCTCTACGCGCAATCCTGATTTAGCCATTTAAGGACCCCAGCTCTGCTCTCTCTTAAATGGGGTCATCCCCCGGGGTTCATTGAGATGGTATGTGTAATAGAACCCAGGAGTCCTGGCTCCCAGCCTCCCTCCCCAGCTCTAACCCACTAGGCCCCGCTCCCCTCCCAAAGCTGGGAATGGAACCCAGGAGTCCTGACTCTCAGCACCCCCACCCCGCTCGCTCTAAGAAGCATTAGACGACAGTGCCAAAGAGCCAAGCAAGGGCATGCAGGGAGCAGCACACTCCGGCCAGTGCTCATGTTCTCTCTCTCTCTCTCTCTCTCTCCATCCTAGCACAAATAGAAGTGATCCCGTGTAAGATCTGCGGGGACAAATCGTCAGGGATTCACTATGGGGTCATCACCTGTGAAGGCTGCAAGGTGAACAACACCCCAAATCCCCACTCCCACTCCACCGTCCTGCCCCCGCTTGCCTGATCTCTGCCACCAGGGGGCGCCCCGGGTGTGGGATTCCGTTCCAATTCCCTTAGCGCTCCCAAATACACAGAGCCCTGGAACAGCGCCTCCCCTCCCCCCCGAGGGGGCCGTGGGCCAGCGCTGGAGCAGATGCTGCCCAGGGTCTGCCAGCGGGGCTATGGGACCATTGGAGTCCTGGCCCTGCTTAGCACCCGCCCAGCAGCTAAGCAAGCATGCCCTGGCCCCTGGGCCCTTACCACCACATCGGAGCAGAGATCGGCCCATCGTGGCTTGTTCAGCCCTGGGACCAGTCAGCACCAGCCACTGTGTTGATTTTATGCCGCAGATGCCCCTCCCCCGGGCGTTGGCACCCCCAGTTGGCTTCACACACAAGCCGCTGAGCCGCCTTGGTCAGTTTGTGTGTCTCTCTCTCCCCAACCCGTTGTTTCAGGGTTTTTTCCGCAGAAGCCAGCAGGGCAACGTGACGTACTCTTGCACCCGCCAGCAGAACTGCCAGATCGACCGGACCAGCCGCAACCGCTGCCAGCACTGCCGGCTGCAGAAATGCCTCAGCCTGGGGATGTCCCGAGACGGTAAGATGTCTGAAACAGCTGCCACGCTCCAACCCAGAGGTGGCTGCATTTCAGTGCTGGGTGAGGGATCCCTGTTTAAACAGCTGCCACGCTCCAACCCAGAGGTGGCTGCATTTCAGTGCTGGGGGAAGGATCCCTGTTTAAACAGCTGCCACGCTCCAACCCAGAGGTGGCTGCATTTCAGTGCTGAGTGAAGGATCTCTTAAAACAGCTGCTGCCTCCCACCCCAGAGGTCCCTGCATTTGACTCATTTCTTATGCCCTGATGTTAAAAATACCTGGCTCTGGCTGTAAAAATATGGAGATTTATTTTGCTTCTGCCCTTTACTCTCATCTCTGACAGGGGCTGGTACCAACTGCTTTTTGGGGTTTTCAACAAAAACCTAAAAACTGTTTTGTTTGTTTTTGGGGGGGGCAGGGGTTAAATGTTTTCAGTTAAAGAAAAAAAACACAATTTTTTGTTGAAAGTAAAACATTTTAACCAAAAATGTTCAGTTCTTGACCAAAAATTGTTCCGTTTTTGGTTGAAAAAACTGAAAAATGGCATTGGAAAAGATTTTTTTTCTGTAGCAATGTTTCTCTTTGCCTACAAGCCATTCATCACCGAAAATCCATGATGATGGACAAACAGCAGCCACTGGTTCCCACGTCCTCCAGTTTAAGAGGGTCAGTGGGTGAGAGTCTAAGTTGCACCCCCTGCAGGTGCTGATGAGAACCTGCAGCCCAGGTGCCCACCCTCTTCCTTCTGTGCTGCACCTCCCAGTGTAACTTGGAGCAGCCTCGCTGGCCTCTAGGTCTGTGCTATTATCCCTGTTGTGCAGATGGGGAAACCGAGGCTCGGACAGACACAGCTTGCTCACAGTCTGTAGAAAAGCAGGGCATTGAACCCAGGTGTTATGAGTCAGAGGTTAGCACCCGAACCAGTGGGCCAAACTATCTCTAAGTTATAGCAGCTTCTGCAGAGCTACCTGTGGCACAGGGCAACTTAGCCATAGCTGCATGTGCTCTGGCCCCGCCTCCAGCATGCCCCCTATGCCAAGGCTTGAAGTGGGGGCGGGGTCTGTGGAAGGCAGCCAATGGCAGTCCAGCGCAGCGCCGGAGCCAGCAGAATCCCCCCCTCAGCCCTTTGCGGGCTGCAAAGGCCTCTGAACGCCAGCAGAGCGGCGTACAGGAGCCGGGACAAGAGCAGGGGAACCACCCCCCTTTCCAGCCCAGAGAGGGGTCGAACCTTCATTCTCTTCCGCCCCCTGGGCATAAAAAGGTTCGACACCAGACTTCTTAGCAGAGGAGGAGTCCTCGGGCTGGGGATTATTAAAGGTGCTAAAAAAGCTACAAGCGGAGGCTGAAGGAAGTGAAAGAGAAGTGCAGATAGCGAGGGTTCGGGCTGGTTAGGTAGCACCGTCAGTGCACAGCCCTGAGCCAGGCAGCGGGGGAGGCAGGGGGGTTAAACCAACCAGGAGGAGAGTGAAAGTCACACAAACACCCCCCCCCACCAACCCAATCCAAAGAGGATGGAAAAAGTAGCTCAAGCCTTTAGCTGGGTTTCTCTCGGTGGTGAGTATGTAGGTCGCTCGAGAGAGCCAAAGAGCCCGACCACGTGGCACATGCGATCACCCTCCCCGCTGCGACCGCGGTTCCTCTCTGCAGCTGGGTAGATGAGGCTTCTGCTCAGGCACGCGACCACATACAGACCCACATGACCACCCGCAGAGCACGCACCGTTGTCCCCGCTCCCAAGTGAGTGCGCCGAGATCCTGAGATAGCCGTCCCCCCCCCGCCCTAGATCCTGGGCGCTTCTCTAGCGTGAGGGATCTCAGGCTGGGAGTCGCTCCCCCTGCCTTTCCCAGATTGCTGGAGGGGAGGGAGCAGCTGCCAAGGTGGGAGCTTCTGGGGGCAGAAAGTCTGCGAATCGCTGCTCTGGGGCCTTTCATCCTCAAGGATCCCAAAGCATTTTATGCCCCCGGTGATCGGCTACCTCTGAAATGCAGCCACCTCTGGGGTGGGCCGTGGGAGCTGTTCAAGCAGCCGCAGAGCAGTGTTGTCCTAGGGCGAGAAGTGAAAGGGATTGGAACTGCGGGGCAGAGCTTAAGTGACCCGAATTGGGATACGGCCAGCAGCCCTGCTCCAGGGAAAACGCCCTGGGCTCGTTTGTGATCCAGGTTTCATCCCGTCCGCTTGGCGTGCTTTGCTGCTGGAGGGGAGTGATGGGGGTTGGTTACTGACTTGTTCGGGGGAAAGCACCCCTGTTAAGTAGTCACCCCCCTGCTGCACCATGGTTGGTGTCCCCCCATTCCCCCCAAGTGCTGCCCGGGCCCCTCACTTAACAAGACAAACTCGGTGGGTCTTGATAGGCACAAGGAGCCAGACTCCACCGCTGTCAATGAGGGCAGCTCCTTCTGCCCTTTCCATCCCTGGCAACTCGCTGCAGGCTCCTTATGGGACCCGCTGCCCCGTTATGTCTCCTGGATTTCCCGACGGAGGGAGCCCAGGGCCCCTCACAACGGCTCCGGCCGTGAACACAGGGTCAGTCTGAGCCCCGACTCGACTCGGCCCTGCCCTTTCGTTCTCCAGCCGTCAAGTTCGGCCGCATGTCCAAGAAGCAGCGCGACAGCCTCCACGCCGAGGTACAGAAGCAGCTGCAGCAGCAACAACAGCAGCAGCAGCAAGGCGGCGAAGTGGTGGCCCCGGCCTACTCCCTGGGCCTGGCTAACGGGCAACTCAAGCTGGCCTCCTCCCCGGACCTGCTGGAGTCCTCCGCCTGCTCCACGGCCCTCCTGAACGGACAGGCGCGCCTGAGCCACTCTCCGGACGAGACAGCGGTTCTGGCCTACCCCAACGGACTGGCCAAGGGCCACAGCCGGCTGAGCGACAACCTGCGCGGCCCCTTCGCCAGGGACTACAGCCCCGAGCGGATCAAGATGGAGAGCAGGGCCAGCGTCTTCTACGCCCTGGAGATGCAGGCGTCGCCGGACCTCTCCCGGCTGGACATCGGCGGGGGCAAGCGGGGCCAGGCCGGGGGCGACGTCGGGGAGACCGTCGACTTCTACACGAGTCCCAACTTCACCAGCCTCCTGGAGTCGCCCAATTCCTCGGTGACTGAGATCGGTGAGTCTCCTGGGGCAGGAACGCTCGGCTGGGCAGCCTCGGCCTTCTAGGGATCCCCACTCAGGCCGTATTCCTGGGGGGCGGGGCTGGGGTTCACCATCCACGCAGGGATTACAGGTCTTCTCCAGCTGTCAGCAGCAAGCCCAGTCTCTTAGCTTCAGCTGCTCTTTGTTCTCTTGGCCTTGGATTCGAGCCCCGGTGACAACTCAGATGATGGTTCTTACACTCAGCTCCCATCATTCCAGAGAATCAGAGAATATCCGGGTTGGAAGGGACCTCAGGAGGTCATCTAGTCCAACCCCCTGCTCAGAGCAGGACCAATTCCCAACTAAATCATCCCAGCCAGGGCTTTGTCAAGCCAGGCCTTAAAAACCTCTCAGGATGGAGATTCCACCACCTCCCTAGGGAACCCCTTCCAGTGCTTCACCACCCTCCTAGTG
Organism: Malaclemys terrapin pileata; assembly: GCF_027887155.1. NCBI lineage: Eukaryota > Metazoa > Chordata > Testudines > Emydidae > Malaclemys > Malaclemys terrapin. The sequence goes on from NC_071525.1 coordinate 7,894,747, forward strand.
AAAAAGTGTTTCCTAATATCCAACCTAAACTTCCCCCACTGCAACTTGAGACCATTACTCCTTGTTCTGTCATCTGCTACCACTGAGAACAGTCTAGATCCATCCTCTTTGGAACCCCCTTTCAGTCCATGGGATGTCCTTGGGAACATCCTGCTCTATATCAGAGGATAACAGCCTACTGCAGCTACCAGCTAGTGGAGTTACTCCCCCACTGACGCAGGAGAGGCCCCATGCTTTTAACACAGCAGAGTCAAACCCTGCTAAGTGCCGGGCTGGGGGGAGGGGGCAGATCGTTACACACAGGGGCCTGCGTGCCAAGGCTGGCAGTGCAGGGCGATAGATTCAGGAAACCACAGAAAAAACTGAAGGGAGAATCAGGGCTGCGGCCCAGGGACAGGCCCCGCTGTTCCCCGCGCTCCCCCTCTGAGCCTCGCCGCCTGCCGTCCGCAGAGCACCTGACCCAAAATGTCCTCAAGTCCTACCGGGAGACCTGCCAGCTGCGCCTGGAAGACCTGCAGCTCTTGAGGCTGGAGACGTTCTCGTGGGAGGAAGTCAGGAGCTACCAGAAGAAGGTGAGGTGGGGGGCAGGGCTGGGAGCTGGCGGAGACGCCTGCCACGAGTAGTGCAGTGACTTCTATGCTCGACTGATGCCCGGCATGGGATAAGCTGGTAGCCAGATAACCTGGGAAGCCAGCCTGCCGGGGTATGAGGCTAGGATAAACACCTCCCTTCGGGTTCGCTAAGGGATCAGTGGGGAATGTAGGCAGAGCAGCAGGAAGGCTTCCCCACCACAAGATCCGTTACGTGACCCAGTTAAGGCTGGGCCGGCAACTGGGCAGGAGGCAGCGTCTCTAGGGGATTGGCCGAGAGAAACGACCAACGTTCTACTCTTGGCTCTGATTGACTCTCTGGCTTTTGGGCAAGTCCCTTATGGCCCAACTTGTTCCAAGTTTTCCCAGGAGCAGAATCAGACTGTCCACCTGGAAATAGCCCGGGGGGATTTAAACAGAGAAGGGAGGGATGGTTCTTCTCCAGACGTTCTAGACCAGCCTCCAGGATTTTCTAGCAAGGATATTAAATTCTATACGGTTGGCTTAAAAATGGATAATCTCCTCTGTTCAGGTCTATGGGACCTCACTAAATTTTGGAGGACTTTTCCATAGGGGCTGCCTGTAAATTGTCTTCCTAAATGACACCAGTTCCTCTGCTGGTGTTTCCTCTTGTACTGCGGTGGAAGAGCGTAGCGCAAAGAGTTCTTAGCTGGCACGGAGCCCTAGCAAGTTTGCGGTCAGGGTCTGCTCAGCACTGGCTGCAAGAGGGGACTCGACTGAGTGACCCAGCGCGCGGTGTCTCTGACCTTTTGTGGCACTTTGGGGTTTAACATCAGCCGCATAGAGCCGATGCTGCCCCTTTATTGTTTATCGGGACTTCATTCAGCGCACAGGGTTTTGGGTGAGTCACTGCTCGCTCGGTTGGGTTCAGATGAGGACTTTGCAATAAAATCAAGGGATGGGTCAGAGGGAAGAAAATGAGTTTGTTTGATTCAGCAGCTAATTAAGATCCATTAACTAAATGGGAACTTCTGTCTGGTTCGCTAAATGCTTCATCAGCTTTCCAGACGCGGCCAAGTCGTTTCGGAGCAATTCATAATGGCCCTGGCATAGGAACATTGGGATCAATAGAGATCCAGCTTTGGGCCCGGTGGGGAGAGGAAAGGAAAATGGATAATGTATGCTCAACCGCTGGGCTTCTGTCCTCTGTGGAGGAGACTAAAGGGTTAACTGCCCTGGCAGGACTCCTGGGGTCAGAGGTGCAAAGTGCAGTAAAAGGGGCAATGAAAACCCAGAAAGAACTGGGGTGGGCTGGTTGAAAATATTCCATTTAAATGGTTTGGGGCAGAAACTTGGGGTTTCGACTCAGTGACATTTTGCGAGGAAAATGCCCCCTTCTCACGGGAAATTTCAGTTTTTCGTCAAAAAAACGAATGCCCCCAAAATGGAAAATGTTGGTTGAGAAATGCCCCCGCGGCGACTCATGCCTCTGTTCTCTGGTCTGGGCTCTCCGGCCAGACTTCATCCCCCACATTCCACCAGGGCCAGGGACACCCATGATGCACCACCTCCCCTGGCCAAGAGGGGAGACAGTGGTGCATCATGGGAGATGTAGTCTAACCAGGGAGTCCGGCCTCTCGAGGAGAACGGGTGTCTGAGGCACCCAGACTACAACTCCCATGAGGCACAGCGGCTGTATTTCCAAATTGAAATATTCATTTCTTTGATTGTTCGCCAACAAGTGGGCTTATGGGGTGCTTGTTCCACATGGGGTGGGGCACATGGGGTGGCCGCACCAGGCATGGCACACGGTTATGGGGCAGCCATGCCATGTGGCATGGGGCACGTGGGGTTTTGGGGCAGCCACACTAGGCCTGGTGGGTGGGGTAAGGAGCAGCTGCGCTCTACGGGGCGTGACGGAGCCAAGGGGCTACAGCCGTACATTGTGGTGCAGCCATGGCCTTCTCTCTTCCAGTCCATGGAGGAGATGTGGGAACGCTGTGCCTGCCGCATCACGGAAGCCATCCAGTACGTGGTGGAGTTTGCCAAGCGGATGGGCGGCTTCATGGAGCTGTGCCAAAATGACCAGATCGTGCTTCTGAAAGCAGGTACGCGGCTGGAACTGCTGCAGCCAGGCCCCCGCAGGGATGCCCCCTTCCCCCGGCTGGGTCAATAAAGAGGCCATCCCTTGAGCTCTCAGTGAGAACAGCCTCCCTGGGAAGCAGACCCCACAGGCTCTGTATTCGGAGGCACAGCGCCCGGCCTGCAGGGGCTGTTTGCACCTGGATCTGTGTGGCTGCAAGACCCCGTCGTGCAACCGGGGCTGCCGTGCCGGGCTCCAAACCACGAGCGTCCTTGGGTGGGAGCCGTGGGCTCGGCCCACATCCTGCACGGCCGCCGTCTCCGATCGCGCCTCCGGGGCGGACCGTACCCTGCGAATTTCCCAGCCGCTCTGGACGGGACAGTGGGACTCAGGCCACATCTGCGCTGCAGTCGGGGGGAGACGGGGTGACTGCACCCCGGCGCCAGCTTTAACCTAGCTAGCAGGGCTAAACAGCAGCGAAGCCACGGCAGCGTGGGAGAGGTCCCTGGGTATGTGCTTCCATTGCCAGCCAGGCCCATGCCGCCACGTCATGTCACTGCAATTTTTAGCCATGCTAGCATGGGTGAAGCTAGCTCAGCCATGCCCATCCGAGCAGCGGGCACCCATTTGATAGCAGTGTAGATGTAACCTCAAAGGCTGTGACACTCAGCCCCTGCCCCCCAAACGGGCGCGTGCCTGGGGCTAGCTTACTTCCCTGGACCTCCCTGCTCTCGTGCATAAAGGCAGAGGTGTTGGGACTTCCGCTAAGTCCGTTTACATTTGCAACTTCTTCACTCCCCGCCCCCCGGCTCTGTTTTTGCAGGCGCCATGGAAGTGGTTCTGGTGCGAATGTGCCGTGCCTTTAATTCGGAGAACAGGACGGTCTTCTTCGAGGGCAAATATGCAGGCCCCGAGCTCTTCAAATCGCTTGGTATGATATCCGCGGTATTACGGTAAAGCCCAGAGGCCCCACTTTGTGCAGATACAGCACAAGAGACGGTCTCTGCCCCAGAGAGCTCCCAGGCTAACGCGACACGGTCGTCCTCCTTTTAACAGATGGGGAAACCGAGGCCCAGAGAGACAGACCAAGATTTTCAGATGGCACTTGCTTCCATTTAGGTAGTGAAATGAACCAGCCAGGTTTTCAGCAGTGCCCGGCTCCTCCCTTTGTTGGGTTGCTGAGCGTATTTGAAAACGCCTTGCCCAGGGTGTCAGCAGCCGAGCCAGGACTCGAACCCGCATCCCCTGAGTGCCCGTCCGGTGCCTTAACCACAAGGCCGCCCTCGCTCTCTTGCTCGTGGGACCCCTCGCTCACTCTATTACCCCAGCTGTTGGGAAGCCTCCTCTCCATTGTAAAGGGATTTTCACTGTTCTGCTTCTCTTCGAACCCTGGGTGAGAAATTTCTCTCAAGGAAAAGAGGCTGCACTAAGGAGTAACTGCAATTCAAATACGGCAGGCCGTGCCCAGCGCCCCACCAGTACATGTGTCTGCTTGGCAAACCCGTGTGTCTCTCTGCCAGCAGCCAATACTAATGTCTCTGCAGAGATAATCTAGGGATGGGGGGGCTGATGGGCCCAAAAGACACCTGCACTGGGTCATGTCCAGTATGATGCTCTGCTGTGTTCGATCCGGAGCGGTGGCTTTGATTTTTGCCCAGCCGATATCCGAGGGACTGGTTGGCAACAAGCCGTGGAACCGTTTCCTTTCTAGGTCCCTGGTTCAAATCTAGCTCGGGGCGCTAAGGCCCAACCAATGGCCGCTTAGGCTCCTTGGGCCAATGGGCATCAGTTACTGTGTGTCTGGGCAGTGCCTAGCGAAATGGGGTCTGACTGGGCTGAAGCCTCTGGGAATATTAAATAATATCTTCGGGGGCCTCTGACCAGTTCCCGGTGGCCAGGCGTTCACATCGCAGCAAACCCCCGTTGTTGCCAATCTCAGAAGAGAAGCAGAGGATTATATGAGCCCTGGAGACTAGACTTCCCTCCCAGCCCCAGCGGGTGGAGGCTTGCCCTGTGATCCCAGGGGGGACAATGCGTAGTCAGCGATGCCTGTAGACCCTGTGGGAGGCTGGTGAGAAAGGAAGGCTAATCCCGCCACTGGGTGGCGCTGGAGAGGGGGCGGGGCCGCCTGGGAGGAAGCCGCAGGTGACTGACGGCTCTGCTCCGTTTCCCAGGGTGCAACGAGCTCATCAACTCCATCTTCGACTTCGCTCACAGCCTGTGCTCGCTGCACTTCTCCGAGAATGAGATCGCCCTCTTCACCGCCCTGGTGCTCATCAACTCAAGTGAGCGTCTTCCGCTGCTGCTGGCCTTCAGTCCTAGGGCCGCAGCCCCCATTGTGGGAGTGGGGATACCGCATGTTAATTGCCAAACTGCCACATAAGTAGAGCTGGTCAGAAAATAGGGGGCGGGGGTCCCTGGGAAATGTTGACTTTTTGACCCCTCCCCCATTTTACCTCCCCGGAAATATTTCACTTCATAATGGCACTGAGTAGGGATGTAAAGAGCGGTTTAAAAAGTTCACTAGTGAAACGATTAAAATTATATCGTTTAACCAGTTAACCATTAACCGAGGTAGCTCCGGTGGGCCTGGCACGGTGGGGTCTGGGGCTAGGGCTCACTCCGGCTCTGGAGTCCCACCAGCCCCTCTGGTATGGTGTGGCCAGGTCTGGGGTCCCGCTGGCGCGGCCAGGGCTGGGGTTTCTCCTGCCAGTGCAGGGCTGCTTGGGTTAACAGTTAAGGTTGGTTAACCTTTTACATCCCTAGGACTGAGGTGCCTCCTGGGATTTGTAGTTCAAGTGCCTCATGCTCCCATTCTCCTCTCTACACTCTCTGGCTGGACTACATCTCCCATGATGCACCACGCTCTCCTCATTTGGTGACGGGAGGCATCATGGGAAATGTAGTCCAGCCAGAGAACCCGGTCCATAGAGGAGACGAGGCGGATGAGGCACCGAAACCACCGCTCCCATGAGGAACCGCGGCACCCTTGTAAATTGAATTATTTCAGTTTTTGGCCAAAAAATGTTTGGTTTTCGAGCGGTCGGTTTAATCAATGAAATATCACAATTTTAATGACAAAATTCCTGCAATCAAAACCCCCGTTTTCCATCAAAAAACGACAGCACATTTTCAACCAGCCCCTGCCCCCAAACCTTTTCCTTCCTGAATCCGGTGCCCTCTGCTCTCCTGCCAGCACAGATGGGCAAGCGTCTGGGTTTCACCCTGAGGTGCCCATTTCCAAGTCAGCGCTGAGAATGCCACCCCTTCTTCCCCATCTGGTCATGCGAATGGAACCAGAGAGAGACTGATGGGGCTTTAGAGTCACCCCTTCTCAGCCTGCTACATCCTGCAGGCCACGCAACCCCAAGCCACCGTCCTCAGGGACCAGGGCTCAGATCCTGAAGGGGCGCTAGACGGGGTTATTATAGAGGGCGAGATGTCACTCCAATCCCATTAGGAGGCCACTGACTAGCATTTGGCCAGGACCCCAGGGCTGAAACTGCAGAACAGTTCTGCGGGAATCTCTGTGCTGCCACGGTGGGGTGTTGGTGGCTGGCCAGACGCTGTTGCAATCCTCAGCCCCAGTGTACGGTCGCATGGATAACCCCAAGCACTCAGCCAGCCTGGCCTGACCACAGGGGGCTGAGATCCATCCATCCTGCACTTTAAACTGTCATGCAGCAGAACACCGGGCTCTGGGGAGGCAATGCTCTCCCTCCGTCGTTCAGGTAGCATTGGCCCATTAAGAGAGGCGGGCGTGGGCCGAGAGAGACCCCGCGCCCCGGTCGGGCATGGGAAATGCTGCTCAGTGCCTTCTCCTGTCTCCGTGCAGATCGGCCGTGGCTGCAGGAGAAGGGCAAGGTGGAGAGGCTGCAGAATAACCTGGAACTGGCCTTTAAACACATGTTACGGAAAACCCACCGGGAAGGCATCCTGGCCAAGGTAGGTGCACGGGCCCCACGGCCTTACCTGCGTCCTCTGTCGCAAGCCACACGCCCTGCCGAATGCTGCTGGTGTTGTGAAGCCCAGGAGCAAGGACTTGAGGGCCTGCTTCTGGGTCCCTTTACTGTGCCCCGTCTCTGGGGCGAATGGGCCCCCAGCGCTCCCTTGCCGGAAGGAGACGCTCAGAGCCAGAGGGGGAGGGAGGCTTGGGCTGCTGGAGCTGTAGCTGGTTACTCGTGTCCAATGTGGATTGGGGGCTGGGTGGCTGAGGGGAGAGGTCTACACTGAGCAGACGATACGCTCAGGTTGGACATTAGGGACTCTCACTAGAGGATTCTGGGTAATTATGTAAATATTCGGTAGAGGTGGAGGGTTCCAAAAATGGGATCATGCTCACAGACCAGCAGCAGAGCACATACGCACAAGCACACACACACACTCTGTCACACGTACGTGAGCACACGCATACTCTCGCACACACGTGCACATGCGCACGCACACTCTGTCACATTCTGTCACACACACATGCTCTTGCACACTCACATGTACCATGCACAAACACAAACTTCCACATGCATGCACACATGTGCGCACACATGCACACGCGCATGCATGCACATACGCTCTCACACTGTCACGCACACACTCTCGCACACTCAAATGCACACACACCTTTGCACGCACACATGCACGCCCACTCTCGCATGCACGCACATGTGCTCACACTGTCACACACATGCACTCTCACACACTCACATGCACCCATGCACGCATGCGCACACGCACACTTTCACATGCACGCACGCACATGCGCGCACAGACACGCGCACACTCATGCATGCACATGCGCTCACATTGCCACACGCATACACTCTCGCACACTCACATGCACACATGCACACACACACTTTCACACATGCATGCACACACTCTCGCATGCACACGCACGCACATGCACACGCACCCCAGACATGTTCAGCAACATCACAAGAGCTCACAGAAGCCCCAGGCGTTGCCAGACCAGTTACTGCCCTGATCCCACCAAGCGGCTTTGGGTCCCCGAGGCCCCATTGCCGACGGACTGCCTTGTTGGTCTGTGAGTGCACAGCAGAGGGGCGGGGGCCTGGAGATCTGCGTTTATACCACGTGCCTCTCTCCCCTGTAGCTGCCGCCCAAAGGGAAGCTGCGCAGTCTGTGTTACCAGCACGTGGAGAAGCTGCGGTCCTTCCGGCAGATGTACCCCATCATCGTCCACGCCGTGTTCCCCCCGCTCTACAAAGAGCTCTTCAGCTCCGAGTGCGAGCTCCAGGGAGCGGTGGCAGAATGATCCCCGCGGGAGGCCGGTGCCCAGAGACCGACTCCCATCTCGCGCCGGTCTGTCACCCCCGCCACCCCGGGATGGGAGGTTGCGGGGGAGAGGGGGGTGGACCAAATTAGAACCTGCTCCCTCCCATCCCCTCCCAAACAGCACAGCAGAGGGCTGCGGTGCAGGAGGGGGTGCGGGCAAGTGATCAGAGCAGAGAGCTGGGAGCCAGGACTCCTGGGTTCCATGCCCGCCTCTGCCACCAACCTGAGCAAGTCACTGCCCCTTTCTCTGCGCCTCGTTCCTCTCTCTACAATGCAGAGGGGAGGGAGATCCCCTCCCACACACTCCATGGAGGTGGTGGGGTGATGCTTAAATAACCTTGTGCAGCTCTTTGAGGGTCTCAGCTGGCAGGTGCTACCGAGGCACAAAGTATTACTGGGGAGACGCCCCAAGCCGAGACCCCAGTGGGGCTGAGATCAAGGAGGTCGCTAGCTTTTGCTGTAACATATTCAGGGCCAAGGAAAATACACTGCCCACCATATTACTCCAGTGACTAGAATCTAGTGACCGGCCCGGGTAGTTCAAATACCTCAATTTTTATTTTTATTTTTATTTTTTTTTGGTGTCCTTACAGATTTATGGCAGGAGACTTTTTAACCAAGCTGTTTTAAAATAATAATTGTACATAACATAGAGATCTATTTTTAAACGTTTGCCTTTACGTCTATTCTGCAGCGCCAGGGGACCAGCCCCCCCCCCCGCCCCCCCTGCCCAAGCTCTTGTATTTCTTATTAATAATATCCAGCAATTGACCAGAAAGTTTGCATTGCACTCTGCTGCCCCCTGCTGGAAAGAATCCTCATCCCCATGAAATTCTCAGGGTTTGAAACCCAACAATATGTTTTTACTCATAGTAAAATATATATAGATATAGATACTGTATAAAGTTAATATAATAAAAGGCTGGTTTTTAATGTTAAGGCTATTTTTGGAAAGCAACAGATTCTAATTTTCTTAAGTACGGGGCTTTTACTGAGTGGGAGCTGATGGTTGTTTACAAGGGGAGTGATGTTTAAAATCGCCTTTTTCTAAAAGAGCTTTTGGAGATATCCTATCTCCTAGAACTGGAAGGGACCTTGAAAGGTCATCGAGTCCAGCCCCCTGCTTTCACTAGCAGGACCAAGTACTGATTTTGCCCCACATCCCTAAGTGGTCCCCTCAAGGATTGAACTCACAACCCTGGGTTTAGCAGAACAATGCTCAAACCACTGAGCTATCCCTCCCCCCGTAACTTTGTAACCCAGTAAAAGGATTCGGATTGAAAATAGCTGGGGGTTTGTACAGCTGGGATTTGGAAGTACAGCCACCGCGGCGGGAGTCCGTCCATAGACCTCAGCCGGCCTTGGATCAAGCCAGTAGATCATGCAGGCACATGCCTAACTTCAAGGCCATGGTTGGCCCCGTTGATTTCACAGGCCATTGCCCCATAGACGCTGCGTGACATCGCTCTGAGGGGACAGCTTGGTCAAAAAAAAAAGGTTCTCAGTGACTTAGGAGCTAAGTCCCATTTTCAGAAGGGGACTTGGGTACTTCGGCCCAGCACTTCAAAGAGAGCTAGGCGCCTAAACACCATTGGAGAACTGGGCAAACAGCCTCCTGTGCACGCGTGTGCGAGAGTGTATGCGTGTGCTCACGTACGTGTGACAGAGTGTGTGTGTGTGTGTGTGCTTGTGCATGTGTGCTTCAGGAGTCAGTTCTGTTGAAGTCCACAGAGGAACGGGAGTAAGCGAGATCAGAACCTGGGTCATTAAGGGGAGTTCACCCCAGATTTGTAACAAACACCCAACTTCCTAAGCACCTTTGAACCTTGCTCCGTCTGGATTCCAGAGGAATTAAATTGATCAACCCTCGAAACCATCTGCCTCTTTAAGAGCGTCACTCGGGACAGTCCTGTTTCCAGCACAGTAAAAGACAATCAGACCCTCTCTGGCCTTAGGTCCTTTCTGACCATCTTCTAGCTTGATCCATAGCCGACTCTTAACCCAGCAACCCAAGGTATCTGCTTCACCAAGCCGCTAACCGCTTTGCATTCAGGTCTAGTTTACCGTTGCTTTTTGGTTGCATTCTTTTAGTGTAAAAAAAACCCAATAATAATCCAATACATCTAACCTGCAATACTGTCATTTTGTAAAATTGTTTTAAATATTTAAATATGTTGTCATGCCAGGTTTGTAAATATTTGAAAGTTGTAATTTTTTTTAATAGAGCGATCATTCTTTTAAAAAAAAAAGAGGTTTTAGGTTTCGTTTAATTTAATTAAACTGATGGTGCATTTTATTTTGTGTTTGTTTGTCGCCCAGGGTTATATGTTTACTTGCAAGGGTTTAAAAAAAATATTATTCAGAATGCACATTGTAATGAACAGGTTGTTGAAAAGTGTCCAGTTTTCTCTGCTATTTTCAATAAACTAGGTTGCCAAGAAATGGAGCCCGGCTGCTTATTTAGGTATTTATCTGCGGGTATTCCTAGGGCTGCAAACTCTTGTGGTTTTATCGCGAGTCTAGGGCTGTTTTTCACCATCCTCTAGGTCATGGAGCTTGGTTTGCCTGCTAGGCGTATCTCACCAAGCCAGTTCCCTGTCACCGCAAGGGCCTTGGGCATGGTCCGGATGGCCCTTTGGTCCCTTCCTGGGCTCTGCCTGTGCCGCACAACGCTTCAGTCTCCTGAGGACCAAAATGCTTTAGTGTAACTAGAATTTTGGGGCTTATATAGGGCTGTTTGAAGGGACATTTATTGGCCGGTGATACACAAGGGGCCAGGCTAATGGTCCTGTCTGGCCTTAAACTCTTATGAAATCTCCGAGAACCTAGGAGTCACGGTCACAGATCAGAGCCACACTGTGCTAGGCACTGCACAGACGTGGCCATGATCATCAGAGTGTTTTATTAAAGCCCCAGCTTCTAGAGTCATGGGATGACCGGAGATTTCATTTTTTTTAACAAAGCTGCTCGCCCTTGTGTGTGCAGAGGAAGGTTTGAAAGGCACAGGAACAGCCCCCCCAAATGATTACTTTTAAAAGTCTCAGGATTATTAAGCCGCGACCGGGATTTTCCAAACGCTTGGGGCTGGCGAGGGTGGGGGCTCCCCAGGCGGGCTCGGGGCCCCTTTGCACTAGTGCCCACTAGGTAGCTGCCCCAGAGAGTTCCCGATCAAGGTTTATAACAAGGCGGAACAGCTGGACAGAAATAGAGCGGTGGGGTGGAGGGGAACACGGTGGTTTGCCCCTTAGACTGGGTGCCTGGGCTAAGCCAGCCTCATCACAGAACGAGCCGCACCTGAGGGGAATCAGGGACTTGCCCATAAAGAGCCAGGCTAAAGCCCTGATGCAGGGCAGCTGGGGACAGAGCTGGATGGCGAGTTAGGGCAGCTGAGACCAGGGACGGGGCCGGGGACCGGAGAGACCCTGACTAAACGGGAGAGACCGGGAGACCCAAAGGGACAGCAAGAAGACCCATAGCCCAGGTAAAACTGCAGCCCCGGTAAAGGGGCGGAGCTAGTTTTCCAGGGCAGGGCCACATTGCCCAGCGATGAGGGGGGAGCTGGGTTTCCCTACCGGCCCCGGCAAAGGGGGCTGCAGGCTGAACCTCGAAGACGACAGCCCCAGAGAGAGCAGAAGGGTCTGGTTTGCGTTCAGACATTTCTGGGGACTTTTTAGTTGGTGACCCCCAAAGAAACAGCCTTAGGATGGTGCCCCCGGGTGGGAAACCAGCACAGCGCTTCAGCGGCCGTCTGCAGGGGGCGCCCCGCGGTGACGGGACTCAGTGACCGGGGCGAAAGGACACGGGCTTTTGTGTGACGTTTGTGGTGCTGTAGCACGTGGGGGCCCAGAGTGGGGCCCCGCTGCGCCAGGCGCTGCACGTGCAGACGACACCCAGACACCGAGGAGCTAACAAGCAATAGTGGGGTAAGTTACAATCTGCTCACGTGTCGGAAGGGCTGGGGCTGGAGAGCACTGGCCCATCAGACCCATCTGTCAGGCTGGCCCCAGTGCCCTGGCTGCAGGCTGCACTCTAGAGAACTGTCTAGTCACGTTGCAGAAGCCAGAGTCTTTGCTACAGTAGGGCGCCTCCCCCCCACCCTTTGTGTCAGGTTGTTCCACCATCCGGATGGCCACAGGCTTCCCCCTGACCCAACCTGCCATCCCACAAGTTCCTCGCTACAGATCTTCCTGGTTTGCCACCATAGCGGGGTCAAACAGGCCCAGGGCAGGGACCCCACCAGGGTGAGAGGCAGCCAGTGATCTGTGGGCAGCACCCGGGAAGGGAGGCAGATGCAGGGCCGGCTCCAGGCACCAGCTTGGCAAGCACGTGCTTGGGGTGGCTGCTCGGGGGAGGGGTGGCACGTCCAGCTATTCGGCGGCAATTCGGCAGATGGTCCCTCACTCCCGCTTGGAGCGAAGGACCTTCCACCGAATTGCTGCTGCAGATCGCGATCGCGGCTTTTTTTTTTTTTTTGGCTGCTTGGGGCAGCCAAAACCCTGGAGCCAGCCCTGGGCAGATGGCATAGGCGGGAGAGTCCCTCGCTGGAACTAAGAGCTAATGCAGTGTCACTGAGCAGTGAGGCCTCTCGACTAACGGTGGGTCTGTCTTTGCCCTGCCAGGCCTGGGCTCTGCCCCTGCAGTCTGGGTGGGAGCAGGCCCTGGGTTCCTCGCAGCACTGCCTAGGGGCATGATATTGCCAGATCCCACCAGCCAAGCAAGGTTCGGCCAGTTCAAAGTGTTGGCGTCCTCCGGAGGAAGGGGGCATCTTTCCTCCCAAATCTGCCTTAAATCAAGCCAGAGTGTGCTGGGGTGGTAGGAGACATTGCATTTCTGATAAGGAAGGATGGTCCAGTGGTTAGAGCACTCATCTCATGCTTGGGAGAGCTGGGGTCACATGCTAGATGTGGAGAAGACGTTTACCGGGGAGGCTGGCCTGCTTCCTGCCCAATGGGCTGCCCCCAGAGAAGGCCATGCTGCAGCTCCCAGGAGATCTCCGTACTGCATGAACCTGGCCTGAAAATGTTCAGTTATTTTGCCAGGCTGCCAACTTTTCCCTGGCCTGAGGTCATTCACCCTGCTGAGTAGCAAAGGTGTATTGCAAACAATGAGCTTCTCAAAGAAAACATAGCAAGAAGCCATTATAATGGAAAACGTTAGACAACGTAAATATAGGGTGCACTACCAACTCCCCCTATGTGTATGTATGCAACACAGGTGAATGCAATGGAGTCGTAACAAAAGCCAACTTAATGCACCATCCTAGTTGAGACTTTAAACACCTGCCATTTGGAAAATTCAAATCCCAAGACTAAAACCTTGCTTGCGCACCAAGAACAATGAACTTGGAAGACCATGCATCACAGCGCCACCTGGTGGTGCCTTCCCCTTACACCCCATGTCCGGCCTTCCAGCTGCACGCTCAGCTCTGCACTTTGGTACACTGCAGACTTCTTGGTAGGAAACATTGTAGCCCGGGGGTTTCAAACCAACTTTGTGAGCTCTGCACTGAGCATCTTCAGCGCTGTCCAAGGCCCTTGTGCTCGTTAAGGACTAAAGGGCTGGGATATATTCTGCAGGGAAAATGGATCCCTGAGATATCAAAGATTAAGGAGGAAAACAACTGTCCCGAAGTGTCTTAGGGGGAGAAAAGCACCATTTTAGTCCTATATTTTTATTACTATTCGCCGCAGGTTCTTATACTGTGCCTATCACAAGGTATCTGAGCAGCTTATGGTGTCACTAAGTCTCCACCGAGATCAGGGCGCTGTTGTCCTAGGTGCTGTACATACACATACCATAGGAGACCGTTTCCAAAGCTTGCGGTCAACAGTGGAAGAAACTTACATGATCCCCATTTTACAGATGGGGAATTGCGGCGCACCGAGATGCAGCGACTTCCCCAGCATCATCCGGTGAGTCGATGGCACAGCAAAAGGGCTGAAGCCAGGTCTTCTGCGCTCTACTCCCCTGGTTCACCCCTGAGACCATCTTTTCCCTCTCCGTGTGCAGGAACTCAAATAGGAATCAGTATTTGCCACACAAACCCACTTTGGAGTGAGAACAGCCTAGAAGGTATTTTTAACTATAATGTTTTAAAGGTTTGCAGGTGGGGGTCCCTTCTCATTCATAGCTTCAGTCCCTAGCATGAAGCTGCTATAAGCACCAAGGCACTTGTCTTGCTCTGTCCTGAAGTATGGCACAGCGTTCCTGTGCGCTGCTAGCTGCTGCGTTCCACCCCCGAGGTGGCTGCATTCCCGTGGAAGTGATTCCTGGGCGGAAAGCACTCTAGGCTGAATGGCCCTACGGAATCATGATCCTATTAGTCACATATTTTTAACGTCACCCTTTCTATTGGGTACCAATTCCCAATCTGGTAGCTTTTGACCCTTCCAATCCCTCCCTTCTTACCCCGGCAGATGCAGCATGAGTCAATGCAATGTTCATAGGCTTTTGCTGCTCTGATATTCAGTGCTTAATTAGTTATGAATGAGGTGCTGGGGCTCAAGCAATTTTTTGTACATTCATCCCTGATGCAGCAAACCCACAGGTGCCGGGGCGCTGAACTGCCGAGCCTAGAGGTGCCGGGGCTCAGCATTTCATGCCAGGCCAGCAACACCAGAGCTTCAGCGGGAACAAGGAAAAGGTGACTGTCATGTTCTCTTTTGTTACAAGGGAATCCCCCTGGCTGACAATCGGCCGTCTTGGGGTTTAAAAAAAAATTGCTGGCTCACTGGGGCCCGATCCTGCGAGATGCTGAGGACCACAGATCTCAGGGAAGACTTGGTAAAGGGACCACTAAGTAGGGTTGCCAGGTGTCCGGTTTTTGACCGGAATGCCCAGTCGAAAAAGGACTCTGACGGCTCTGGTCACTACTGCTGACTGAACTGTTAAAAGTCCGGTTGGTGCAGGGATGGCAGGCTCCCTATCCAGCTCCACGCAGCTCCCGGAAGTCACCGGCATGTCCCTCTGGCTCCTAGGTGGAGGCATGGCCAAGGGGGCTCCGTGCATGCTGCCCCCACCCCGAGCCCCGGTTCCGCATCTCCTATTGGCCGGGAACTGCGGCCAATGGGAGCTGTAGGGGCGGCACCTGCAGACGGGGGCAGCGCTCTCAGAGCCTCCTGGCCACACTTCTGTGAGTTGAAGGGAGCTGCCTGAGATCAGCGCCGCCTGGAGCCCGCACCCCCTCCCACATCCCAAGCCCCTGCCCCAGCCCTGAGCTCCCTTCCACACTCAAACTCCCTCCTGGAGCCCACACCCTGCCCCAGCTCACAATCCCCTCCCACACTCCAAACCCCTTGGCTCCAGCCTGGAGCACCTTCCTGCATCCTAAACCCGTCCTCCCCGGCCCCACCCCATAGCCCGCACCTCCAGCCAGAGCCCTCATCTCCCCATTCCACACCCCAACCCTTTGCCCCAGCCCCCTGAAAATGAGCGAGTGACTGAGGGTGGGGGAGAGCGAACAACCGGGGGGGGAGAATGTAGTGAGCAGGGGTGGGGGCTCGGGGAAGGGGCAGGACAGGGGGTGGGGCAAGGATGTTCAGTTTTGTGCGCTTAGAAAATTGGACGCCCTACCACTAAGTGCAAAAAAAGGAAAAAAATAAGTCCACTCCCAGGACTGCAGGCAGGGAACTTGCTGCTTTATTTAACTGCATCACAACAGAGAGTTGGCGAGGAGGCGGGGGAATCTTTATGCAACTAACCAAACAGGAACTAAGGGGTGGGGGGTGTGGAGCATGCCACCAACCCATAATACTCTGCGTAACCCAGTGAACCCTTGATGACCCCCTTAGCTACAGAAGTCAATGAGAGTGGCCCTTTCAAGGTGATTAACTCTATGCATGCTGCAGCCAACCCCCAGAGCAGCAGGCAAGTTGCAGCCTACCTCCCTGTCCCTCCTTCTATTTTTTGGCAACCTTTCCATTTATATAGGGAACGGGTGGGGGGGGGGCTGATTTCTGAGTGAGATGCTGTGTGAAGAAATCTTTCCTGCAGGCAGCAGCCATGCGACAAGCGAGCTCGCCTGGGGTGGCACATTGCCTGGGAAAAGTGAGAGCCACGTGGTTGAAAGGCAGCAGCAGAGCAAAGCAGGGATAAGACACACACTGACGACTGTCATCATGCAACCCAGAAGCATCCTCGCTCCCGCAGGCACCAGAGGCTCCAGGTAAGAGGCTGCCGGGCGCCCTCGGCTACCTGTTAGCAATGGCCAGAGGCTCGAAGGCACCGCATTCAGAGCCACACAGAGCTGCGACAATGGGAAGAAGGCAACCGCTTTGCAAAACGGTTCTTTTGCCTCCTGGTCGGGTTTTGGCTTGGGAATGGGGGCAGGAGCATGCCGCTGCGAAGGATGTTGTGACAGGGCGTGGGGGTGGGTTTGGGGGTGTCCTCTCTGGAAAAGCCCAGACTTTGGGGAGATTGGTGCTTGGAGCTGATGGGTCGGGGGGAAGGGGGGGATACTTGCATTGCAAGAGCCTTTGCAGAGCTCCATTGAGAACCAAAAAAGACTCTGGTATCAGTCAGAGCATCACTGAAAATTATGGAGAGGGTTAGAAAACACAGAACTCAGCTTGTTCCATGACCCAGGACCCACCTGTCACCGGCATGTCAGGCTCAGAACTCACAGCTATCCCTTCTGGAAAAAAATCAGTGAGTGGAACTCCACGGGCTTAGGAGAGAGATGCCAGCCGGGTCAATATTTTGTAGAAATTGAGATCCGGAAATGGGGCAGATTGCTATGAGGAAAAGCGATTCAACCTTGTTCCTTAAATGCAGCTGGTTCATTTTACTCGTGCAGCCCGGTTTTTAAATTCTGCCCTTTCCGTTCTAGCTTTTCCAACACCCAACGGCTTACCTTAAAACAGGGAGGAGACATTGGTTCCAGTTGCCTGTCGCCAAACTGCGGGCTGGCTAAATTCTCCTGGGAGGCTTGGTCGATGTTTTTGTCTGGCGGTTTGCAGACTGATCACTTTTTCAATATGTTTTTAATATCCAGGGCAAGGATGTGATCAAGTTCAACCTGAGTTAAAATGCTTAGCGGCAGCTCTGCAAATAATGGGTTGTTTTGTAGGCTCCAGTATAACACACAGACTTCACAAACATCCATGTGCTACTGCTTGTAGTCAAATGCCATCCAGAATGAGAAGCGGTGTGATTTTTCTTTAGCCTCTTGCTAATCAATCTTTTTCTTGTTTGTAATGGCACACGCCTGAGACCGTGTGTGAATATCCTGATTTCTAATGCACATTTCTTAGCTTTAAGGGGAACTAAATGGCATTGCCGGCTGGAGGAATATATAAGTCTTTAGTGTTAATCCAGAGGATGATAAAGCTAACACATCGGGGTAGATCCTCAATGTTTGCAAACCAGCAGGGCTCCGCTCACTTCGGAGTTTGACTTGCCAGTGTACATCAGCTGAGGGTCTGGCTCGGCGGGTTTTAAAAATAACCGGCATTTACATTTTGATCAGCCACAAATTCAGCTGTGCAGAAGGAAAGGCGGGTGCGTTGAGTTAAGATAGTCTGTTCTGATGCGTTAAATAAACTCAATTATCTCCTACAGCCTCAGCCAATTGATTCGAACCAGACTATTCATGGAGGAAAGCGTGAGTAAGGATGGGTAGGGCCATCTAGTCCAGTACCCTGTCTCTGACACTGGCCAGCACCAGCTGCTATCATACGTGCCTTAGAGATTGGCTTAAGCCCTGAAGCACCAGGGGTAATATCTCTGCCAAAGGATTGTTAGCAATAACTATGCTAACTCTGGGTCTTCTAGTTATCCATATCAATGTCCAGTCCCTCTTGGAATCTTGCTAAGTTCTTAGCTTCAGCCACGTCCTGTGGCGGTGAGTTCCACAGGTTTGTCGCACATTGGGTGAAAAGGTCTTTCCTTCTATCACCTTTTCATTTCATTGAGCATCCCCTTGTCCCGGCGTTGGGACACCGGGAGACCAAAACCTGGGCAGCTGGAGGGTAACTAGTGTCCGGAAATCTTCAACGGGGCAGAGATCTGCGGGAGGGCTACAAGTCTTTGGCCACGGGGCCCTTTAGAAGGGTTCAGCCAGTTTCTCCGGGCGCCGCCGCAGATTGTTGAGGGCAGTGTGCAAATAACAAGGTGCGAGCTGGTTTCAAAGCAAAGCCAGGAACCGTCATATGGAGAGCGGCATCATAAAAAGCAGCAAACTTGCTTCGCTTGGGCTATAATTAGCACCGATCAAACTTCATGATGTAAATGCAGCATTGTGCCAAGGGTGGCTATTTAAAGCAGTCGGTAATGTGCAATCCCGTCTCGGTCAATAATCCTGGGTGGCTCTGTGCTGTCCCTGGATTTCTGGGAGAAACGCGTCTCTCTTGTGCACTGTCATAAACTGCAGGTCGCCACTTCCAGGGGGTCATTTCCCGGCTGGCTCCTTCTGCTGGGATCTGGGCTCCTGGAGATGAAAAGGATGGTTTAGTGGTTAGGGCGCTAGCTAAGGGCTTGGGGGAGGGATAGCTCAGTGGTTTGAGCATTGGCCTGCTAAATCCAGGGTTGTGAGTTCAATCCTTGAGGGGGCCATTTAGGGAGGGGGCAAAAATCTGTCTGGGGATTGGTCCTGCTTTGAGCAGGGGGTTGGACTAGATGACCTCCTGAGGTCCCTGCCATCCCTGATATTCTATGCTTCAGAGAACCAGGTACAATTCCTAGCTCTGCCACAGGCTTCTGGGGTGACCTTGAACAAGTCACTTCGGACGAGATTCACACAGGGGACTTCCGTCTCCGTGCATTGCATGGGGAGAGGTAGGCACCTAGGAAAGGCAGCCCCAGGCATTGGGGACCTGCATAAGCTAGGTAGCAGAGCAGAGGTATCAGTGGGGGAAGGTGTGAGAATACCCAACAGCCCTGTGGTTAGGGATACACCTTTAGCATGTAGGAGATTTGAGATCAAATCAGAGATTTGAAGCTGAGTTCCTCTGTCAGCTCGGGGGAGACACACGTGTCATTGTCTGATCGCCCCTCAGTCGCTTGTGTTCGGGCGAGGGGTGCTCAGCGCTCGCCTACTGGATCGCGCCCCGCAGGGGAGAGAGACAGGTGGGGAATCGCCTCGTTTGAAAATCACCCCGGGGGCTGAGCGGCTCGTTACGTGTGGGGCGGGGTCAGGACTCATCTTTGCCCAGGCTTGACCGCAGAAATCTTGTGTGTGCGGGGAGAGGGGGGACCCTCGCTCTGGCAATGAACGGGTTAATGGGGGCCTGGGAGGCCGGTTCTGCTCCCTGGAGGCTGGGGACGGGGCTGAGCGGGGAAGAAGCTGCAGGAAAGGAATTCCACAATCCCTCTCTCGGCCTTGGAGGGCGCAGGGGAGCTGGCCAAGCCAAGCCCTCCAGGATCTGGGCTTCCAGTGGGCTTGGTTGAGGGTCAGGTCGAAGGTCAAGCCCCAGGAGGGCAGTAGCTGGGTTAATTTGCACTTTGCGGGTTCCCGGGGGGAGCCCTGTGGGTTCTGGCCCAGAGAGAAGGGTGAACCTAGAGAGGCTGTGGGAGAGGCCCAGCTGACAGAGGCTACGGGACAGACCTCAGCTGATGGTTACAGGGTCCCTGGCTTGGAACCCAGTTTAGAAGCTGGGCCGGGCTTCCCCCACCAGCCGCTGGGGAAGGTGGCATGAGGCCCGTGAGAAGGGGATAAGGACGGCGGAAAACCCAGAGAGAAGGGCTGTGAGGCCCATAGGACCGAGGGGCAGACCTCAGGTTGTTGCATCTTTCTCTTGGGCATCCTGGTCCCCCAGAAGGGGTGGCCCCAAACCATGACCTGGCCAGCGGGCTGAGTCGCGAGATGGGGCCTCTGCAGCGCTCGAGCAACCATTGCCAGGGAGTGCTAGAGAGGAAAGAGCTGCTATGCTATGCCCAGCCACGAGGGGGCGCACCAGTCAAATCTTCTACAGGCACGTATGCCAGTGGTGCCTAAATGTTGGACTTAGGTGCCTAAACCCCTTTGTGTAGCTAGCCCTTCTGTGCCTCAGTTTCCCCACCTGTACAATGGGGATAATAGCACCGCCCGACCGCACAGGGGGTGCGTGAGGATAAATACAGTAAAGGCAGCGAGGCGCTCAGATACTACAGCGAGGGGGCCAGATAAGGGCCTTCGACTAGCCTCCGCGGGAACTATCGGATCAAACAATCCCTGCTCCTGCTTAATGAGCGACCATCTTGGAACTGCAGTGACAGGGTCGGTCAGAGGAGGCGCAGGACCGGGACGAGGCGGTGGCTGCTGAGGGCTGGCTCGGGGGGTGGTAAAGGGGAGCTGACGGTGCAGAGGGTTAGGCTAGGGGAGACTGGGGTGTGCCCAGAGCACAGAACTGTTCCGGAGCCTGCTCCTGCTGAAATCAAGTGGGAGCAACTCCGGGTGATGTCAATGGAGAAGCACTGGGGCCTGAACCCCTCGGACGGGGGTAGCTGTAAGTCGGAGTGGAACAGTCAGAGGGGGCAGGCGGCCGCTACTGTAGACAGACATTGGGCCAATCCCCTGCCGATGGAGATCAGCTCGCACAGGTTACCTTGGTGTAACTGAGTGGAGGAATCGGCCCTTTGGCTTTAAATTCTATGGAAAACTGCCTCCGGGTGAATTTTGGAGAGGCGGGTGCCCTGAGTTACCTGCCTCTCGGCCTTTCAAACCCTGGAGTTAAGCGCTTGTTTCATCTGATCTGCCAGATCACCTGCTGCCCCTCTAGAACCCGTACCCAGGTGGACAATTCGGGGACCCGTTAGCCCAGTGCGAATGCAGCAGCCCTGTCCCCTCTGCTGATCACCTGGGCCAGTTTGGTGCTAGCGGAGACGTGGCCAAGATGAAATGATTCAACTAGCCCAACTGGCCAATCCCCTGCCCTCCCACGGTGCCTTCTGGAAATCAGTGAAAGTCCGCTGCTTCTTACCCCGAAGGCACGGCAGCTGAGAGGTGAGGGCAGTGCCAGTGAGGCTGGTTTGGGTGTATTCGACCACTGGGGTTGAAATTAGCAGTTCATGTCTCTAGCCTACACCCAGAACCCTCACATTAAAACACTGTCCCCAGCCAGGATCGCGAGACCCTTACTAGCAAATGAAGACTCAGCCTGGAAGCTCTGCAGGGCAGGTATCATCTGGTTTTGTTCTGTTTGTACAGCCCCGAGCGCGGTGCGATCCTGGGCCATTACTGCTGCAATACCGATACTAAATTACAAAGCCCCATTCACATCGCACGGGCCACCCCCGAGTGGCCGATTGGCCAGATTCGAAAGCCCAGCCGGCAGGGGGTGGCTTTCCAACCCTGCGACTGGATCGACCATTCAGACAACGTTACGTTGTGGCAGGAGGATTACAGAGCCCGGGTGAGCTGCTGGCATGGACGCAGTGCGTCAGATCCTCTTGTGTGAGACAGAGGCGGGTATTTGAGGGGTGGCCGAAGTTCTGGGAAATGGAAGAACATTAATAGCCTTCCCGAACTTGTGAAGTCACTATTGGCAACTTAGTGACTGGCAGAGTGGTGCTAATTATAAGTGATATAGACACACGTACAGCTGAGCTGTCCTCCAATGATGTAATGTAGCTTATGGTATTTTAACAAGGCCGGCAAGGTTGTAGGGTCAGGATTCCTGGGTTCTTTTCCCCAGCTTTGCTCTTCAATCAAAGGCAAGTCACTCTTACTGGGTTGAAATGTCTGTAAAACGGGGCAAATGAGACCCACTGTTCAGTGAGGATCCCCAGCTGTAAAATCAGACCCTTGGACGTTAACGAGGTGATTGGGTGAGGCGTGGGAGAGTCTGGGATATGGAGTTCAGATCCTCACTCTAGCCTCATTCCGTCATTAATGCTAATTAATTCAAGCATATCTAATTAATTGACGAATTCATTAAACAGCCACTCCTGTTTCCGAGTGAACGCGTTGCGTGGGACTGTCGGTGGCGAGGGGGTAAAGCTGTAAGAACGCCACTGACTTGATGGGAATCATCCTGAACTGACACCTGAGCAGGACTGACCCTTCCCTGCCTTCTTGCTTATTTTCCCATTCAAATACCCCTAGTGACAAAACACTAGTTAACTGGGGAAGACCGGACCTTCTGGCTCCTCCGGAAAACACCCCTGCGTGAAGGAGTGTATGATCTACCCCTTTAAGATACAGGCTGCAGCTTGTACTTAGCCTTTTTAACTCCTGTGAGTTGCACAATGTTCTGATGTTTGATAGCCCCAGTTCCTGGAGCTGTGATTTTGGGGAGCTTTTATTTCAACTTTTTTTAAAAGCAAGTTTCCAGCCCCATGACTAGGGAGAAAAGCTTGAACACCTGCCCCCAAAAGGCTCACGAAGCAGACGGCAGATCAAAAGCATTCGACATCCCTTCTGACCTTAAAGTCTATGAGACATTTATTTAAAAAAAAAAACTCATGCTTTTTAAGCCACTCTTTTGATTTTGTTTAAGGGCCTGATTCATGCTTTCTGAACAATGGTGGGGTTTTCAGTGGGACCCCCAACATCTCCATCTATCAGCTTCTCTGGGATTGTAGTCTCGTGCTCCTCAAGAGGTTAGAATTATGGGTTGGTGCCACATTCATAAATCCCCAGCACTTCTAAGGAATACTGCCCCCAGGCAACGCTCTGTGTACATGGGATCAGACTTGGGTCACCAGATAGCAAGTGGGAAAAATCAGGACCCGGGAGAGGGCAATAATGCGGGGGGCGGGGGGGGATTAATAGGGTCCTATATAAGACAAAGCCCCTAATAATCGGGACCGTTTTGATGAAATCAGGACATCTGCTCAGCCTAGATCAGACAGGGAGTAGTTATTGGATAGGAGAGGGGCATCTTTCTACTAGGTGACAATCAGGAGTTGTATTAGATGACTGGAGCTGCTGTGTAAAATCAGGTGGGTGGGGGCGGTACTCTTTCCAGGCTCCACCCACTAAATAGGTTCCACCCTCACGAGTCACACAAAATATGCTTGTGTTGCCACCGGCCAGGCTGGGGTTGGCTCATGGGGCTTGATACCGTCTCACTAAGTTCCTTGGACTCAGCTCCTCCCAAGTTGGGGGGAAAAGTAAGTGGTGGCCCCTCCTGCACATTACCCACTTGGGGCACAAAACGAGATGCCGCTCACACTAGACGGTGCTGATCTATGTCCCGCCCTCTGCTCTCACACCAGGAATGGAAGGGCTAACGTTTAAATTCTCGTCACTCGGTGTCACAGTTCACTCCGAGGCGACCGGGGCAGTTCACACCTCCCCGAGGCATTGTCCCAAGTTCCCCGCAGACCATCGGTGAACCTCCAAAAAAGTGAACAAAGCGTTTCTTCCCAGCCGTGCCTGACCTCTTAAGAAATGAAAGCGGAGACTCTGGAGAACAAGGCTGCGGGCTCAGAGCGGTGGTGGGAGGGTGAATGGGTGCATGCCAGCCGTTCCTGAGCGCTGGGTACGATGCCTGAAAGCTAAAGGTTATCTCGATTGATTCAGAGCGCAGGAGGTCTTTGCAGAGCTCTCGTTACTTGAGATGACAACCAAGGTGTAGCACCACGCCAGCCATGCTGATGCCCACAAATAGGACCACAGCATTGCGGGGATGAATTCCACCATCCCCTTGACGAAGGCTCCTTGCCTGGGGAAGGCAAACAGAGTTTCGCCATAGATCCCTGCAGTATTATCCTGGGTCTGAATACTTGGGTTAGCCTAGCCCGGGCGTGAGCAGCCACACGGCAGAGCCCTGCCCAAGTTACTGTGTCCTCATTAGTGCTGCATTTCCCTGTGGACTTCTGGGGGCGCATCCCATGGTGCTTTGTGCTGCCCTGAACAGAGCCGCTCTTCCCTGGTCAATTGGAGGAGAACTTGTCTGTCCTTCTAGGCACACGGAGGGGAATTGTGGGAAGGCTCTGGAGGGCTGTCAGCACTGGAGGGGTTTAACCTGCGTCCTCACTGCCAAGTGAGCAGGGTCCCAGCCCGAGTGAAAGGGGACCCGAGCTGTAATTTATAGCCCCAGCCAGGCCAGCTAACCTGGGGTTGGAAGCACCAAACTTGGGGGAGAAGGTTTTGTGTATGGACAGGAGATGGGGGAAGGGCAATGCCCAACTTAGCCCTGCAGTGAAGACGTATCATGAATGCCTCACACAGCCCTCCCAAGCCAGACTCTCACCCTGCAGGTACCGGCTGCTGAGTCCATAGAGAGGGAGCAGCTCTCTAGCCTTTATTTATGGTTTTAAACACCAGCAGCGAATGGGCTCCACCTGGCAGGTGAATGTCAGCCCTACGTCGATACTTAGGGTGCGGCTTAAACCCACTACCGGGCAAATTCTCTCTGTTCCCCACCCAGGAGGCAGCTCAGAGACATGGGTGCAAATCCTAATGGAGGGCAGGATCGGGCCCGTCATGGAATCCCAGGGCAGGATCAGGCCCGTCGTGGAATCCCAGGGCAGGATCGGGCCTGTCGCAGAATCCCAGGACAGGATTGGGCCTGTGGCAGAATCCCAGGGCAGGATTGGGCCCGTGGCAGAATCCCAGGGTAGGATCCAGCCTGTCGCAGAATCCCGGGGCAGAGTTGGGCCCGGGGCAGAATCCCGGGGCAGAATCGGGCCCATCGCGGAATCTCGGGGCAGAATCAGGCCCGTTGTGGAATCCCAGGGCAGGATCTGGCCCGCTGCAGAATCCCAGGGCAGAATCGGGCCGCTGGGTCTAAGCCAGTACATTTCTTCCTGTGCACTGCAGTCCCTGCCCCCACCCGCCCCCCACCCCGTTTTCTCTTTGGCCAACACACCTGCATTAGCCTGATTAAATCTCCCTCGGCTCAGATCTCTGAATCTAATCACCATCCATCTGCCTCCTGGGGCTACTTCGGAGTTGGCAGCTCTGCGCCTGGACACTCGGGCGGTGTTTTTACTGAAAAGGGCCTTTAAAAAAAATAATAATTAAAACTGTGTTGTCAGCACAAAATGATCCCGGGGCCGGATCGGTTGTTCTCAACCCGTCAGCATTGGCAAAACGAGGAGGAGAGAAACTGACGGTTTCTCTTGGGAAATGCCGCAGCATAGCTGTGTCGGGCAGGGATATGAAAAAATCAGCCCCGCCCAGTGACACCGCTATGGTGACACCCCGCCCCAGTGTAGACACAACCATACCCACAGAAAACTGCTTCGGTCGGCCTAGTTAATGTCGGTCAGAGAGGTCGTGTTCCTACGCTGGCGGAAAAATTCCCTGTCGGTGCACGCTGCATTTATTCACTGGGAGGCTACGTCGGCATGTGCTGTGTAGGACAGATGTAGCTTTAGCGTCATTCCTCCAGGGTGAGGTGGCTTTGTCGTACCCTGGGAGTTAATTGCTCAGAAAAGATGCAGGATCTCTCTCACTTAGCCTTCACCCCCTCCTCTTCCTCAATCGCCCGTTTCCTCTGCGCCACCACAGTTAGCTGCCGTACGGATAATAATTCCCCATGGTTTCTTTCGCCCTGAAGGATCCAAAAGAACTTTGCAAACGGCGACCAAATCCTGCAGTCCTTACTCAGGCAACTTTACCATTCAAGTTTTTTCCAAGAATAAAAATGCACTTTGCCTGGCACCAAAATGCAGTCTGTTCTGGGGTAGAACACGGCAGCACACAACAATGCTACATCTTTGATTTGTCATATCTATATATTTCTTTATCCTAAAAGCAAGGAGAGAGACAGTCCAGTTCCTGCCGTGTGTACAATCTAAACTCGACTTGACACCGCAACAAGTGAGGCCTGGACAGACTAGATCGGAATAAAGCCCCAGCAAGCGCGCTCAACAGACAGAATGGGTGAGTATTGGGCCATGACATCAGGAGAGAGACCCTCTCTCTTCCAGCAGCTGCAGTTCGAGGGCGTTGTCCTTGCTCCGGGCCTGGAAGACTTCACCAGCATCGAGTGGAACTCGGATCCCGTTGCAAAGGGGATTCTGTACGTGGAAGTTGGATTGGTAGAGGATTATTGAGCCCCGGGAAGTTGCCTTTATAGTGTTTTTTAAAAGGGGGCCGCCTCTGCCCTCTGAGAACATCTTGGGGAGGGATGGTAAACTCCAGCCGAGCTGCACAGTCCTTGCTCCTCTCTGAAAACGGGACACCTTTCAGTTATACCCACAGCCCAGTCCTGCTCCTCCGGTGTGCCAGGATCTACCCGGAGTAGCCCTGCCGGAGTGACGCTGAATTTACACCAGCGTCACGGAGATCAGGATCTGTCCGTCCTCTAGCCGGTGAAGAAAGACAACATTGGGAAGCGCCAGGCGTGCCAGACCTTATTTCACCAATGACATCCTAGTCGAGTAGGGAAAGGCGACGGCTCCCATTCCAATGAATTCTTGTCCTCCCAACCCCCCCGCCCCGATGAATGTTCTCCCCCTTTTCAATCATCCCTTGCTTTGATATCTGCGTTTTAATGCATGTGCTGGCGAGATGCCACAGGGGCACTCAAAGGAGATTGCATTCCTTGGCCTGACTTGCGAGCCACAGCGTCCCGGCCTCTGCAAACAGAGAATTGCCAGCCGGCAGGCTAGGAGGAAGCCATGCCTCTGGGTTGGAGATGCGACCGTCTCTCAGTGTTTGCACAAGCGTGGGCACATAACAACCATCTCCGCATTGCCCTGCCCACGGTCACCGGTGTTAGACAAGAAGTGCTAAAATCCAGCGTCCAGCCTGGATAATAGTGCCCTGCCTATAGAGCAGAGGTTCCCAAACTGTGGGGCGCGCTCCCCTAGGGGGGTACGGAGGCTGCTCCCAGCCCCAGCCCCCTTACCCCTGTCCACATTCCCCTCCTTCCGGAGCTGGGGCTCCGCTCCCAGCCCTGGCTTCAGGGGATGGGGGGGCGACAGAGGTAAGGGGGGTGCAACCCTGAAAAGTTTGGGGACCACTGCTCTAGATGGTCTCCCTCTCCAGCCTGCCAGTCTGTTGCTGCGTGCTGTTAAAGGCTGCGTACCCCACCCCAGAAGAGGCTGCTTGTTAGTAGCTCTAGGTACACTTCTAACGGGCTTTGGGGTGGAAGGTGCTCGTGGAGGGCAAAGTGGCTGGGAAGTATCGGTGGAGAGGGAGGCGGTTGGTTGGAGCGGCCCAGGGGGAGGAAGGAGGAAGAGTAATGGGATGAAGTTAGGGAGAGGTAAATCTAAACTGAATAGCCAGGAAGATGAAGATATGGGTTAGGGGCACAATCATCTCCTGGGGGCCAGTGGTAGATACAGCTGGCGAATATACCATGGGGCAGAGAATGGGCACGAGGCACCATGCCCTGGCATTGGAGCGAAATCAGGGTCTTGTGTCTAACCCGCTGAGCGACCAGCCAAAAGATTTGAGTTCAGTTCCCAGCTCCGCTACAGATTCCAGGGGTAATCTTGGACAAGTCACTTAGTCTCTGTGGGCCTCAACTTTTCGTTTTCTTACAGTCAGTCCCATTTCCTTTGCTCTGGGCCTGTCTTGTCTGTTCAGATAGCGAGTGCCAGCAGCAGGGACTGTCCCTCCCTGTGGCAGTGCAGCGCCTGGCACAATGGGGTCTAGATCTCAGTTGGGTTCTCTGATCACAGGGCAAGACAGGGTGTTTCTGGGGCTAGAGCACTGGATTGGGACTCAGGAGACCTGGGTTTGAGTCTCAGCTCTGCCACTTGGGGACCGTGGGGAAGTCCCTGACCCTCTCCATGCCTCGGTTTCCCCCTCTGTACAGTGGGGATAATGATCCTGACCTCCTTTGTAACACACTTGGAGAACTGGGGGGAAGAGACAAGTAGTACTGTTATCCCTGTGTACAGAGGGGGCACAGAGGCTAAGTGACTTGTGCAAGGTCATGCAGGAAGTCTGTGGCAGAGCAGGGAGATGAATCCACATCTCCTAGGCTTGGGCCCTAACCACTGGGCCATGCTGCCGCTCTGATAGCGGTGTTTCTGCAATGCATCCTCCTGCTTGTGGCTATGGAAGCAGCCCTTAAAGCCTGGGGGGTTTTAAGGCTGCAGCGTCAGATCTCTGCCCATTTTGTTTCCAGGGGCTCAGCCTCACGGGGTGCAAGTGACAAGCACTCACAGGGACCCAAGCGTATCTTTGTCCCCGTCCTACAGAACCAGCTGGTTCCCTTGCAGCTGGTTCTTACTGATGGGTGTCTCCCGGGAGGGGTGATGAGTCATCGACTATTTCTGTTCTCTCTCCGCAGCGGGCCATGACCTGCGAGAAGGACAACGTGGCCGGTGGAAGCCCTGGGGAAACGGGGAAGTCGAACCGGAATCTCTTTGCCGCGATCTGAGCGGGCCGTGCACACAGACACCCCGCCAGGGTCATGATTACAGGCAAGTGTGTCGTCCGGGCGGACACCGGATGGTTGGCTGGAAAGGCGGGTTGGAATTGAATGATGAAAGCCGCCCGTCCCTGGGAAATCACATGCAACGTGTGTCTGACATACCGGGCTGGCACGGGAGAGGCCTGGGTTTGATTCTGCGCTCTCGCACAGGTTCCTGGGGGCACCTAACCCTGCAGCTGGGAGCACGCCAGCTACCGCTGGAAAAGACCCTTTGCCGCGCCCCGAAGCCAAACTCCCTGCCATGGGAGTGTGTGCGCTGGGGTAGAGCATTCCTCTCAATACTGGGGATATAAACCCCTTGTTCAGGGCTTAATGCCAACCCTTTGTGGGGGAAGGGGCGGGGGCAGCTACAGGGTTTGTTGCACCTCCCTGTGGCAAACACTAGATGGGGCCCTGGTCCACTTGAGGGGTTATTTCTGCATTCCCGCAGGAGCAACGGTGCTCCTGGTCAAGGGCCACACGACCGCAGCCACGTCCGAGCGAGGGGCAGGGTTTTCCACGCCCGTCTGGGAAAAGCACGTTTCATTCCCGCCAGATCCAGGCACAGACTAGCAACGACTCTAGTCCCCGGGGGCGTCTCCGTGGCAGCAGCTGGGGCAACGTCCAGCTTGGGCAGACGTTCCAGCCCAGTTCCCCGGCCCTCCCCGCTGGGACTCAGTCTCGGGTCACTCACTTGCCCGACCAGATCCCGTGTAGCCTTGGCCAAAAATGAAAGAAGCTGGATCACTGGTCCCTGGGGACAGCTCCCGCTCTGGGATCCGACTGATACGGCTCCGTACCATCAAAAGGCATCTTGCAGCAAGTGACGAGGATGGATGCCGGTGGCCTCTTTACCAACGCCGGGGCCCGTCAGTGACACCTTCAAGGTGTTTGGTGCAACACAACAGTGGATAAAACCCATCAGTAAGGCGAAGCTTTTGTCACAGATATTTTTAGTCAAAGTCACGAGCAAGAAAGAAAAATTCACGGAAGCCCGTGACCTGCCTGTGACTTTGACTAAAAATATGCCTGACAAAATGGGGAGCTGCGGGGTCCCCACACTGCCCCCGGTGGCTGGACAGCTGCGGGGGCCCTGGCTCGGCGCTCCAGGATCCTCCGTCACCCGGGCTCAGAATTGCAGGGTCCCCCTCCCCTCCCCACCCGCAGAAGGTGGGAGCTGCGGGGTACCCCTGCTGCGGCTCGGAGCTCCAGTGGGCCCCCGCCGCTACGGGAAGCGGGGACCCTGCAACTCCTGACTGCCATGGGCTGAAGTCACAGAGGTCTCTGGAAGTCACGGATTCATAGCCTCACCCACCAGCCCTGCAGGAAGTGATGCTCTGAAGCCTTCCCAACTTGTCAAACGGCAGCTGTGGAGAACACGGTTTTCTACCCCTTGGGCGTTCGTTAGAGGGGGGGGCTTGCATTTTAATAAATGCTGGGAAAGTTCCTGGCATCGTCCTCTGCTTTGAAAATAATACATCATATCCCAGGGCCACTGAATTTCAGCGCTGAGCGAGATCCATTGTCCTTCACCTGAAATGCCAACATGAAGAGGGTGAAAATAAAATACAGCCTTGGGTGTGCGTGTCAGTCACGGAGAGACATTTCAAGCCCATGGATAGTGCCAGCTCTGCTGCCGGTTAGCCAACGTTCTCCAGAAGGCAAAGGTTTTATCAGCCGTGGTGTGACTCAGCGGGTGGAAGGCTGGACAGCGACTCAGGAACCCGGGTTCTAGTCCCGGCTCTGCCACTGATGTGCTGCGTGACCTTGGACAAGCCCCTTTCTCCTCCTGGGCCCACGAGGGACTCTCCTCCTTTAAGTGTTCTGAGGTCAACGGATTGCAACCGTCTCAGGCGCTGTGGAGGAATTGTGCCTTAGGAGCACCCCTGCAGGGAGAGAGAGTCAAACGCTGACCCTCTCCCGCTACCAGACGGGCAGATGGGGAGGCAAATTGGGGCACAGATTTGGTCCTTGGGAGATAGCACAGTGACTTGCCCTGGCCAGATGCCATGGTGGTGGACACCAAGGGAAAGAACAAAGAGCCAGCCCCCCACTGGTATTAGGTTCGTGACGCTGTGCTGTCTGGCCCTTAGATAGATGGGTCTGCTGCATGGCTCTCCCAAGGCACCCGTGGGCCAGGTGCTGTCTAGGGGCAGATCTGCTTCAGTTCTCTAACTGTGGGATGTTCTTGTTTTGCAGGAAGCAGGTAAGATGGTGGCTGGGCCTTTCCTAGACTCCCCCTTCTCTTGGGCTTGTTGGCATCCCCTGTTCTTCCTTGCCCTGGAGGCCCTTCTGACGGGATCCAGCTGGAGCTGCCCTTCCAGGTGCCACTGCTCCTCCCAGGACAGGTCTGTCTTCTGCAACCGCCGGCGCCTGACCACCGTGCCGGGCGGGATCCCCCCAGAGTCTGAGCTCCTGGACCTGAGCAAGAACCGGATCAGGACCTTACACCAGGGCATGTTCTCCCGCCTGCAGCCCTTGAAGGAGCTGGACCTGAGCGAGAACATCATCTCCAACATCGAGCCCGGAGCCTTTAACAGCCTGCAGAAGCTGATGACCCTGAGGCTGAAGAGTAACCAGCTGAAAATCGTCCCCCCTGGAATCTTCACCGGCCTCCCTAACCTCACCATCCTTGACATCAGCGAGAACAAGATCGTCATCTTCCTGGACCACTCCTTCAAAGACTTGTTCCACCTTAGGAAGCTGGAGGCCGGGGACAACCACCTGGTCTTCATCTCACCGCAAGCCTTCAGCGGGCTCCTCCGCCTGCAGCAGCTCACCCTGGAGAAGTGCAACTTGACGAGCGTGCCCCAGCTCGCCCTCTCCCAGCTTCACCACCTGGTCGAGCTCCGGTTCCAGGTGCTCAACATCAGCGTCCTCCACAACTACTCCTTCCAGAGGCTGCACCGTTTGAACGTGCTGGAGATCAACCGCTGGCCTTTCCTGGCGACGCTGGAGCCCCGCAGCCTCTTGGGACTGAACTTGACCTCCTTGTCCATCACCAAGTGCAACCTCAGCGCCGTCCCTTACGAGGCGTTCAGGCATTTGGTTTATCTCCAGTACCTGGATCTCTCCCACAACCCCATCTCGGAGATCCCTGGCAAGAGGCTGAGCGACCTTTCACGCCTTCAGGAATTCCACCTCTCCGGAGGCAGGCTGGCCACCATCGCCACCAGTGCCTTCCAAGGACTCAACTCCTTCCGGCTGCTCAATGTCTCGGGCAACGCCCTGAGGACCTTGGAAGAAGGGGTCTTCCACTCGGTGGGGAACCTGGAGATCCTGCGGTTAGACAGGAACCCCCTGGCCTGTGACTGCCGGCTCCTATGGATTATCCGAAGGCGACGCAGGCTTAACTTCGGAGGGCAGCAGCCCGCCTGCGCCAGCCCCACGACGGTCAAAGGGAAAGTCTTCAAGGACTTCTCCGACGTCCTCCTGCCCAGTCACTTCACCTGCAGGAAGTCTAAGATCCCAGACAAGACGCCTCAGCAGGTGAGCGTGGAAGAGGGGGGCAAAGCAACCCTGAGCTGCAAGGGCGAAGGGGATCCACACCCCATCGTCTACTGGGTGTCACCTCATAACATCCGCCTGGATTCCAACCACAAGGGGCGGATGAGGGTCTTCGCAGATGGCACCTTGGAGATTGACTATGCCTTAGCCCAGGACAGCGGCACCTACCACTGCGTTGCCAGCAACGTAGCAGGGAACGACACGTTGCTGGCGCACCTGCGCGTGAGCAAGCCCTCCGCCCAGTTGGGCAACGACTCCTTCCTGTTCTCCAACAGTTCGGAGGCCTTCCAGCCGTCCCTCATCAACGTGGGCACGCTGGTGGGAGTCTTGGCCATGGGCATCCTGCCGTTCCTCAGCTCGGTCGCCGTCTGTTTCGTCTTCATCTTCTTCTGGAGCAAGAGCAAAGGGAAGGTCAAGCATCACGCCACCTTCGAGTTCGTCCCTCACTATCCCCACGCGGCCTGGAACAAGCCACGCAGCAGCGGCGGCGGCGGCAAGTTTGCCATGAAACTCATGTGACGAAGGGGCCATTTTCTCGCCTCGGGCCCCCATAGCTTTGTAAACCCGGAAACGAAAAATGCAGAGAACTTACAAAATTGGTTCATCTTTGTGAGCTGCCGATGCCGGCACCACTCTCCACCTGTGTAGCAGCGCGGGGGGCCGGGGAGTCTTGTGGTCAACATGAAGCAGAGATCGTTTATAGTGGACCTTTTTGGCCGATTCTCAGGGACCTGGCGAAGATACCGGTGCAGGTTTGGTGCAAAGATTACATGCTAAGGCAGAAGCTAGAGGCTTGGTGGCATGGGGAGTTGGGCCTGGACTATGCAGCCTTTCATCTCTAGGTCACTGGTTCTAACACTGCCTAGGTTGGCAGGGGCTGGAGAACTGGGGACTTCTGGGGTGTGGTGAAGTTCCCAGGGGGGCAGCGGTCACATCTCGATAACTGGACGAGCCATGGTCCTAACTCCAGGAAGTGGGCAGGTTTGAGGTGTGTTGGCTGGGCAGCATGGGGGGAAAACATAAATGTCCCACAGCTGTGGAGAGAGGACGTGTCCTAACGGAGCGAGGTAGAGAAGGAAGGACCTTGGGGAATGTCGTAAGATCATGACTCCTTCCCCTGGAGTGGAACAGCTCTCACACCATGGCAGAAAATAATAAGATGGTCTAAGCGGGGTAATTTTTCAGGGGTTTGGGCAGTTCTGCTATAAAATGATGGTGGTAAACCGGGGAAGGGTTAAAAATTGGAAGCATCTTTGCCAGGCCTGGAGTCATCTTTGTCCCTGAAATCACCCAGATCCTTAATGGGCTCCCAGAGGGGAGACACAATGCTCATCTTTCCCCTCCCCCCGGTCCCTTTTACAACCTCTCAATCTGCAGTGAATTATTCATGTCAGGCAAAAACCAAGCGTGCTGCTCAAGGCAATCTATTAAAACCACTGTGGTTGAAAGTCTTGTCTAACGCTTAACCAGATCATTGAGAGCAATAAATAACACTCCGCACTTCTATAGCAACCGCAAACCAAAGAGCTCAAAGCCCGTCACAGTCATTACGGGGTTACACCTCAGACCAACCCTGGGACGCAGGTAAATAGCACGATCCCCGTGCTGCAGATGGGGAAACTGAGGCACAAAGCGGGGCGGCGGCGTGGCCTTTGCTCTTTATGCTACAACACTACGAACAAGCCACCAAGGCAGAGCTGGGACCTAAATAATCACTTTGTCACTATACAGGAATGTGCCAGAGCGTGTGGCTCTGGCTGGTTTCTGACAGCTTCTCAGAACTTAGACCACTGTGAGTGCCACTAGTATTAACACCTAATTGGGGAAACTGAGGCACAGAGAGGGGACACGATTTGCCTTGAGCTCACACAGCAGAGCTGGGAATAGACTAGACCATGCAGCCTCCAGGAATCCTGACGTGCATCTCTGCTCTAACCACCAGCGTCTGTTTCTCAAATGCGGCCACTGTGGCTGCCTGAGGCCACCAGGGGCTTTTCTTGTGGCCACGGCCTCTTGGGCTGTGACTGGGAGGAGGAATATAGCAGCCCCTCCGACTCCCTGTTGGTGGCCACACTCTGAGGCTACCAAAAATTTTGTCCTGAGAACCCCTGCACTAGACAACCCTCCCCAAGACACACGATGGCTGGGCAATAACTTATTTTCCCCACTAACTTTGCCGGGTGGCTTCCCTGCAACTCCAGACCTGGCCTCCCAGCCTAGGGAACCAGGGATGACTTGGAGACGCAGAAATTGAACTTCCGTTCCTTTTCCCTGCGTTTTGTTGGACTCATTGCCAAAGATATTGGCTCGTAGGAGCTAAAGCCGGGCTGGGAGCGCTGTCGCTGTCCAGCCGCCGGGGCGAGAGCATCCGTCCTTGGGCAAGCAGCGCCCAAGTCCGAGCCCGGGGACGTTTATGGTCTGTCTGTCCCAAATCGCTTTCCCTCCTTGGTGCGGTAAACAGAAACCGCTCCGGGAATCCAGGGGGCAAAGGAATTTCAGGCGCGGACGATATTTTTGTGGCAAGTTACTGGGCATGACGCTGGAAGCCACGTTCGCTCGGGGTGACGGTCGGGCTCCCTTTAGGGGTGGCATTGGCCACACAGCGAGGTTGATGGGTCAGCTCCTGGACTTGTGCTAACGGGATCTATTTTAGCAGAGAGCTCAGGTCTGATCCCTCCTGCCTACGACTAGCCAGGTGCTTTGCATTAGCAATGTGCGTCCTGAAGAAGGAGCCCTGTAGCCCCCCAGCCCCAGTGCTAGGTGCTGTACGCACACAGTCCCTTTCTCCTACTTGTAGCCCAGCTCTCAAGCCAAAAGCCATGGGCTTGGTCCATCACGCTGCTCCTGGCTTGTGAAATGCATGAAGCTTCCAAGTCATTTTTCTCAACTGCATTTTTTCGCTACTTCCTTGGAGAAGTTGGAGCATGGCTGGGGTCCCCTGGGGGATTTTGTCCCCTGCATTTTATACCAGCTTGGCCGAGGTATGAATTTAGCCCTGTAGGTTCCTAATTTCATCCCAAGAGAATTCTGTCACTTGTGTGCTTGGGTGGGAGGCTAATTGTCTAAGGGGGAAATTGACTCCTAGGCCTGGGTGCCTACACACAGTAGGAGTTCTCTGACCATGATTCTCAGTTACTCTGTTCCCGCACCAGGGACAGGGATGAAAGGCCGGGAGCGGAGAGAGGAGGCACAATGGTAGCTCTGAGCTTTAAGCCATCTTTTTGCTCTCTGTATCCTGGAACTGTGCCTTGCCCGATCCCTGGGGTCAGTTAGAGCAGCCTCAGGGCTGTTCTAACATACACTGCTTCCCTGCAGGGGCATACAACGCAGAGAATAGCCACAGCCCCGAGCACTCCAGCTCCCCCTCTCACATGCTCCCCACACCGGGGATGAAGGCCAGCTTGGCTCACTGGACATGTCTGCAAACAGCCCTCATCCTCCAGCTTGAAATTCCCCGCTGGATTCTCTCTCTTTGCCAGGCCCAAATCCACGAGCCCTTGGACTGGGGACAGGGTGGTCAGACACGGAGTGCGCCATTGTGACGACTGTTCTGGGCCCTCTCTCAGGAGCTCAAGGCTCATCAGAGGTGTTAACCCTCCCCACATTCCCCCTGCGAGGGGGGAAACTGAGGCACAGAGCTCCCCTCCCAGAGCTGGGAATTGAACCCAGGAGTCCTGACTTTCCTTCCTCCTCCCTGCCCCACAATATGCTGTAGCAGCCATTCCCAGCCCAGGAACAACCGGGCTGATTCCCACGGGGCCTGCATTGTTCCCAGCATTTCCCTGGAGCAGGAGGAGGCCTTGGCTCTCACAGGAGGGAGTGCAGGATACACCGACCCAACCGTCACTGCAAGAAGCAGGCTGTGGCCTCCCCCACTCTTTTGGATCTTGCCACAGCCCTGCTCCCCAGCTGGCTCGCCGCTGCCACCCTCCTCTGCTGGTCCATGGCATGGCTGCGTGGGGAGAGTCTCACCCCAGTCCTCCGGGCAGCAGGACTTTTTCCAGCTTTCTCCACCAGCATCAGTTCATGCCTTTGCCTGGATCGGGCCCTGATCCGAAGCCCACTGAAAACCAGGCCCCAAAGTCACAAAGTCACCCCGGGGTGGCTCCACACGCACTGGGGCCAGCAGCGGCTGGAGCAGGTGGCTGGCTGTTTCCCAGCGGACGCTGGCAGATCAGGCTGGGGTTTTCGAGGGCCTGCCTGTCGACAGGGTAACCGATTTTCCCCCACCAGCCTTGTCCGTTTCAGCACGCGCCGTCTCGCCATACTCTCTCTGGGAACGGAGCTGCTGGTGATGCCGATAGCTTTCCCAGGGAGGGGGCGGGGGCTTGCCAGCTGGGATTGTCCGAGGCGTTGGGCAGACTGCCAAAGCCCATTGGGCTCCATTGAAACTCCAACCAGGACTCTCAATTCAATTTCCAAGGATGGCTCATTATCCACCAGGTATACATGGGGAAACTGAGGCACGGAGAGTCCAGGTCATGCTTGAGCTCATAGAGCAGGTCAGTGGTGGAGCTAGACCAGACTCCCGGTCTCCACAGACTTCCCCTCCAGCCCCCTCCCCTCCCCATTAGGCCACCGAAGACAGCTCCTATCTGGTTGTTGTGTATTACCCACACTCTCAGCAGTATTTATTGTGAGCCAATAATCATAGACGATCAGGGTTGTAAGGGACCTCAGGAGGTCATCTAGTCCAACCCCCTTCTCAAAGCAGAACCAATCCCCAGATAGTTTTTTACCCCAGATCCCTAAATGGCCCCCTCAAGGATTGAACTCACAACCCTGGGTTTAGCAGGCCCATGCTCAAACCACTGAGCTAGCCAGTCTGCTCTAGGATGTGTGCCAACCCCTGGGGCATGGATCCTCCAGTGGAGCTCATCAGGGGGCTTTTGTTGGTTCTCCAAGTGTCTTTCACATGCACCAAGTGGAAGCAAAAAAATCCCTAGAGCTGGGGAATTCTACAATCGCTGCAGGTGGAAGGTATAGCTGACCAATCAAAGGGTGCCCTTATAAGGTATCTTATAGCTGAGGATCCCAGGGTGCTTATAAGTCTAAGTTCTCGCACTGCAACCTGGGGGGTAGGTCACATTTCACAGGTGGGGAAACTGAGGCACAGAGCAGGGACGCGAGTTGCCCACGTTTACACAGCAAGAGCTGGGAAGAGGAGCCAGGAATCCTGCACCCTTGTCCTGCACTGGTCCCCTGTTCCCACCACTGTCCCCCACAGCCAGGAATAGAACCCAGCTGGCCCAGCTCCCATTCGTCCTCCCCACCCGCAAACCACTAGTCCACCCTCCTCCCAGACCAGACTGGACCCCGGGAAATCTGGCTCCCAGGGCCCTGCTCCAACCACTAGACAATATTGTCTTTGAAAAGCGCTAAGAGAAGAGAGGCACAAAGGTGGATGAGGACACCCCCCACAGCTGGGAAGCAAGCGCTGGATCCCTGCATGGGAATCTCACCTAAAGCACAAGAGACCTGACAGGTACCAGAGCAGGAGACGCACAGGTAGTGGGTAAGCATGACGGACTTTGCTTGCCGGGATTAGATTTTACCTTTTGGCTCTCACTGCCTACCTCAGTGGCAGTCCGGCACAGCTAGGGAATCGCTACTTCGAAAGCACTTCTAGGGTGAAAGAGAGATTGGCCCTGAAATCTAGCACACAGATGAGAGAGGAGAAATAGAAATAGGGGGTGTAATAATTTCCTGTGGCGCCACAGACCTGATTCGAATCCCTAGTTTAAAAAAGAACCAACTCCAGAAATGTTGTTAATGATTATATCCAGTGCTTGTCATCAGGAGAGCGCAGAGTGCTTTATGAAGCAGGTCCGTGTCATTATTTTCATTTTAAAGCTGGGGAAACTGAGGCACGGGGCAGGGCCGTGAGATGCCCAAGGAATAGCACCCCCGTCTCCCAAGTCCCACTCCAGTGCTCTAGGAGCACTATTCGAGACCGGGACCCCAGCGTGCTAGGCCCTGTGCAAACGCAGCCCAAAAAAGGCGATGCCCCGGCCCCAAAAAGCTTCCAGTCGACGTATACGGCAAAAGCCAACAGTCGGGTAGAGCCAGACAAGGAAACAAATACCCTTTACAGTCTATTGTGCCAGCCGTTAGCTGGCGTAAAGCAGCGAAACTCATCAGCGTCTCTACCCGCCAGCCGAGGCTCTGGGGCTCTTGAGCAACCTCCATTCACACTGGCTGGGAATTTCAAACCCCTCTGAAGACTTGGCGTCCTTCTAATGCAGCACTGGGCACATCTGGGGGGGGGCGGAAATTGCATGCAGGGCCATGAATGTAGGGCTGGGGCAGGGGGTGGGGGGGCAGAAGGGAGTGCGGGGTCTGGGAGGGGGTGTGGGTGCAGGAAGGGGCTCAGGGCAAGGGGTTGAGGTGCAGGAGGGAGCTCAGAGCAGGGGCTTGGGGTGGAGGAGGCAGTGCAGAGTGTGGGAGGAGAATCGGGGGAGGGGGCTCAGGCCAGGGGGTGTAGGGTGCAGAAGGGGCTCAGGGCAGGGGGTTGGGGTGCAGTAAGGGGTGCGGCAGGGGGCTCAGGGCAGGGGGTTGGGGTGCAGGAGGGGTGTGGGGTGCAGCAGGGGCTCAGGGCGGGGGGCAAGGTTCAGGAGGGGGCTTAGGGCAGGGGGTTGGGGTGCAGAATGGTTGTGGGGTGCAGGAGGGGGCTTCAGACAGGAGGTTGGGTACAGAAGGGTTGTGGGGTGCAGAAGGGGGCTCAGGGGAGGGGGTGCAGGGTGCAGGACGGGCTCAGGGTCCCCCCTGCTCCAGGGATCGCAGGGACGTGGTGCCGGTCGCTTCCAGGAGCGGCGCGGGGCCAGAGCAGGCAGGGAGCCTGTATTAGCCCTGCTGCACCACAGGGCTGACAATCCCGCAGGCCGGATCCAAAGCCCTGACGGGCCGGATCCGGCCACGGGCCGTAGTTTGCCCACCCCTGTTCTAATGGGAAAGGAGGTCCGGCCGCCCCAGACAGCTGGACCAGGAGCTGGGCCATCACCTATTTCCACTACAGCCAAAGACTCGGCGAGCCAGTTTTAACAGATATATTAATTCGCTCGCTGAAAATGCGTTGACGATGCCATTGAGTCCGTGTGTTATTCTCTGCACCATGCGATGGGAAAAGGTTTTACATGCATCTCAGCAAAGCACAATTCGCGCTATCAAGCAAAGGGTCAATCGTTTCTTCTCTCTGCTCCCCCCGCCCCACGGGCTTCCTGACAAACAGTTACAAACTTTGCTGCTCAGTCCCTGGCCAGGACGCCGGGGTTCTCTTTCCAACACTGCCATGTGATTTGTGACCTTGGACCACTCCACAGGCCTCAGTTTCCCTGTCGGTACAACAGGAGGTAGGTGGGTCTCGTTCCTCCAGGCCTCATTGTGAGCAAAATGTTCGGAAGCTCTGGGCTGACAAGGGGCTGGAGGGATTTTAGGGTTTGTTATTCTTGATTCTTCCCAGGCCTTTTCTGTCCCCGCGTTACAGCCAGGCAGGACAAATCAGTGCAAATGAAACGAGGAAGCCGCAGCCTAAATCCAAGACACAAGCAGCGATTTGGAAGAGAGGTTCCAGGACACCCGTTGAATTGCCTGACTCTGCGAAACACAATCTCTCATAAGTGCAGGGTGCGCAGGCGGGCAGACGAGGGAGCCCATGGTCACAAACGGCCCAGGCTGCTGGGAATAAAAGGTAAATAGCTGAGGGAGGCTGGGCTGGGCTTAGAGAAGAAATCAGGGTGGGGGGGGGAGAGAGTCAGCCGCGTGGGAAGGGCGCAGACTGTGTCAGCAGAAGAGATGCTGCTGCCCAGGGTTTAAACACTGACCAATTCCCGAGCCAGGTGCCGGTTGCCCAGAAATCAAAGCAGGGTGAGGAATGGACTAGCTACGGATTGTACCATGAGTCAGTGATGGGGGTGGGAATCCCAGCTCCCATTCCCGCCCCTTGCTGTAACCCCACTCCCCTCCCAGAGCTGGGAATAGTGCGCAGGAGTCCTTGGTCCCAGCCCCCGTGCTCTAACCCCTAGCCCCCACGCCCCTCCCAGATCTGGGAATAGCCCCCCGGAGTCCTTGGTCCCAGCCCCCGTGCTCTAACCACTAGCCCCCACGCCCCTCCCAGAGCTGGGAATAGCCCCCAGGAGTCCTTGGTCCCAGCCCCCGTGCTCTAACCACTAGCCCCCACTCCCATCCCAGAGCTGGGAAGAGAACCCAGGAGTCCTTGGTCTCAGCTCCCTTCCCAGAGCTGGGAAGAGAACCCAAGAGTCCTGACTCCTCACCCCCATGTTTTAACCACTCTCCTCCCCTCCTAGAGCTGAGAATAAAGCCCAGCGCGCCTAGCTCCCAACCCACCCCCAACCACTAAGAAGACCTCTCCCCTCACGGAGCTGGGATTAGAACCCAGGAGTCCTGGTGCCCCTTCCCCATGCGCTAACCCAGGGGTTGGCAACCTTTCAGAAGTGGTGTGCCGAGTCTTCATTTATTCACTCTAATGTAAGGTTTCGCGTGCCAGTCATACATTTTAACGTTTTTAGAAGGTCTCTTTCTATAAGTCTATAATATAGAACTAAACTAGTGTTGTATGTAAAGTAAATAAGGTTTTTAACATGTTTAAGAAGCTTCATTTAAAATTAAATTAAAATGCAGAGCCCCCCGCACCGGTGGCCAGGACCCGGGCAGTGTGAGCGCCGCTGAAAATCAGCTCGCATGCCGCCTTTGGCACGCGTGCCATAGGTTGCCTACCCCTGCGCTAACCACTAGCCAGCAGTGCGGACGGGACGCTCAGCCTGACTTGCTGCCCTGCCTTCCAGAATGCAGCAAAAAAAGCGCGGGAGCCGCTGTAGATTTATAATAGCTAAAGCCCTGAAGAGCTCTCCCGAGCTGGGTCAACTCCCCAGGCCAGGCGGGAAGAAATGAGAGTCCCGCTGGGCGCCAGGGGCCCTGACCCTGCGGTGCTTGTCCAGCCTGGAGATGGGTGGGGCTTCGAAGGGAGGATCCGGTCTCAGTTTGGGGGGGTGCCTGGAGGAGCGGGGGACAGGAGCCCAGGGAAGAAGGGGTTTCTGCTTGGGGAACCTGCTTGAAAGTCTTGACTGCCCAGGCCCTCGGGGGGACTGGTTCTTGTCTGGGGCTTGGCCTTGGCATGCTGGGGAAGCCCCCTGACTCTTTGTGGTTGGATTACGGGAAGGGGGGGCAGATGCCCTGAGCAGCAGGGCTGGACTCTGGCAGGAACCATGCCCACCCTTTCCTCATGGAGGGGGTGGAGGGATATAACCCATGACAGGCCCATTCCTGGGGCTGTCACCCGGCTCCCTAAATTCCCCCTTTGCTCCAGTTCAATAACACGTTTAAAATGGCTGCTGTGCTCCACCCCAGAGGCAGCTGCATGTCAGCACCTGAGAAGTCTGTCTAATATACGGACTCAAGCACTTTCAGCCCCCCTGTGGCTAAGGGGAGAGGTACAGGCACTGACATGAGACATAGTGGTTGGGGATGGGTGGGGGGAGGAGCTTATTCAGTCTAATGCTGCTGAAAATGCAGAAGTCAGGCTGGGAAAGCATTCGAACCCGGAGTCACTTCCAACAGAACCAACCCAGATCGGGGAGCATCGCCAAGGAGTTGGAGAAGCTGAAATGCTGTCTGGAAAGGTACAGAGAAAGGCAATGAAAATGATTAGAGTATGGAACAGCCTCCGTACGAGGGGAGATTGAAAAGACGGGGACTGTTCAGCTTGGAAAAGAGGCGACTAAGGGGGGAGAGGATAGAGGTCCATAACATCATGACCGCTGCGGAGAAAGTGAATAGGGCCATGTTAGTTACCCCTTCACAGAACACAAGAACCAGGGTCACCCGCCAAAATTAATAGGCAACAGATTTAAAACAAGTGTACGGTATTCTTCACAGAACACAAGTCTTCACAGTCAACCTGTGGAACTCACTGCCAGGGGATGTTGTGAAGGCCAAAAGTATAACTAGGTTCAAAAAAGGAAAGTTCCTGAAGGAGAGGACCATGAATGGCTATTAGCCAAGATGGTCAGGGACGCCATCCCATGCGCTGGGTGTTCCTAGCCTCTGACTGCCAGAAATTGGGACTGGACAACAGGGGATGGATCACAAAAATTGCCCTGTTCTGTTCATTCCCCCTGAAGCATCTGGCACCTGGCCACTGTCAAAAGACAGGATACTGGCTAGATGGGCCATTGGTCTGACCCAGTATGTTCTTATCCTCATCTTGTGTGTCTAGGGCTCACTCGGGCATTCAGAATGCAACATCTTCATGGCTTCGCTCCATGCTCCGTTGTCATGGGGAAGGCCCAGCAGGAATAACCCTTTGGGAAAGTGCAAAGATAAAGAGCGCCACGCTGGGGGCGGCATCGTTTGCAAAGCTGGTCTAACCCAAAATGAGACTCCGAGCAGCGACCTGTGGAGAGGTTGGCAGGCGAGGCTCGGATGTTGGCAGTTCTAGTCCCCAACTGACTCCCACAGCTGACATCTTCAACCCAATCCGAGACATCTAGAGCCTGATCTTCAAAGACGTGGTGACCCACAAATCCAGCTGACGGCCAGGAGAGCCACGTCTCTGAAAAGCAGGCCCTGGGCATCTCAAACTGGGCCCTAAAAAATGGAGGTGTCCAAACCTGAGTGGCCGTTTGGAGGTTTTGCACTTGGCCTCCTTGTGCCATCAGTGGAGCAGATAAACCGGACACGAGCAAAGGTCCCGGGCCTGGTTTTAGAGTCGGGTTTGCGGGCACAGTTGGGCTCACGTAGACCCTTGCCCGATTTTGCTCGCCAACCAGGTGGTCGGTCCTTTAAGTCCCAGCAGCTGAGGCCACGTTTGGTTCTGGCCCCAGAGCAGGAGGCTGGGTCGCGACACCTGGGGAAGGCAGCAGTCACACAGCGGGAGGAGTGCTTGTAACCCCGCCGCTGTGTGTATGCCCAGATTTTAAATGGCTTTAATGCCATGGGCCTGCCTCTGTTCCTGCACTCGGGGGAGAGACAAATCCAGTGTTACCCCCACACTCCTGGGTGTTGCATACAGTAGGTGTGGTTAAGGCTGGCTTTGCCTTGAAGCCACCTTTCTGCTCCCAGTATTCTGGAGCTGTGCAAGGCCCTGCCTCAGCCTCAGGGCCAGTTAGAGCAGCCCCGAGGCCGCTCTATTCTACGCTCTACTCCCCATGGAAGCAGGGGCTGGGCGTAAGGCAGGTGCAGAGGCTAATCTCAGCTCCAGAAAGGTCCCCTGCACAGGAGAGAGTCTTGCGGGGGGGGGGGGGGGGGCAATTTCAGCCCCTTGTATGACTCACCAGAGCCCCTGGTGTAGCCAAGAACCAGGCCCCTTCTGTCTAGCACTGCGCCCATCACCATGGCAACCTGTTCCTGTGGCAGTAGCCTTTTAACTAGGGGAACTAAAGTCCCTCCTCGGCTTTACGACACCCAGTGCCTGGGTTAGCACCAGCTCCTGCCAGCTTCAGAGCTCCCCTATTCCGGAGAGCATCATTTACTGGGCAACCCTCCTGGAGTCCTCGTGGAAGATATATGCCGGGGACCGACCTTCCGGCCTCAAGTGATCGTGCTCAGCGGTGGGAGAAGGGGGGCACTGATTGGGCTCAAGGGTAGGTAGCCTTTCTGCACTAAACGAGGCTTCACGCTGAAACCAGGACAAAATGCAGAGCCTGGCGTCTGTGCCTCCAGTGCAGGGCTGATGCTTGGGCTAGGAAATCCCAGGGGCAGGGCGTGCCCTCTTCCTGATGAGCAACCCCCAAATGGGTGGCCTTTAAAACCACGCTGCATCTCGCTCCGGCACCCTGTGATTTTCCCATCCTCCCCCACAAGAGCAATTTCTTGCTGAAGCTGTTTTGTGGAGCTCCATTTTGTGGAGCTCGGAGGGGGTTATTCCCCCTCCTCCCCTTTGAAGGAAGTTATGCTGACGTTACATCTCCTGGCTCAGGACAGCAGGTATAAAATGCGAAACTGCAGAACACCCCGCCAGAGAGAGCCCAAGGAGCGGAACCAGACAGACAGCACCGCGCCAGCTCTTGCAGAGTTAACATCAGAAAGAAAATTCTCTCCGGAGACGCTTGCATGGGCACAAATATGAGATCTCTCTGTTTATTCCTCCTGTCAGCGTTCTGTTCAGCCCAAAAGATACCAAGACTGAAGTTTACCCTTAAAGGTGAGATAAGATCTGATGCTTCTGCTGGTGCCATATGCCTGATCCACTTGGTATGTTTCATTTCATGTTGTTTTCGCTGTTTCCTTGACTTGGCTTGTATGACATGGGGGATAATTTCCTATCGGCCTCCTGTGGATTTGACCATGGGAAATGAAAGGTGGGATTGTTTAATGGGGAGCAAAAGGCGGACGGCATGGTGGGTTTAGAAAGCAGTTTTTGAGGTCGGGAGGGGAGTTTTGTTGGGGGAATATTCTACTTAAAGACCGCTCCACACATTGATTTGATTTGATTAAAGAGATGACAAGAAGAACACTTTTATTTATTTTTTGGCTGCCAGTTGCAATCTGGACGGTTGGTCTGACAGGTGTTACAACTGCAGCCTGATCAGTGATTTCATTTGGAGTCACTTCCCATCTGATTCAAAACTGACAGGCTGAGGGTTAACGCCTAGCTGTTTAAAGAGCCAGCGGGTGCCTCTGTTACTGAAAGATGGACTAGGGATGTTATAGACTAGTCCCTGCACCCTCTGCAATGCAGATAAGCGCCTCCAGCTGCAGTATGATCCATGCTTTCCTCTCCAAAATAGCCTCTTCCAGGAGACCAATTCCTCAGCACAATCCCGTCTGAACCTCCCTAATGAAAAAGCCATTGTGAAGTGCTGGTGGCTTGCCAGGGGGAGAAAAACAACGTCTGAG
The DNA here is from genome assembly GCF_027887155.1 of Malaclemys terrapin pileata. Lineage (NCBI taxonomy): Eukaryota > Metazoa > Chordata > Testudines > Emydidae > Malaclemys > Malaclemys terrapin. Next base: position 7,939,272 of record NC_071525.1, read on the forward strand.
TAATGCAGTAGCTGCAGTTTTCTGATGGCTCTGCGGTTTCCCGGAGCAGAGTGGGGTCTTTTTTTTCCCCTTTGCCGCTCGACGCACAGAGAACGAAAAAGCCACATTGCACAAACCCTGGCCCGGTCCAGCTCTGCCCATTGCTCCGGTGGGAAATCAAAGCCTGTCTTTGCTTGGCAGCAAAAAACCCAAGGGGGTGCCTGGTGCAGGGCGGGGCTGAAAATGTTTGCCCTGAAAGAGGCACTGGGAGGGAAGGAAGATCCGTTGCTTTGGTAGTGACATGTAAGTGGTAGGGCATGGGAGGCAATGGAGGTAAAAGGGGGTCCATTACTGGACCCCCTGGGCTAGCCTGAGAGGCAATCCCTTAGTAGGAAGGCATTTTAAAGGAGTTGCCAGTGATGGGACCTAAGAATCAATTTCCCCCCAGTTTCCTCCAAATCCTCCCATATCAGAGGAGGTGGGAGGCTGTCTGTCGGAATCAGAGGCAGGGCCCGCTCCCCTGAGCTCAGCACGGGGCAGGATTGGGCCCCCAAGTCTGCTCTCTCTCGCTCAATGCCTGCAGCCCCCACCCACTGATGGGGGAGGAGAATTTTTGCTGCTGGTAGGGGTGCGCTCCTTGCCAGAGCCAGAGATGATTTAACCCTCCGGAGCCTGATGCCCAGCCAACAGCCACTCCCCATCCCTGGTGTGGGTGCGGCATGATGCCCCCCTCTCCCCGATCCTTAGTACCAGAATCAGAAACTCCTAAATGCCTGTCACTACTGCACGCCCATCCCATGATCACTACTCTAGTGAAAACATAATGGGACTCCCTGCTGCATGATCAGCTGTGCCAAGGGGAGGGCAGGGACCAGCTTTCTGCATTGGCTTGTACAGCACCTGGCACCATCCCAGTTACAGAGCAGGGCGTGTAGGCGCCTGGATCAGCTACTGTGGGCACACCGCACTAGAGCGGTGTGCTTGTCCACCAGTGCCCCCTGCGTTCGTAACATGTGGATTAGGCCGGCCGGAGCTAGCTTTTCCCTCTGCTCCGGTCGCAGGAACCGAGGGTGTCTCTTTAAGCCTTCATTAGGCAAGGGATGAGTTTGGCAGGTCTCAGTCCAGTCTCTAGTGTCCACACTACAAAGAAGCCGCCATCCAGTTTTGGCACCGAGTGTCCGGAAAGAGAGACTGAGCATCAGAATGGGCTCTGACGAGTTGCCTCAAGGAGAGTCCGTCGACCACAAGAGAAGCTGTGCGGTCTAGTGAACTGTGCTGCGAGCCGGGTTCTCTTCCCACCACTGCAGCTTGCCCACTGTCGGTCCCCAACTATGGCCCTCCTGGGTGCCTCAGTTTCCCCACCTGTAAACGGGCTGATCGCAACATATTTGCCTTAGAGAGGAAAGAAACCAGCTGGTTTGGCGGTGGGAAGGACAGGCAGGGGGTAGAGTCTGGATTTCAGCCTTCAGCAAACGTCATCCCCTCCTTTCCCGTCCTGCCCCCCACTTCCGCCCCCAGACTCTCCTGTGCTGAGCTTCGAGAATGGGGAGAAGGCCACAGTCCTCTTCCATGACGCCGGATCTGAGCAGCTGTACGTTGGGGGCAGGGGAGCACTGCGCATCTTGACATATAAGGAGTCGGAGGTCAACCAGACCCAGGTAAGAGGTGGGGTGTGTAGGGGTCTCTAGCTCCGCATTGGGTTTATCCTGACCCCTGCCAAACCCCCCACCCCCCACCCCCACCCAGCCTGCAATGATGATGTATGGTCAGCCAGCCTCAGCTGGAGAACCCAGACAAGCCAGCGAAGAGATCCGGCAGCTTCCAGAGAAGACCGGCTCGGGCACAAAGAAGAGACACCCAGCAAGGACAGGCTCCATCAGATCCTACGGGCGAGTTTCCTCTCCTTGGGCCATCAGCTCAGCCTGGGGAAGGCAGTTACCAGCCGAGACCGGGCTGGGCTTCGAAAGGAGAGCCCCTTTGATCTCACTTGCCGGGCTCAGGGGCCACCTGCCGGCTGGCCAGGTACCCACGGGACGGCCACCTGCCATCCCACAGCAGGGCTTTTCTCTCGTAAGACCGCAGGGCAAGAGAGATCTGGGGCCATCTCCATTTGCAGCGGGTCCCCCTGGGAGCACAAGAGGCCTCGATAAATACAGGGTTAATGCCACATCCCCCCTTGGGGCTGGGCCACGAGGTCTGTGGGAAGATGGGGTACGGCCAGGGTCAGAGGCCTGCGGGACCCCTCCTGTGGCTGATCAGAAGCACCATCCCCTTGAGGGCTACCCCACTGGGCCTTTCCACCTGTGGCCAGGGGTGGGGTGCAGATCAAGGTCTGATCATCTTTGTTCCCCATCTGCCTCCCAGGTTCCCCTGCAGGCCGACGAGAAGGTGGAGAAGAACTGCAGGAGCAAGCCTGGGGCGGTGCAGGTGAGAGGGGACCCTGGCGAGGGACGGGCCTGAGCTGTGAGCGACCGACACCCCCAGCCGCATGTTGAGCCCCCCAGAGATGGCTAACGGGGCTTAGAGACCCCCCCACGGTGCTGAGCATGGAGGGACCCCTGGCCTCTGCTCTGGGCAGGGCTGGTGGTCCCTTCACCGCGCCAGGGTTCAGCTCCAAGGAGCTGGGCAGTTGCTTTGAGCTTCCTTCACCGCCACCGTTTCTCCATTTCCTGGGAGTGTCCCGCTACCCACAGCACAGACAGCATTGCAGCTGTTGCATGGGGGTGGTGGGGTCTAGTGGGTAGAGCAAAGAGGGGGCCGGGAGGCAGGACTCCTGGGTTCTGTTCCCAGCTGTGGGAGTGGAGTGGGGTCCAGTGGTGGGAGCAGAGGCCAGGGAATCAGAACTCGTGGGTTCTATCCCAGCTGTGCCCTGGCTCCGTCACCCAGGGCGGCTCTATCGTGGGTATATAATCACACACAGGGGCCATCTCAGATCTACCTGCTCAGTGAAAGGCTGCGGGCTGGGTCTGTTCCTGCTATTAACGCCGGGTCCGTGCAATGAGCACTAACCGCTGTGCGTCGGGGCTGGTTCTCCCACAGGCCGAGTGTGACAACTTCATCCGGGTGATTCAGAAGCTGAACAGCAGCTCCATCATCGTCTGCGGCACCAACGCGGGGTCCCCCAAATGCTGGTTCCTGGTGAGCATGGGCGGCTGGGGGAAATGCATAGAGAATGGCCCATGGGCGTAGGGGGTACCAGTCACCTCACTCGTAACTGGACTGGGACATTTCCATCCCCGGGTCTGTCATATTGCCCTGTGACCTGTCAAATCTGGGCTCATTCTTCTATGGCATCTCTTAAGGACGCGGTTCCATTCCCAGTTCTGGGAGTGGAGTGGGGCGTAGGGGTTGAATCAGGGGGGAGTTGGGTGCCAGGACTCCTGGGTTCTATTCCCAGCTCCGCAGTGGACTCCTGTGTCCCCCTGTGTGTAAGATGGGCACTGCCTCGTGGGGAGACTAGAATCAGAGGCATGTCAAACTGCAAGAAGCCAGTTGGGCTGAGGTCTGTGAAGCTTCTTGGGTAAGAAGATCTATAGAAACAATTAAAACTGTTGGCTTGGGTTTAACCCCCCCTTCCCGCCCCAGACCAATGACAGAACGCTGCAGCAGGACAAACGGGGCCAAGCCCTTGCCATCAGCGGGGAGAGCCTCGCCCCGGCCTCACCGTCTCAGCCGGCTGCAGCCATCGCCGTGGGTAAGGAGATCCGCCTCTTTCCATCCCCAGATAGAACGTGGCGGGAGGAGAGCCACCTAGGGTCCCCCCGGGCCTCGCCTTGGGTGTGTTCTCTGCTTGGATCCCAAGTCCCAGAGCAGCGGTGTTGGAGAGGGAGGTGGCACTGGACCCGGGCAGTGGGCTTCCCCACCGCAGCCTGTGATAGCCCCAGACGAGCCAGCCCCATGGGAAGGTCCAGCAGACAGGGGAGGTTGGGAGCAGGACTAGTGCCAATAAAGGAGTTTCCTTCTTTGGAGGAGATCCCATCTCAGCCCAGATGAGCTTTGGAACTCTGCTGAGAGGTGATGGGGAGCCTGGACTCTGGGTTCTGTTCCCAGCTCTGGGAGGGAATGTGGGCTAGTGGTTAGAGCAGGCAATTGGAAGCCCTCCTCTACCCCTGTCTCCCAGTGTGAACTGGGGCTGGCCATGAAGAACAAGCTTTGTTCTTTGCTGCCCGTAGAGCAGGGTCCTCTGTTGTCTTGAAAGTGGACATTGGCATTCTCCACAGGAGGCTGGTGGGGCTTCCCCCAGAAGGTGGGGAGGGGGCGGGGGCTCCTCCCCCGCCCCATGGAGAACACCCATCCTGTTTTGTCTTGGGTTAATATTGCAGAGGGCAGCCTGTACTCGGCATTGTCCCGGGACAGAAGCACCATCCAGAGAAGCTACGGCCCAAGGAAGCTGCTGAGGACAGAAGACAAATGGCTCGCCAGTAAGAGAGGCTTTTCCTATTGACCAGTCAGAGCAGCCAGGCTGGGCCCAACGCTTTCCCCAAAGATCCGTCACCTCCAGCAGTGGCCAGTCCCTGATGCTGCAGAGGAAGGCGGATCTCGCCCCAAGGCAACGCACTGGGTCAAACCTTGCACGGGCCGGAGGTTGTATGCCACTCCATCCCGCTGGAGTGATCATCTGGTTCCCTTTAGCATCAAACTCCGTTACCCCAGTCTCAGCTGAAAGAGCTCTGTGTTATATTGGCCATAGAACTGTCCAGCCCCCACAGGCTTTGCCTCGCTGAACCCCTGCAGCAGGGAGTTCCACAGGTTGGCATTTCAGACCCTTCAGCTCTCGCAATCTAGGCTGGAAAGGTAATAGGAAGAAGGTTCAAAGACATATTTGCAAGCATGGCAGATGGCATCCAGAAAAAGCTGGCATGGCAGGGATGGGCACACTGCCCCTCACTGCAGAGAGGACACAGATTCTCTGCCAGTAGTAGCTCTGATTCCCAAACCAAAACATGGCCTAGGGGATAGAGCACTGGAGTGGGGAACCGGAGACCTAGATTCTGTTCCTGGTTCTGCTGCTGGGTGACCTTGGGCAAGTCCCTTCCCGTGCCTCAGTTTCCCCATCTGTGAAATGGGGATAATGAGACTGACCTCCTTTGGGGAGAGCTAGGGATGATCACTATTATTCTATGAAACAGATGCAATCCAGCAGAGCCAACTCACACAACCGTCTTGCAAGCTGCACAGTAGTTAAAGTCCTTCTTAAAGCCCCAGCTCATCCAGTCCTGGCGTTGCAAGAGAATCTCAGCTTGCTTTACAATATAAATGATTTAGCTCTCCTGGTTGCAGAGAAAAGCTGGACAATGTGATTCCTAAAGGCTCAGAATAACCAGAACTCCACATTTATTTATTTTTGTCAACCTCATGATTTTAAAGCCAGTCTCATTGTTTTGAGGGGCCTGGGGTTGGCGACACGCATGACCCTCTCCATGCCCATATCTTGACTTGGCCAATCGACCAAGGAATTAGTGGTGGTGCTGGCACACACACGGCTCAAGCCAGGTTTCTTTACTCACTTTGATCTCTTTTCTCACCCCGTCCCCCTTTCCTCCGGCAGAGGCAGAGTTCGTCACTGCCGCCTTGGTGCCGGAAAAGGAGTCCCACCTGGATGAAATCTACTTCTTCTACAACGAAGTCAACAAGACAGCGGGGCTGGATGAAGAGCCGGTCAAAGCCCGGCTGGGCCGCGTGTGTAAGGTACGGAGACCCCGCGGGCCGAGAGCTGGCAGTGAAAGGCAAATGTCTCGGCTAGAGCTCCATTCTCAGGCCTGGTATGGCTGCGAGGGTGATGTCACAGAGTCAGCAGCAGGCCCTGGCAGCATGAGCTGGTGTAGCTGGAGCTAAAAGGACCAGTTTCGTGAGCCGTGTGTGTGAGCCACATCTGTGTAGGTATAACAACTCTAGCTGTTAGAACAGGCCGGGGCTGCGCACTTTGGCCAACGTGGTTCAGGCCACGCGTGGATCTGGTGGCGGGGAGTGAGGGGCGGGGGTTGTGGTGGAACGTCCGTGCTTTAGGCCTGAAGAGCTCTGGGATTTTTCCTCCCCCACCCTGCTCAGGTGGATGAAGGTGGGAAGAGCCTCCTGGTCGATTTCTGGACCACGTTCCTCCAGGCCAGGCTGGTGTGCGGCGGCCCCACCCATCCCCAGCGCTTCAACCAGCTGCGCGACGCCGTGGTCCTGGGCGAGGAGAAGAGGCGCCAAGGGATGCTATACGGGATCTTCGCCAGCGCCTGGTGAGCGGGGGCCGCGGCCGGAGCCGGGCAGGGCTGGGACCAGGCTGCAGGCTGGAGTCATACAGACTCCTTGCCCCACGGCTGATGATGGGGGCAGAACATTGCCTAGGGGTGCAGGGAGGAGGCAGGGCCATGGGGGGAGGGGCTCTCGCCCACCCTGTTGTCCCTCTTCCATGGAGTATGTCTCATGAGACAGATGGGAATCACAGTGCCCCTTCGCCAGAACCTCACCCCATGACCGGGGGAATAACATTGGCATAGTTTGATGTCTACATATGGGGGTTGGGGGCAGCTCCAGTCAGGCCAATGGGGCCAAGCGTAGGGGGGGAAATTCCGTGCCTGCCCCAGACTTGCAGTTTGGGGGAGCAATACCCCCCCCTTCCCCAGCTCCATCCCCAAACTATGCCTGTGAAGAATAGGCCAGGAAGTTGCCCAGCCTGGAGCTGCTTTAGGGTGACCAGATGTCCAGATTTTATAGGGACAGTCTACAAGGCAGCAGGAATGGAGGGAGGGGAGAGAGCATCGCAGACAGAGACAGAGACACACACTGTGTGTGTGAGAGAGAGATGCGCATTTCCCCTTTAAGTACACTGCCTTGTTAATTAGATCAGCTTGCTGAGACTGCAGGTGCTGATGGGGGAGCTGATGGGGGGCTGCCGGTCCACCCTGGTTCCAAGCCCCCACCAGCTAGCGGCAACAGGCTGCTCTTCCTGCAAGCAGTGGACAAAGCAGGCGGCTGCCAAACGATGTTAGAAGGGAGCATTGCGCAACTTTAAACGAGCATGTTCCCTAAGTGATCAGCAACATAACAACAAAACAACGTTAACCGGGACGACTTTAAGTGAGGAGTTACTGTATAGGCTCCTATTACCCCCCCATCCCCGTCCCAATTTTTCACACTTGCTGTCTGGTCACCCTAAGCTGCTTAGACAGGCAGGACATCCATTGGGCAAAAAGGCGGAAGACAATGACAAGGTGTCCGAGCTCCCTGGCCAGTCTCCTTCTCCACCCCCCTCCCCCAAATAACTCAGCGCTGGCTCCCCCATTCGACTCCAGCTCGGGTCTGCCGCACCTGCCAGTCATTTCCATTGGGTGGGCCTCAGAGCTCAGGTCCTAGCACAAAGCGCCCAGCGCTAGCGGTAACCGGCTCTGCCTTGCCAGTCGCCAAAGCCTGAAGGGAGTGTTTTCCCCCTGCAGGGGCACGACTGCCGTGTGTGCCTACTCCATGGACAAGGTGACCCGTGCCTTCAAAACCTCCAAGCTCAAGGGTTACACCAGCGTCCTGCCAGCGCACCGACCTGGCACGGTGAGGCCCGCACGGGGTGGGGTTCGCGTCCCAAAACAGCTCCCCAGGAGTAACGAAGGGATCCCCGTTTCTGACAGCGAACGGAGGTGCGGTGGGGACTCTGAGCTTCTGTGGCTTGCAGGGAATTACCAGAGAGCTATCCGGGGCAGTCAGCAGCCGCAAAGGGCCCGATCTCAGTCACAGGGGTCTGCAAGTGGCCGCGGGGTCATTTCGCTTTGCCCTTCTGCTTTCTGGGAGCTGCATGAAGTTAGGCGGGAGGGGTCCAGGCCAAGCACTGAGCACCCCTTTAAACGCTTGCAAATAAAATGCGGCCGCAACCCAGAGCTCTTCCTCCTTTGTAAACAACAAATTATCTCCACAGGACCAACCCCACTCATCCCTCTGCCCACAGCCCCCCATCCCTCCAATCGAAAACCAGCCATCTCTTCCCCTCACCTCCTGCTGCCCTCAGCACCTCACAGCTGCAGTCTCTCCTCCACTCTGCCAGCGCCTTCTCCACGGGACCCCCTAGCACCAGACGCCTGGGCCCTGTCACATCTTTGAGAGCAAGCTGAACCTGTGAGCAGGGAGAGGGTTAGTAGCTGCCGTGCAGTGCTCTGGAGGGAGGACTGGGAAGGGGATGGGACTGGCCCAAGGTCACCCAGCAGATCAGTGGCAAAGTTAGGGATGGAACCTGGTCCCCTTGAGTCCCATGTGGGTGCCTGAAGGGGGCAGGTGCACATGAACAGGGAAGCATTTAGGGAGGACGGATTAGCACAGAGACCGTTGCAATCTCATGGACACAAGAGCTGGGTGAATAACACATTTTTCAGTTCACTGGCAAGTCCGGAAAATTGGGGGAAGAATCATTTGGGGCAACCCAAAATTGAAATTAAAAAAAATAATTGGCACGTCAAAAATTTTCATTTTGGGGCGAACAAAGTTTCCTGTCACTTTGGGACTTTTGCCTCCTTTTTTAAAAGCGAAATTAAAGGGAATTTCAAACCAAAAAGTCGGTTTGAATTGAGACATTTTTTGAAAAAATTGTTAGGGTTTTTTTTTCAACCCAGAACAATTTGCCGAAACCAACACGAATTCACAAAATGTTTCAATTGAGCCGATCCTGCATTTTGATTTTTTTTTTGTTAGAAAAAGTGTTGTCCGAAAAATTTCGCTCAGCTCCCATAGCAAGCACTTAGGTCCAGATCCTCAAAGGTATTTTGGTGTCTAAATCCCTGTGACGGGGTCCCAGGGGAGCCACACTGCGGTTACTTAATTAGGGCAAACAGCAAAGAATGGGGCAGACAGTCCCCAAAGCTGGTGGTCATTCCAGTACTTAGATCCACCAAGCTAGCCTCAAATCAGCTTCTAGAATACCTTACTGGTTACCCAGACGCCAAAACTCAGTTCCCTTAAAGCAATCCACCCAGCCACCCAAATCAAATATGATGAGGATTACTGAACATCTTATTCACCACAGAAGAAAGTTCTACTAATCCCAAAGGATCTGACCCATTACCTCTCAGCTTAATGAATATTTCAGATCTTACCCAAATACACGCTCACAGCCAATTCTTATTAACGAAACTAAAATGTATTAAAAAATAGAGAGAGTATGGTTAAAAGATCAGTATACATCCAGACATGAGTACAGTTCTGAGATCAGGTTCACAGTAGAGAGGGTGAGTTTTGTAGTTGCAAAGAGTTCTTTCAGAATTAGTCCAGAGGTTATAGTCCAATGTTCGTATTCAGGGTGGTCCAGATGAGACTGGAGATCTCCGTCTTATGACTCAAGTTTCCCCTGCATAAAGCATCAAGCAGATCTGACATGAAAGGATCGGATCCCAAGAGCCTTTTATACAGTTTTCTAGCAGCCTCTTGACCATACAGTCCTGGGTGAACAATAGGCTTTTGATGTAACCTGCTGTTTCCTAAACATCACCAGTAATCAACTACCTGGATTAACATTAGATAATTTATCCATTAAGCAGTTCATATACAGTTTACCACAAACTTTAAAGAGACATAGAGACAATGACATTATTTCACCCAAAATTCATCTAAATCAGGGCTGGCCACATGCGGCTCTTCAGAGGTTAATGTGCGGCTCCTTGTATAGGCACCGACTCCAGGGCTGGAGCTACAGGCGCCAACTTTCCAATGTGTCCCTGACCTTAAAAACCTCTAAAGAAGGAGATTCCACCACCTCCCTAGGGAACCCATTCCAGTGCTTCACCACCCTCCTAGGGAAATAGTGTTTCCTAATATCCAGTCTAAACCTCCCAACTGCAACATGAGAACATTACTCATAAATGTTAATATTCCCTTTTGATCTCTGAATCAATAGCTATAATAATAGACAGAAACTGTCTGTTTACAGGGCTAACATCTAAAAAAAGATATAAGTCAACACACACAATTGGAATTACCTCTAGTTTTCTAACAAGACAGGTTTGCATTTCAAAGTTCTAGTCTATCTAACACAGAATGGCCCTAATCACCATTTACATACTTTTCTAACATGTCTCTGTAGGTTGACTCTGGGTCATTTAGCCTGAGAGCTGCTTAACCCTTTCTGGCCATGTGTCACACTCCCATTGATTCTAGTAGGAGTTAGGTGCCTAACTCTCTTTGACCCTCTGCTGGATAATGCCCAGAATGAGCTCTGCATTGGGTGGCTCCTCGTAGACATCACTGGAGGAGCCTGAGGGTCTGTCTGTGCAGAACTTGGCCTCCCTCTTTGTTACCCTCCTTCCTTTTCCGTTCTTTCCATAGTGTGTCCCCTACAATTCCCCCAGCGCCCCCTCCAAAGCTGTCCTCAGCATCGTCAAAGATTACCCCGAGATCGAGACCGTCATCTACCCCGAGGGGCAGCGCCCCCTGTACGTGCTACAGACTAATGACACCTACACCAAGGTGGTGGCTGACAGGGTCCTGGACGCCAGCAACAATTCTCGCACTGTCCTCTACCTTGGGACGGGTAGGTGTGGCGGGAGCTGGGGAAGTTCCCTCTGGGACTCAGCCTTTGTGGATCCACGTCTGGGTGCTTAGGTTTTGTCAGTGTGGGGATGCAAAGTGGCCAAGGCCACACAGTAGAGCCAAGAACAGCACCCAGGAATTCCCAGCCCTCCTGCTCTAACCACTAGATCCCACTTCCCTTCCAGAGCCAGGACTCAGGAGTCTTGACTCCCAGCTGCCTGCTCTAAGCACTAGCCCCCACTCCCCCAAGAAGTCAGGCAGCTGAAGATCCCAGGGCGAGATACGTGCTGCATCCGCCCCATGCCAGCCACGGGTCAGGTGGGGTCTGTGCCTCCTTGGAGGGCCTGGTCGTTGCTGAGCAGACACTGACCTTGGTGATTCCTCCCCCAGGAGAGTCTCTTCTACCCGACGGCGCTTGTGCTGGCCCTGTGAGGTGAAGTGTAGGCCAGGACACAGCTGGCTCAGGGCTTGGCTCGCCTCCAGGTCGCCAGTTCGACTCTAGCGCCGGCTGGGGATGGCTTTGTGCCGTTCTGGTCTGACGGCTGCTTGCTGGCTCTTGTGATATGAGCTGGGGGGCAGGGAAACCCAGGTGTCCATATCACAAACCCGGGAGCACCACAGGCAGCACGTTGACCCCTTTCTGGGCAGCCCCAGCAAAGGCCAAGGGCTTGCCTGGGCCCCGGAGATGGCGCTCCCCTCCAGTGGGTCCCTCCAGGGCAGAGCTGGGGCATAGGGGCAGGCCCATGGAAGGCAACTAGCCCTGTCCCTGCTCAGACCCTGCCTGTCCTGGGCATGCAGAGAGGCCTCTGGCTGTCTGCAGGTGAAACCCTGGCCAAGCTCCCATCGCCTTTGAGGGGGCCGGGCTCCTTCCTCTGAGTTCCCCGTGTCTCTGGCCGCTGCAGATAAAGGGAAGATCCACAAAGTCCTGCAGAGTGGAGGGCAGACGGTCATCATCGCCGAGCTGAGCCCTTTCCAGAGAGACGCGCCCATCTCTGGGATGGCCCTGGATGCCTCCACAGTAAGCGCCCTTCCCCCTCTCTATCTATGCTCTGTATTTAACACTGGGGGCTGTGGCATATTGCAAGCTGTCTCTCTAAATGCTACGGGGTTTTCTTGGTCCTGCTGGCAGGCTGGGTCTAGCAGCAGTTAGTCTGCAGAGAGGCAGCCTTGAGTAAGGCGGAGTGGGTTGTGCCTCGCTGTTTTAGGGAGCAGCCTGCTTTGTCTCTCACTGCTTTGGGGTTCTTATGTGTCAGGGTTCTGGATTCTAAGCAGGAAGGTCGCGTTATGCTGCAACCTTCCAGCAAGAGTATTTGGTTTTGTCTAACGTCTCAGTGTGTATGCCGTGAACATAACACCTGTTTCTAAGACAGACCCCCACCCCCAACAAGTGCTTTTGCTTGTGAAGTCCATTACGGGCATAATCCTGCTGCCAGTGGAGATTTCAATGGGAATTTTGCAAGTGCTTCTGCTTGGAAAGGGATTGGCCCCAGTTTGCATCGTACCTGTCAGTTCCAGAGCATGCAGCCTCCTCTCTTGCTTATTTGAACCTTTGACTAACCCGGCCCCTCCTTGGCAGGGGCACCTCTATGTAACCACTGAGTTCGAGGTGACGCGCCTGCCACTGGCAGACTGCGGGCAGTACAGGGAGACCTGCTGGAAGTGTGTCCTCGCCAAGGACCCGTACTGCGGATGGGATCCAGACAGCAAAAAATGCTCGGCCATCTCCCGAGAGGCAAATGACACTGCCAGGTGTGCTCGGGCTTAAAGGCGGAATGCTTTGCTCCCAATCCGCCATCCATTCAATGGTCTTGTCAAGTTGGGGAGAGAGGGAGGAAATGAAAGGAGCTGTAAACATACACACAGTAATATGAAGGCAGCATGGACTATTGGTTAGAGCATCTGTCACACAGGGAGATCTCAGGATGCCTGGGTTCTATTCCCAGCTGTGGGAGAGAGAGATGTTTACTAGTTAGAGCATGAGGCTGGGAGCTAGGACACCTGGGTTCTATTCCTAGCTATGCAACTGATTCGCTATATAACCTTAGCCAAATCACTTCCCCGTGCCTCAGTTTGCCCATCTGTATAATTTCTTCTCGTTCACATTTTTGGAACACAACTTTAGGGCACCTCCCATACTATGAACATAGACAAAGGCTATGGCAGGGGAATGGCTTGGCTGTAGAGTTGGTCAGGAAATGAGATTTTTTTCCTATGGCAAAAATTCAAATAATGAAAAATTCAGAAATGCTACCATGGTGCCTCACGGGAGTTGTAGTTCATGCGCCTCAAGCTCCCATTCTCCTCCCTAGGCTGTGCGCCACAGCTGGGCTACAACTCCCATGATGCACCTTGGTCCTGCCTTTTGGAGAGGCAGTGCATCATGGGAGTTTTTCGCCGTGGTGCATCATGGTAGACTAGCTGGGGAGCTCCGTCTATAGAGGAGAATGGGGACATGAAACAATCAACCTACATCTCCCAGGAGGCCCTGCATTGCAGCAATATATCCAAATTGAGCTAGTTCAGTGTTTCAACAAACAAATGACTTTTGCTAGAGAAAGCCGACCCTTTTTGTGAAAGGATAATAACTTCTATTTATATAGTCATCCATCGTGCAGGGTAAATAAGAAATGCAGCCACCTCTGGGCTACAGCAAGAGAACTAGAACAGGGCCCGGCAGTGCTGCACAATAGGACCCAGAATGAAGGAGAATCCTGTATCCTAGCAGGAGGTCTGGCTAGATCCCCACAACTCACCGTAAGCTCTTGTATGTAGCGCTAGCTCCTGATTTCTGTGTTGCAAGAGTGAGCTTCCGGCAGTCAGCTTGGGGGCGGGAGGGGGGAAGCTGTGCCTTCCTGGGGGGCATTGGCCCTTGTTAAAATGACAGTCCCTTCTCAATCCCCTGGATGAGGATGCGGCCGTCACGGGTCCCTTGCCACCCTCCTGAATGATTTCCCCTCTCTCTGCCTTTCCTTGCAGCAACTTCCTGCAGAGCTTGGACCCAGAGGCCGAGGACGTGTGTGAAGGTGCTGCAGGTAGGTGCCTCGGCCTTGGCGGAACCCGTGGAGGAGTCCCTCCCTGAAAAGCAGATGACAAAAGGCCCATCTGCCCGAGGGAATCTCGCAGTTGCCCCCGTGGGCATGGAAAAAAAACAAGCGGCGTCTCTCAGGACTGCGAGGCCTTGTCTGAGCTAGACCTGGCTGCCTCCAGTCTCCCGTTGCAGCTGCAGCAATGGGATTTTCCTACTCTGCACCGGTTAGCCGGCAAGGCCATTCAAGTGCCAGGGATTTAGCATGCCCGCTCTCACTACCAGCAGGCCTCAGCGCTGGGGCAGTGGAGGGAGACGGCCCCAAAACTCTAGTGCCTTAGCGAGAGCCTAATGTTACTCTTTCCCCACTGCTAAGCTGCGTGAGGACCCAGTTGCTGGCAAAGTGCCTCCCCCCTCCATTTGAATTGGTGCATTTCCAGCTTCAAAAGCCGAGACCAAGGTACGGCAGGAAAATGGTTTGGTCGAGACCGTGCCATAAATCCAGGGTTGTGCTAGCTGCCGTGAGGAGAGAGTCTGTGGTAATGGTTCAAACACCCCAGTAATACGGTGCGGAATGGTAGAATGGTTGGAGCAGGGGGAGCCGGGAGCCAGGTCTCCTGGGTTCTCTTCCCAGCCCTGGGCCAGGGGGCAGCGTCGAATTTTCAGAATGGCTCCGGGCCAGATTTGCACGTGCTCATCACTCCCAACTGGGATTAGATTTTCCCAAAGAGTTCAGGTCCCCTTTAGGGCATGTCTAGACTGCAATCCTGGGGTGCGAGTGACGGCCGCTCGAGTGGATGGACCCGACCTAGCTTTAATTTAGCTAGCTCAGGTATCAAAGCAGTGAAGCTGTGATAGCCGGCGCTCCAGTGTGGGCTAGTCCTGCGAGCAGTTACCCAGGGGGTGGGCTTGTACAGTTTGTGCATGCGGCCACGGTGTCCTCCTGGAGCCAAGAGAGCTAGATTGAAACTGGCTCAGGTATGTCCACACAATCTGGAATCACATCCCCGGACTGCAGTGTAGACATACCCACAGGCACCTAAATAAGGGCTGAATTTTCCAAAGTTCCCAGCAGCTGCCACTGCGACCCCCAGAGCCAGATTGTCAGCAGAGTTCAGCCCCCGGCCTGCAGCCAGTGTGCTGAGCACTGCTGCTAATTCCCCCCTCCTGCCCAGAAGAGGGAAACTGGGACTCCTGGGTTCTCCTGCCAAGTCCTTCAGCCAGAGCATTGGCTTCCCTGTCTGCAAAAAAAAAAAAAAAAAAAAAAATGGCCAACATCACATTCACCTCTGTGGTGCAGTGCTGGGAGACACACAGCACGTTGAGATCCTTGGATGGGGTTCTACATAGAGCGGATCGTGGGCTTTTCGCTTCGAGGCCCAGGGTGTCCGTGTGCGCAGAGGCTGGGGCTGCATTTGGTTGGGATTTTGTGCCTCCAAACGATGGATCTCTCATTCTTTCCCCTGTTCTGTCTCCTCTCCCCCACCACCTTTTCCTTTACGATTGCTCTGGTCTAACCCCCGATCCCTCTGTTCAAAGAACAAGTAGCGCAGGAAGCCCTGAAAAAGGTGAGTGTGGACCCAACCAGCTACATCTACCTCCCGTGTCCTCTGCGCTCCCACCACGCCATCTACACCTGGGTCAAGGACGGCAGCAAGCAGTATCCCTGTGCCATGGACGGGCACTCCTGCACACTGCGCTTTGGGGAGAACACCCCCATGGACCAGGGGCTGTTCAAATGCACAGCCACGGAGGACGGCTACCTAGAGGAGATTACTGCCTATAAACTCACGCTCAACACGGCCTGCATCCCACAGCTCTCCGTGACAGTGGCCGCTGGTGTTTTATTCCTTGTCATCACGATCCTCTTGCTCTAGACTCTGCCATCCAAGCGGCGATCTCATTACACTGCCAACAAAACCTCTTTCTTTTTCTTCTTGTAACCCTCCCTCCTGAAGATTCTCCCTTTAAACCCCAAACAGAACAGGCGACGCTCTAGGAACAAAATTCCAGGGGACTCCTCCTAACGCTCCAATTTGGGCGTCCCATCAGCAAACACAGCCGTTACAGTGGGGGTTTTGCTAGCCATCGATAACCCAGGAGCCTCCTTCCCAAAATGTAAGGCACGACTAAACTTGGCAGAGCCGGGGAGAGGGATAGTTAAAGTAGAGGCAAAGAGGGTAAATGGACTATTTATTTTGCTGCTCAGTGGGCCAGTACGCCCGCTGCCATGCTGATCCCAGTTTAGCATCCAGCTTGTCTGATGGGCACTGGTCCAGACTGGGAGTTTGCTTGCTCCAAGGCAGCTGGGCGATAGGAGTTTGCTGGTTTCCATGATGTGGCTTTCTAATGCTTCTTTAAGGACCAATCCTTCCCAGGTGCTGCTGGGGGAAAGACGATGCATGAGTGGGTCTCTTCCAACTGCAGCTGCTAGGTGCTAAATCCTTTTAGCATCCATGTTGTTTAAAGGGAAAACTCCCAAGTCTGACCCGTTCGGAGTCATGATTCAGTCTGTTCTCTCTGCGGTCTCTTGTGCAGTTACCCTGATTACCAGCCTGGCCTGTGTTTTCAAGGGAAGGGAGAGTGATCATCCAGACGCTCACACTCTGAGCTTTCACTGGGGTAAATGCAGAGTCACTGCGTTGACTTGGCGCTTCCAGATCCGCCTTCAAGCAATTGTCTTCTTCAGCTACCCTCTTGCAGCGGTTTCAATCGGCGCCATGCAGAGGCTGCTGTACAACAAACTGGTGGCCGTGGGCGGGATCTAAGGTTTCATTCGGCACGACTGGCTCAAATCCACCACTCTAAGCAACTGCGCTGGAAAGGGACAGATGGAGAAGGGCTTCCAGCGAGAGGGGATTTCCGATCGAAAAGGAAAAGGGAGGGAGGGAAAGTTAGTAGCTGAGCTCATTCAGACCTGTGTAAATCTGGATGGCACTCACAGGAAGAGGTGCGGGAGCTGAGTGGTGAAGTTGCTGTCCTACCAGCTTGAAGGTTGTGGGATGAGTCTTGCTTGATCCCATGCTAGGATGATCTCACCACTGCGAAATGGGTACCTGCTCCGTCAGATTAGGGCAGCCAGGGTCCACATCCATCCCTTGTGTCCCGTTGGCTGTGAAAGTGATGTGCCTTAACTGTGTCAGCCCAATGAGCCATTGGCTTGGGGAAGCTTTGCCTTTCCCTCCTGAGAATGACTCCTGTCTGACACGGCTGTCACGGGGATCAGAATCTGGCCCAGAGACCGGGAGAGAGCGATTCGAAACTGGCTTTCAATCTTGCACCATTGCTCGTTTCCCACCAGTGCTTTGGGTGCTTGTGTGCAATGGGACGGAAAGAGTTAATCATGTCACCTTTCTCCGCCTTCTGTGTCCAGAGGATACTGACCAAGCCAGTGCCCTGAACGTTAAACTGCATTGGCTAAATTTGCAAGCAAACCTAAAAAAGCAAAGAACATAAGAACGGCCCTACTGGGTCAGACCATCTAGCCCAGTATCCTGTCTTCCGACAGTGGCCAGGGCCAGATGCTTCAGAGAGATTGAACAGAGCAGGGCAATTTATTGAGTGATCCATCCCCTGTCATCCAGTCCCAGCTTCTGGAAGTCAGTGGTTTAGGGACACCCCGAACATGGGGTTGTGTTCCAGACCATCTTAGCTAATAGCCACGGATGGACCTATCTGCCAAGAACTTATCTCATTCTTTTTTGAACCCACTCCCAGTTATACTTTTGGCCTTCACAACATCCCCTGGCGGAGAGTTCCACAAGTTAACTGTATGTTGTGTGAAGACGTGCTTCCTTATGTTTGTTTTAAACCTGCTGCCTGTTAATTTCAGTGCATGACCCCTGGTTTGTGTAAAATTCTGGTGATTCTGAGCCAGAAACCAAAGTCCCCCTTTCAGCAGGTTAGCGGCTCTGCTGAGTGCCAAAACAGCTGTCCACATCTGGCACATCGGCCAGAATCCAGCTGCTTCCTTCTCTGGATTTTCAGCAAAATAATTGTTTTTATCTTTGTATAAAATAGATATGAAAGTTTTTGCAAAAAAAAAAAAAAAAAAGTATGAGGAAAAAAATCTCCCAGTCCCTAAACTGGCTGTAGTCAGCAGCTGTATGAATGTAGCTAAGGGCCCATGTAGTTTAAAAAAAACCCAGCCAAACAGGTAGGATGTTAGAGTAACTCCCTTTGCTTGTATTTATCAGCTCTGGGCATTTATTTGGTATCATTAAAGAGGTATTGTCTACTGAGCATAAAGCTAGTCCCCAGGCACTTCTGTCACCGAGTCGCTGTGCGACACCGTGCCTCAGTTTCCCATCTGTGACATGGGGCGAATGATAGTGCCGAACGTCACAGGGTTGTCATGAGATAATGTTTGAAAAGCACAACAGAGGTGCTGCATATTACTTTAAAGTGATGGGAACGTGGGATGGTGTATTGGGAGTCTCCGAATCCCACTCTAGTCCCCAGATAACCTCACCTGCCGTTCTAGATCTGCCCTTAGATTGGCTGGGAAGGATTTCACTGCCTAGGAAGATAAGCATGTGTAGAGAGAGATGTGTGGGTTGTAAATTACAATGACTGGCAGCCACTACCCATATGCTCCAGGCGGTGTGTGTGAGCAGAAGAATGTCCCATTATGGGGACATTAAAGCACCTTAAAGACTAACAGATTTATTTGGGCATAAGCTTTCGTGGGTAAAAAAACCTCACTTCTTTAGATGCATGGAGGTCCATGTTACTGATGCCCAGCCCCACTCCACTTTTTGGCTCTGTGCTGTCTGTTTCCCTTATTACCCCACGATGATGCTGAAGAGTGGATGTAAAACTGGCCTCATGGAGCAAGTGTCTCCCAGCAAGATGGAGTGGGGGCCTGTTAAGGAAGAGGTTTATATTAATATTCAGATAGGAAACCTGAATGAGTTTCTTGGAGCGTGATCGCAGGAAGTCCCAGTGTTGCCATTGTCATATCTGGTGTTTTCCTTAAAGCTCCACCTCCTGGAGTCCTGTGATTGCAAGAGAATCTCAGCTGTCGTTTAAAAAAAAGATAGGTTTCTAGTGCAGAAAAGCTTGAAAACGCAACCCCTGAAGATTCAAAACCCAGAAGACAAATGAGACTAATGCCAGTTATTGGTTTTTTTTTAAACAATCTCGTGATTTTTTTAGGGGCCTGAGCTGATTTTTGCATGTTTGCGTTTGACGATGTTGGTAGTTTCATGTTTGCACCAGGTTGGGCGCTGTACATTGGAAAAACACAAGTTCATCTTTTTCCCTTTCCCGTTTGATAGTATAGAATTTCCGTCGCTGGAGGAATGCAAAAAGCGACGAGAAGCTACTGTTAGCTGCTTCTTAGTAAACAATCCTCTGCCCTTTCCTTTTGAAAGAAACAGAGCAGTAAATGTTGTTCGGCTCCCTCCCACGGCATATGCTTCCGCTCCTCCCGCTTTGCTGTGTAGCGATCTGAATATGTCGGTGTTCCTCCCCATTGTAACATGTGACCCCCGCCCCTACAAAAAAACAACCTATGTTCCGCACTCTTCTGAGTCGAAAGAAAGTGTAACGCGTGCTGGGGAATGGAATAAATGCGTGCAATCGTCAAACGCTAAGTGTCTGATGGCGGAATCTCTCTCTCTCTCTAATGATATGGCCCTATGGTGTATGGCAGCCCATCATCACTGTGTGAGAAAGATGCTACCAGGGCTTTGGAGTGGAGCCCAGAGCTGGAGCGCGGAGCAGTGGAGCTGCAGGTTTTTGCCCGGAGCTGTAGCAGTCACTATTGGTGCCAGAGCGGAGCTGGAGCATTCAAATCCCTGGATGCTACTGCCTTTTGGCACTATGTAAGGTTAGGGGAGGAGCTATGTAAGGTTTGGCTGCTGGCCTTTTGGCACTATGTAAGGTTAGGGGAGGAGCGGCGCCAGGGTTTTTGCCACCCTAGGCGGCAGCGCTCCTCCTCAGAGCATTCGGCGGCGGGGGTCCTTCCGCTCCGCGTCTTCGGGGCGCTTCGGCGGCGGGTCCTTCACTCGCTCCGGGACCTGCCGCCGAAGCGCCCCGAAGACGCGGAGCGGAAGGACCCCCCGCCGCCAAATT
Organism: Malaclemys terrapin pileata; assembly: GCF_027887155.1. NCBI lineage: Eukaryota > Metazoa > Chordata > Testudines > Emydidae > Malaclemys > Malaclemys terrapin. The sequence continues at coordinate 7,958,842 of NC_071525.1, forward strand.
GCCGCCGAGGCCGTCCCCCAAATCCTGCCGCCCTAGGCGACCGCCTAGGGTCGCCTAGTGGAAGCGCCGGCCCTGGGTTAGGGGCAGTTGGTACTTGGGGGTGTAAGCTTCCAGGAAACCCAGATGTTTCAGGAATTGGGTTTGGTGACTCACTATGTGGTGTTCTCGACTCTGAGTAACTACTGCAGCCAATGTGGAATAGGGGGACATCACAGGCTTCAAACGAAGGCCTTGACCTCCTATGGCCATTGACCATCCCAATGGCATTGTTAGCACGAGTAAGGGTAGTAACCCCAATGTCCTGGCTAAGTTCCTACGTGGGTGGTTACATTCTTCCTGCATTAACTCCCCCTGCAGTTCCACCGGAGGATGTTGTGTGCTGTTAAACAGCTGCCGTGTTTGACAGCAGAGGTGGCTGCAGTTTAGCAGTCGATGAACTAGTGACCCGTATAATCTGTAAAGTGCTTTGCCATGATAGGTGCTCTGGAAATGTCAATTGCCATCTGTATTCTCTCCTGCATCTCGCTTTCAGCCACGTGCCCTCGGGTTATTTGGAAATCCCTAACATGGGCCAGAGACTTGGAATGTTCCTTTGCAGCAGGCTCATTCTCTGAGATCTCATGCCTCGCCCAAGTGGAGATCACCCCTTAGCAGCAGCTGGGGGGGCGGTGCCTGTGGGCGAGAGCTGGGAGGGTGGTGCCTGTGGGCGAGAACTGGGGGGGGCGGTGCCTGCAAGCTAGAGCTGCACGGAGCTGCTTGTGCACCTCCGCCTAGGAGCCGGACCTGCTACTGGTCGCTTCTGGGGCACAGTGTGGTCCACGGTGCAAGGACAGGCAGGAAGCCTGCCTTAGCACCCCAGCTGCGCCGCTGATCAGGAGCCGCCCGAGGTAAGCCCACGCCCCAATCCCCTGCCCCACCCCTGAGTCCCCCCCAAACCTGCAGCCCCCTCCTGCACCCCAAACCCCTCATCCCCGGTCCCACCCCAGAGCCTGCACCCCCAGCCCAGAGCCCTGACCCCCTCCTGCACCCCTGCCCGAGCTCAGAGCCCCCTCTCACACCCTGAACCCCAGCCCTCTGCCCTGAACCCCTCCCACACTCTAAACCCCTCATCCCCAGCTCTGTTGGGTCGCGGGCATCAACAATTTTCTTCAACTGGGTCCCCAGAAAAAAAGTTTGAAAACCACTGTCCTAAAGGATCCTTTCCTGGCTCGTTGGTTTCTAATGGAAGAGGTTACATGGATTACAAAGGCAGAAGGGACTCCCGTGATCAGCTCGTGTGCCCACAGGCCATAGGACTTCACTGAATTCATTCCTGTTTGAACTAGATTTTTTTTAGAAAAACATCCAGTTTGATTTAATATTGCCAGGGATGGAGAATCTGCTACAACCGTAAGGAAGTTGTTCCAATGGTTCCTTCACCATTAAAAATTTGTGCCTGATTTCCGGTCTGAATGGGCCTAGCTTCACAGCTATTGGGTCATATTATACCTTTCTCTGCCCGGTTGAAGAGCCCCGTATCCATTGTTCCCCTTGTAGGTACTTTAAATAAACTGGGGTCAAATTACCCCATAACCTTCTCTTGGTTAAACTCAATAGACTGACCTGCTCGAGCACTGGACTGTTCCCTGTAAGTGGCAGGGAGGTAGAACTGTATGCAATGGAGCATTTGGAATTTGGGGTTTGTCTACACAGGGAAATTGACTGGCATAGCTATAGGGAATAACTAGTCTAATGTAGCTCCCCATGTGGATTCTCTATTCCAAAATAAAGAAGACCTGAGAGTGTCCACATGGTACTCCTGAGGGCATTCTGCGCCAAAAAAAAATAAAAATTCTGCGCACAATATTTAAAAAATCTGCAAATTGTATTTGTCAAATAAATGTGGAGGCTCCTGCATAGCATTGGGGAGCACAGCCCACTGTGCAGCTCCTCCATGCCCCCCCGGGACACTGACTCAGCGGTGAGGCTGCACCCAACCCTGACGCCGCACAAGGAGCAGGCCTGCCCCAGAAACACCCCAGGGCCCTGCCCCTCTGTGCCAGGTGCACCAGGTGTGGGCAGGCAGGATCTAAGTGTGGAGGGACTCATTGGGGGCAGGAGGGGGTCCAGGTATAGGTTGAGAGGGTTCTGTGTGGGGTATTCTGGGTGCGGGTGGCTCAGTGGGTGATATGGGTGCAGGGGGGGATCTGGATGCACAGGGGCTTGTTGGGGGGTTCTAGGTACAATTGTAATGGGACTCTGCAAGGGGGTCCATATGAAGGTGGTTGGGGCTCAGCGGGAGGGCTGGGTGTGGGGGGGATAGAGCTCGGTGGGGGGGCTGGGTATGGGGAGCTCAGTGGGGGGGCCCAGATGCTTGGGAACTGGGGATCAATGGGGTGGGGATTCAGGTGCAGCTGGTTGGGGCTCAGGAGGGTGGGGATCTGGGTGTGGGTGGCTCGTTGGTGTGGTCCAGGGGCAGGGCTCGTTGGGGGGGGTTCTGAGTGTGAAGGGGTGAGGCTCGGCAGGAGGGTCAGGGCATGAGGGGGTCTGGATGCACAGGGGCTGGGCGGATCCAGGAGCAGCTCCCTGTACAGTGATCCCTCCCCGTGCAGCTGAGGAGCGATGGATGCGGGAAGCATGGGGGGTGGGGAGTTTGCAGAGCTTCCTACAGCTGGGGGAGAAATCTGGGGGTGGGGCTCTGGATGCTGTGCAGGGGAAGAGGAAGTCCCATCCTCCCCAGCCCAGCAGGACTAGAAGCTGCCGGTGCAGGATAGGAGCCACCAGCCGGGTCTTCCCCAGTCCCGCCCCTGCCCCACAATGATTTACCTCTCTGCCAGCTGCCTTGGGAAAATACAAGGGCTTTCCTCTGCATTTCCCTGACAGGTTGGTAGCATTTATTGCACAGGATTTCCCCTGCTCAACAGAGACATTGGTTGATGAAGCAGCCGTGGGTGGGGGAGGCAAAGGGGAATGAGGAGCAAAGATTAAACTGGCGAACTCAAAAGTAAGCTGCACTGCTTAGTGAGAAAGTCCCAAAGCTGGCCTCCTGTTGGAGCTAGCCTGGGAGGGCTGGGGTCGGGGATGCTCCAAGTGATGCACCAGGCCCCTGGGGGGAGGGGGAGAGTCATGTGTATCAAGGAGCTTCTTACATGGGGGTGTGGGAGGGAGGCTAAGCAGGGGTATGTAAAAGGGAGGGAAATTGAGGGGCAGGTGACTATAGAGGGGAGATGGGAAAGCATGGAGGGAGATAAGGAAGGGCTGACAGTTTGGTCATTGCTTATGTCATGACTTGCCTTGGCATGTCATGACATCACAGTGGCTTTGTTGTGACATGGTATCAGGCTGCCACAGAGCGGTGGCACTTACCACGCACCTGCCGCTATCACGTAACTACTGGGGCTGCCCTGCAGTGCACCATGGCCATGAGACTTCTCAGTCTGCTGCCCCCTCCCAGTGCATCACGGGGCTTCTCAGAGTGCTGCCTCCCAAATCCTGGTGCATCAAGGGACCTCTCAGTATGCTGCCCCCACCCCAGTGCATCATGGGTAGAGCCCTACCAAATTCATGATCCATTGTGGTCAATTTCACGGTCATGGGATTTTTAAAAGCTGAAATCATGAAATTTATGACATTTAAATATGAAATTTCAGTGTTGTAATTGTTGGGGTCCTGACCCCAAAAGATGGTGTGGGGGTGGGTGGGGGGGGGTCACAAGGTAGGGAGGATTGCAGTACTGCTACCCTTGTGTGCTGGTGCTGGCTTTGCCTTCAGAGCTGGGTAGCTGGAAAGATGGTATTGCGACCCTTACTTCTGCGCTGCTGTTGGCAGGGCGGTGCCTTCCAAGCCGCTCTCTGGCTACCCAGCTCTGAAGGCAGCGCAGAAGTAAGGGTAGCAATACAGCAACACCCCCCCCCCCAAATAACCTTGTGACCTCCCTGCAACTCCCCTTTGGGTTAGGACCCCCCCATTTGAGAAATGCTGGTCTCCCCTGTGAAATCTGAACAGTACAGGGTAAAAGCACACAAAAGATCAGATTTCCCCGGGCGGGAGACCAGATTTCAAGGTCTGTGGCACTTTTCATGTCCATGAATTTGGTAGGGCCCAAATCATGGGGCTTCTCAGAGTGCTGCCTCCCCCCTCCCAGAGCATCATGGGAACCCTCAGAGTGTTGCTACCCCCTCCCCACCCAGTGCATCATGGGACCTCTCAGCATGCTGCCCCCAATGCATCATGGGGCTTCTCAGAGTGCTGCCTCCCCCCTCCCAGAGCATCATGGGAACCCTCAGAGTGTTGCTACCCCCTCCCCACCCAGTGCATCATGGGACCTCTCAGCATGCTGCCCCCAATGCATCATGGGGCTTCTCAGAGTGCTGCCTCCCCCCCTCCCAGAGCATCATGGGAACTCTCAGAATGCTGCTGCTGCCCCCTCCCCACCCAGTGCATCATGGGCCTTCTCAGAATTGACCCGCCCTCAGTTCAAGGTGAGGGGCGGGGCCCGCTCTCCCCATACCTCTCTCTTATTGGCTGGGAGGCCCCGCTAACCTAGCCTCCCATTGGTTAGAAGGCGTGGGAGCTGATTGGCCTTGGGGGGAGCAGCGGCGGTGTGGCTCGCCCGGCCCCCCGTGTAGCGATTGGTTCAGAACCGAGGCGCGGCCCTGTGATTTGCTGCGGCGGGCGCGCGGGCGTGTGCGAGCTGCCCAGGCAGGCGGGGCTGGGGAGCGGAGCCGGTGACTACGACGGCGGAGCGGCTGAGACAGGTGGGGCTGGCACGGGGCACGGGGCGGGGGGTTGCAGGGGCCAAGGGGTGGGGCTGGCACGGGGTTGCAGGGGGCTGGCACGGGGCGGGATGAGGTTGCAGGGGCCAAGGGGGGTGGGTGGGGCTGGCGGGAGGTTGCAGGGGGCTGGCACGGGGCGGGGGCTTGTAGGGGCCGAGGGGGTGGGGCTGGCATGGGGCAGGATGAGGCTGCAGAGGCCAAAGGGGTGGGGTTGGCATGGGATGATGTGGGGGTTGTAGGGGCCGAGGGGGTGAGGCTGGCATGGGGTTGCAGGGGCCAAAGGGCTGGGGGTGGCTGGCATGGGATGATGTAGGAGTTGGAGGGAGTGGGGCTGGCATGGGGCTGCAGAGGCCAAAGGGGTGGGGTTGGCATGGGATGATGTGGGGGTTGTAGGGGCCGAGGGGGTGGGGCTGGCATGGGGCTGCAGGGGCCAAAGGTGTGGGGGTGGCATGGGATGATGTGGGAGTTGGAGGGGCTGGGGGGGGCTGGCATGGGGTTGCAGGGGCCAAAGGGTTGGGGTTGGCATGGGATGATGTGGGGGTTGTAGGGGTCGAGGGGGTGGGGCTGGCATGGGATGATGGAGTGGCAGGGGGTGGAGTGGGGGCTGCAGGGGCCAAGGGAATGTGGGTCCTGGCATGGAGTGGGGAGACCTGGGGTGTGAGAGGGGAGAGATCGGGAGTGGGGGTGAACCTGGGTCCTGGGACAGTGAGGGGGGTAGGTTCTGGGGGAACCTCGTGTGGTGGGGGGGAAGGTGGGATGGTGATGAGGGGAGACCAGAGCAGCTGAGTCCAGGCCATCCAGGGGGGCTTGCTTGGGGGTAGCTGAGGGATGTGGGGGGTAGAATAGTGGGGGTGTTTAGGGAGCTGTATTATGGGGTGTCCTTGGGGAAGCCTGGCCTGGCACAGCAGCAGCCTGGCAGGGCTGTGGCATGGCGAAGTAGGGCATGAGTGGGGTGGGGTTGGCTTAGGCACACTGGCTGCATGGTGTGTGGAGCTGAGGTGCGTGGCATGGTGGGCTGGGGTGGCTCTAGTGCGTTCGATGTAACAGCACAGAGGTGAGTGGCCTGGGGGTTAGATATGCTGATGGAGCGGGGTGGAATGTGGGGTGGGTGTGTTGGCATGGAAGGGGGTGACTGTGGATCTGGGGTGTTGGCATTAAGGGCAGTAGAATAGGGGGTGTCTGATTTCAGAAGTTTAGCTCTGATTAAAAACAAAATATAAAATGCCAACACTCAAAACGCTTTTGCCCATGCTTAAGTCTCTGCTCACGTCTTCCTGAGAGCAGGTGGTGGAAACCAAGGGACCAGATTAGCTGGACCTTGTGCCTGATCCCTAGTGGCGGTTCCCGTGACTGTCGGGCGCACACATTTCTACTCCTCCTTGTGCAGGTTTGCTCAACAGCTGAGCTGTGCTGTGGAGAGAACCTGATGCCACAAACTGCTTGGCCTGCCAGCTGCCTTTATTCCACTAGGCTTAATGCCAGGTCCAGTGACTCGGATTAAATTTTACCTGCCAGATCTGTATTTTAATTTTTTCCAAAGTGAACTGATCAAAACAATCCCATCATGTAGTGAAAAACCATCATTAAAGATAACTTATAGACTGGCTCGGTGCTAGCAAAGGTCTTCCAGCAACTGCAGCGACATCTTCAGAGTGTTAGTTGTCAGGCTGTCTTAAGTAATGTCCCTAGCATCAGAGCTCCTCACAATCTTTTAAATGTATTTCTCCTCACAGGTCCCTGGGGGGTTAGGTCATCCCGCTGACCAGATGGTGAAATGAGGCCCAAAGAGACTAAGTGACTTGCCCAGGTCACACAGGGAGCCTGTGGCAGAGTAGGAAATACATCCCAGATCGCTGGGCTATCCTTTCTCTCCTACCAATAGCAGTGTTACTTGCATACAAAAGACTTGTGCTTCCGTTTCTCTGCTATTGGGGGAAACAACTGGGTTCCTTACTGTTCTGCCATTGATATGTCACAGTTCAGGGCAACTGCACCTGTATTCCCCCTCCTTGGCACAGCAGGGGCACCCGCTTTAGGCTTCTGGCTCCCAGCTGTCACCTTTTGTGGGGGGGGGAGACCTGTGTCTCGCCGCTCCTGATGCGGGATTTCTGCACAGTTCTCTGCCAACACTGTGCTATCCCCAGCAAGCCAGACTCTCTGCTTTCTCTCTCGGGCTAAGACTGTTGTGTCGCCAACCATTACAAGTTACCACACAGCTCCTCTGAAGTACTGTACATTTATTCTGAAGGTAAAAGCATTACAGAGAAAATATGTAAAAACAATAAAAGAACTGACATGCTAAAAAGCTAACCAGAGGTCACCCCCAACTCCGTCCTACAGCTCTGGTAGGTGTCTCTTCTTCAGAACCCGCAACTAGGTTTTCCCCATGCTTACAAGTTCATCCATCTTCGATCCAGGGCAGAGACTGGGCAGATCAGCTGTTTCTTTATACAGCTTGGGTCTTGGATCTTGGCCCTCTGTAACAGGTAATAAATAGACAGTGACCCTCTCCTCAGGGCATAGCTTCAAAAAGCTGGGTTTTTGCATATCTGGGAGTTGGGGAATTTGCATTAACCCCTCCCTCGGGATTCCCCAGGAAATCCACTTGTTGTCCCAAAAGTCCATACTTGTTGGCACATTTTCAGTAGAGTCTCTTGAATTCCCAGGTCTCCCATCTGTCACATTTCCCTCTAGAGCAGTAACAGACAATCCCAGCCCCCAATAATACATGCATTTAATACAATAATGGCGTCCGGGGATATTGCAGGAAATTGCCAGCTCTGTCACAACTGGGTTTTGGAGTTTCTTACTCTTCTCCCATTGAACCCTCTGTAATAAACAAGACAAGCCAGTGAGGCTGTTATTTATTATTTGCATTATAGTAGGTGCCGGGATCAGAGCCCCATTAAACTGGGCGGTGCACAGACACACACAGCCCCTGCCCCTGAGGAATTTAGTCTAACTGGACAAGGCAGATGCATGATGGGAGGGGAAGTGACTTGCCAGAGGTCGCATGGTAAGTCAGTGGCAGAGCCGGAATAAGAAACGAGCTCTCCTGGCTTCTAGTCCCGTGCGCTACGCATGTTGCGATGCTGCCGCCAGGCCCTGGCTTATCCCCTTCAGAGTAGCTCTCGCTACCACCCTGCTTCGCAAGGAGCATGTGATCTGTGGTGACGTGGGTGTAAATATCAATCCCTCTCCCCCGTTACAGTCTGTTCCAAAGCGTAAGTGATGTTCTAGCTGGGCTGTCATGCAAACTGAGAACTTAATTACCACAGACGCCAGTGTTAGGATCCTTTTTGCTAACGATTGAGCCTCGCTTAGCTACCTGTCTTGCATTCTGATGCGCTGCACTTCACAGGAGCACAGATCTCTGAATTGTGGCCTTGGGGTAGAACCCAAATGGGAAGTGACAGCTTTCCCTGCTGGCATGTTTCCACATGAAATCTCTCTCTCTCGTTGCTGTCTAGAGTCTGTCTCCATATACTGTGTGTTAAGCTTTCGAAATGCTGCTCTCGCTCCTCCATTTCCCCCCCCCATTCGCGGTCGCTCTCAGTAACTTGTTGATGATTCTTCGGAGGCAGCGTCGGTATCCTCCACCAGCCACTGGGAGGCAGGACTGCTGGATTCTATTTCTGCTGCATGGCCCTGGGGCAAATCAGATAATCTCTTGAGACATCATTTCCCCCCACCCACTATTGAAGTCGTTGGGAGCTGCTGTATGCGCCCAGCACCCCTGAGTAACAGGCTGTTTGTGTTTGAGAAGTTACCCTGCTTTGGGAAGGGGTTTGAGATATAGCACCGTTCCCCAAGGGATCAATGCTAAGTGTCATTATTTATCGTAGGGGGTCCTTTCCATTGGTGCCAGATAAGTATTTCCTCCTAAAGTAGGACCAGGAGCAAAATCTACCACAGGTATTTGCGTGGCCCCGTTGTTACTGTATCTGAGCACCTCCTCACACCCACGTGAGGACGAGAAGTGCTATTATCTGTAGAAGGGGGATGGGGACCGGAGGCGTAGAGAGATGAAGTGACTCGCCCAAGGCCGTGCAGAACGTCTGTGGCAGAGCTGGGAATTGAACCTGGGGACCCCAAGTCCCGCCAGGTTTCAGAAGCTTTGATATAGTAACTTGGGGTACGGAGCACCCACAACTCCACTGACTTCCCAGGACACTGGTGTGTGATCAGACCCTTAGTTTGTTCAGGGTCCCCAAATCCTTGCCAGAGTTAAGCGATGGCAGCAGCGGGTGAGTAAAGAGGCATGGGCACGGGAGGAAAGGGAGGCAGGCAGGCTTTTCCAGAGGTCAGGTAGCTGCACAGGAGAAGGCCCTTGCGTCTAACATTGTGAGAGTGCAGAGAACCAGGGAGGAGTTGGGTGCAAGATGTTTGCAAGGAGGAGACTAGACAGAGACTAGATCCATGGAGAGCTTTAACAATGGGGGGCACTTCATTTATTCTTGTTTCAATTCCCAAGCTGGCGGCTTCACCCTCCTGCCTGCCTCTTCCTGTAACAAACTGCTTGATGCTGCCTGGTTTGGAAGAGCACAGCCTGACGGGTACGGCTTGTACGCCTTGACAGATTGGATTTGTGATGCAGAGCGATCCTGCAGAAGGCTTAAAGCCTGCAGCTATCTGTGAGCCGCTTGAATGCGTCCTGGCATGTGCCAATTGTGTTTTCAGTTTTGCCCTGGTCTGGCAGTGCCCAGGGCTAGTGGAGTCTGTGCCCATTGGGACTGCCAGTCATGCCAATCATCCTCTCAAGAAGAGGGGCTGCTGTTGTGGCTAAGAGAATTTCTCTCTCCCCCACTTAGGCTGTGGTCCATCAGTCTGGGAAAGATGTCAACAGACCAGGGTTACTGGAACAACCTGACAACCCTGCAGAAAATCGCTCTGGCCCTCGGGATCCCAGCCAGCGCAACCGTCATGTACATCTTGTACCGCAGGTACAGAGAAAGCCGAGGTATGTCTGCATCACCCCGTGGTGATGACCTTCGGGTGGCCCGGACGCCGTTGTTGCCTGGTGACTAACAGCTGGTGTGTTGCATTTAGGCTTGAATTATTCATTACTTGGCCTCCTTCTGCCCCCAACCCATCCCCAGCCCTGCCAAATGTTGACAGGTGCTCAGAAATAAACCTCTCCCATGCTAACGAGCATATCCGGGGGTGATCCCTGGGGACAGGAGGCCTGTTTCTGAGCAGCGTTGTCTGTTCTGAATTACCTCTGCACTTTCTATAATACCATCCCTGCAAGAAACTAAAATCCTTTCACCCTCCGCCGAATCCCTTCCCGGATCCTGCCTGGTGCTTGGGGGAAATGCAAACCGACTTAGCACTGAAAGGTTAAATGTCTCACTGCTCTCGAGCTTTGCAGATTCCCCTTCTCTCCTGTCCTGGAGCTGCTGAACTAGTGGGATTGGCCACCTTCAGGCTGTGGGGAAGATGGCTTTCGGGGGTGGATGTTAGCCTGTTTAACCTGTCTACTGTGGCTTGTGCTCAGAGGAGCGGCTGACGTTCGTAGGAGAGGATGACATTGAAATTGAGATGAAGATCCCCCAGGAGGCTGTGAAATTGATCATTGGACGGCAGGGCGCCAGTATCAAACAGGCAAGTGGACAGCGGTTAGCGAGTCCTGCATCTGTGCCCGGCCCCACCATTGGCTTCAGTGTATTCTTCCCCCAGCCCCTCTTGCTCCATCCCGGAGGATCCCAAAGATCTTTGCAAACCCTTTGTATAAGATGCTGCAGCCAGGTTGGCAACCGGCCCAGCAGCCTGGGGAGGGGAAGATTTGGGCACAGATGCCAGGGGAGGGCAATACTGCTATAAAATGTGCCACTGGATCTTAATGCCCATCCCTTGGCTTTTAAAGGTCCACCCACTCTTCCAAGGGGGCTGAGTTTTAAGGGTGATGCTCAGGCTGCTAAACCATCCCCTCTGCGTGAGAACCTTGCTAGACTTCTGTGTCCCGTGTCTCCACAGCTGAGGAAGGAGACCGGCGCTCGCATCGATGTGGAAGCGGAGGACTCCGGTGAGGAGCGGGTGCTGCTGATCAGTGGCTTCCCCGTCCAGGTGTGCCGAGCGAAAGCGGCTATTCACCAGATCCTGGTGGACAACGCCCCCGTGTCGGAGCAGTTCTTTGTGCCGCAGAGAGCCGTCGGCAGGATTATCGGTAACTGTCTAGAGACTTAACCGTGCCCCCCCCACTTCCCATTAGCCACCAGAAGAAATGCAAGGGGCCTGGGCAAAAATGACCCGGGGGCTGGTTTGTACAGCTGCTCCAGAAGCACTGACCGCAGCTGTGGTGAAACACGGCGACTGCGAAATACTGCTTCTGTCTGTTGACCAGAACTTGCTGTTCCTGGGCAGGGGCGCTGGGGAGAAATATTGAGACATAGCAATAAATCTGCATCCAGAGCCCGGGATTAAATAGTTACCCCCTTGTCCACTCATTGGCTCCTTAGGGTGACAAGAAAAAACTGAGCTGTCTCAGTTTATCAAACTACAGCATCTCAAATCTAAGAACCTTTATTTTGCACCTTTGATCCTGGTGTACTTTGGAAGCCTGTATTATAAAGCTAGGGTGAATTGCCGGCCACAGGACTGACCTCTCTGGGGTAGAACACTGCTTCTGTCCAATGGAGACACTTGAGGGGAAGGAGACTGTGCCCTGACCAGCTGGAAACTGGCTTGGGCTGTGAGAGATCTGGGTTCAAGTCCCTTCTCCTCCACTGACTTCCTGTGTGACCATGTGCCAGTCACTTCGTCTCCGTGCCTCAGTTTCCCCACCTGTATAGTGGCAATAAGTGCTGTGCCTCACAGGAGGGCTGTGAGGATAAATACCCTTAAAGGCTGCATGGTGCTTGGCTAGTTCGGTGTGGGGGGCTAGAGATGTATCTAAGGTAACACAGAAATATAGGAAGCCCGGCTGTGGTTGCCTCAATCAGAACTTAGCCAGCAAAATGGGGCTTAGCTCCTTGCCTCTTTCACAAAGCACGAGAGATCAGGCCCTGGAGTTTGCATCACACCCGAAGGCCGGCCCTGTACCCCAAGTGCGGTGCTGGAACGCTGGTTACTAGCTAGTTGTACCTGTAGGCTGCAATGAAAAACCCGTGGCCGCGAATCTCAGAGCTGGGGTCAGCTGACGCGGGCTCAGGGCTACAGAGCTAAAAACAGCAGGGTGGACGCTGAGGCTTGGGCTGGAACTGGAGGGGTGGCTCTGAGACGCGCTGCCGTGGGGCTTTGATTGCAGGGTAGACATGGGCCGAGCGGGAGCCAGCACCTTCCAAAATCGCAGCTGGATCTGTCTAAGTTCTTATGGTGGTGCCCATCGCTGCAGCATCTGGCCGCCAGCAGCCATTCGTCCTTCGCTAAAATCATCTCCCTGGCACGGAGCAGCCAAAACCCAAATTTCTGGAGGCGCTTGTGTTCTGGTCACAAAAAAAATGACTGGAGTGGGGGAAGTGGGCATTCCCCTGCGAGCCGTTTCTTCGGCTGGGTTCTCTAGTTCCTCTGCTGCTGCTGACGAGAGAGTAACCTACTTCTCGCTGCCCCTCTCAGGCAGAGGTGGCGAGACGGTGCGAGCCATCTGCCGCAGCTCGGGGGCCAGAGTGGTCTGTGAGAAGGAGACGGACAACGCCCTGTGTCTGACCCGGCTCATCAGCCTCTCGGGGACCCGCAAGGAGGTGACTGCTGCCAAGGTGGGTCTGGGGTGACTTGCCCCCTTTAAGAGGGAGTGGGGTCCAGTGCGCCTGAGACTGGTCAGCTGCCTCCTGGTCTGCTTTAAGAAAAGGCAACTTAGCTGGGAGCTGCTGGCAACGAGCTCTCAGGATGGGCTAGAGGGGGAGAACGCTGCCAAGCTGCAGAAAGGCTTGTGCAGAGACCCCTAGGAAGGAGGGGAAGAACTAGGTTGGAGTGGATGAAAGGGAAACTGAGGCAGGACTTGCCCGTACTGTGAAGCTTGGCCACAGAGGAGCGCCGTGTGTGTGGGTTACCCTGTGACAGGGTCTCCTTCCGCGTGAGCTGACGGCGCTGAACCAAACACCCTTCTCCCCCTTCCTCTCCCAAAGCAACTGATCCTGGAAAAGCTTTCGGAGGACGACGCGTTTCGAAAGAAACTGGCCCTGTCGGCGGCGGCCCGGTGCCTGCGCAAGCAGCCCTTGGGCGTGAGGAGAGAGGATCCCGGGCAGCAGGGGGAGCTGCCGCGCTCCAATGGCGAGGCCCTCTGCCAGCTGGCGAGCCCTCTGCAAGGGGCAGGGGATGGAGGCCGGCTGGCCGCAGAAGTCCTGGACCAACCACAGGAGCTCAGAGCCGAGAGCGAGTCCCTGGAGGAGCCGGTGATGGAGCCCAGCCCGGCAGTGCCCATGTTCGAGGGTGAGTGGAGCGGTTTTCTCCAGGGCTGGCTCAAACGGAGGGTGTGTGGCGTACGGCCACTGGGGGTGCTGGGGCATGGGCTGGCCACTGAGACCTAGGACTCCTGGGTTCTCTTCCTGGCTCTTCGATTGACTTGCTGGTCTCGGAGCAGAGCCCTCCCTGCTCTGTGCCTCGGTTTCCCTGTCTGTTCAGGGGGGGTTAGGTGTCTGCAAAGGGTGTTCTCCTGGAGAAAAGCAGCTGTAAAGAGAAAAGGGTTGGGGTTGCATAGATTCATAGATTCTAGGACTGGAAGGGACCTCGAAGTCATCGAGTCCAGTCCCCTGCCCGCATGGCAGGACCAAATACTGTCTAGACCATCCCTGATAGACATTTATCTAACCTACTCTTAAATATCTCCAGAGATGGAGATTCCACAACCTCCCTAGGCAATTTATTCCAGTGTTTAACCACCCTGACTGTTAGGAACTTTTTCCTAATGTCCAACCTAGACCTCCCTTGCTGCAGTTTTAAGCCCATTGCTTCTTGCTCTATCCTTAGAGGCTAAGGTGAACAAGTTTTCTCCCTCCTCCTTATGACACCCTTTTAGATACCTGAAAACTGCTATCATGTCCCCTCTCAGTCTTCTCTTTTCCAAACTAAACAAACCCAATTCTTTCAGCCTTCCTTCATAGGTCACGTTCTCAAGACCTTTAATCATTCTTGTTGCTCTTCTCTGGACCCTTTCCAATTTCTCCACATCTTTCTTGAAATGTGGTGCCCAGAACTGGACACACTACTCCAGCTGAGGCCTAACCAGAGTAGAGCAGAAGAATGACTTCTCATGTCTTGCTCACAACACACCTGTTAATACATCCCAGAATCATGTTTGCTTTTTTTGCAACAGCATCACACTGATTCATATTTAGCTTGTGGTCCACTATAACCCCTAGATCCCTTTCTGCCGTACTCCTTCCTAGACAGTCTCTTCCCATTCTGTATGTGTGAAACTGATTTTTTTTCTTCCTACCTTTTCTCTTCCCACTTTGCATTTGTCTTTGTTAAACTTCACCCTGTTTACCTCAGACCATTTCTCCAATTTGTCCAGATCATTTTGAATTATGACCCTGTCCTCCAAAGCAGTTGCAATCCCTCCCAGTTTGGTATCATCTGCAAACTTAATAAGCGGACTTTCTATGTCAATATCTAAGTCGTTAATGAAGATATTGAACAGAGCCGGTCCCAAAACAGACCCCTGCGGAACCCCACTCGTTATGCCTTTCCAGCAGGATTGGGAACCATTAATAAGAACTCTCTGAATGCGGTTATCCAGCCAGTTATGCACCCACCTTATAGTAGCATGTCATGTAGCGTCAGTCTGTGGATTGCCCAGGGCTTGGGTCCCTGGGGCTCGCCCTCTCCCTTGCACCACGACCCTGACTCACAGCAGCCGACCTGCCCAGTGGGACCATGTGCCGCTCTATCCGTGTCCTTAGGGCACCAAGACCCTTCCTCACAGGGGCACCTTTGCCGTGCTGCCAGGATGGAAGGTATCTTAGATGGCTGCTCCCACTTTGTTCTCCACACACCTGCTCTGAGCGGGGTTGCGGTGTGCCACTCCTCTCCGGCGAGCTGAGTGGAGAACAGCGGGGTGCCTGCAGATCTACCTGCGAGTCTCTCCTCAAAGCTTCTCGCATGCAGTGAACTGTTGTCTCCCCCCACCCACCCCAAGACCCTTGTCCCTCCGTCTGGATCAGCAGCCCACACTTAGGCTTGTACCCTCTGCCTCCCACTCTGGGTCGCCCTGGGCCTCCCCTTCCCCTCTTGCTCACTGTTGAGTGCCCCTCTCAGTCCCCAGCCCCGACTTCAGCTTCCACGCGGATGAACACCTGGAGGTTTACGTCTCGGCCTCGGAGAACCCCAGTCACTTCTGGATCCAGATTGTCGGCTCCCGCAGCCTGCAGCTCGACAAGCTGACCGGCGAGATGTCCCAGTACTACGGGAGCAGCAGCCAGTCGGTGAGTGTTTGCCGTGGCGTGACGTGACGACTGGGTAAACCTGCCGCAGCTGAATGGAATGATGTGTCCCCGCCCCCGGCCCGCTAGCCGAAGAGGGGTTAATCATTCTCTTCCTCCCCTGCTGCTTGAACCTGCATTGCTTGCCGTTCTAGCCCCGAGAAGCTGCGCGTGTGACTCCCTGCCCCTCCTTCTTGTCTCACCAGCCCGAATTCCCCAACGTCCGGGTAGGCGACATCGTGGCTGCCCCGTATGCCGATCACGGCGCCTGGTACCGGGCCCGAGTCCTGGGCACCCTGGAGAACGGCAACTTGGATCTGTATTATGTCGACTTCGGGGATAACGGGGAAGCCCCGCTAGAGGCACTGCGAGCCTTGCGGTACGTGCAGCGGGGAGGGCGGTGAAGAGGGAGAGCGTAGGCTAGGGCTGGGGGTGTGGAGCAGGACTCCTGGGTCCCATTCCTGCCGCTGATTTGCTGTGGGATTCCGGGGAAGCCTCCTGGCTCGCTCTGCACCTCGGTTTCTGTAAAATGGGGAGAGCCCCTATCTCAAGGGGGTTGAATGGCCGAGCTAACGACTGTCCAGGGTGTGGAACTCCTTGCATGTGAAGGACAAGGATGTGTGCAGTGACACCGCAGGGATCTCGTGCTAACATGTGCAGATCCCCGCTAACCCAGAGAGATGCGGCTTAGCAGGACAGACCTGACCGATTTCACCAGCTGCGGGGGCCTCCGGGTGCTGGGGTCGTATCGCTGTTCACAATGGTTCCTCCCCTCCCTTTCTGCTAGGAGCGACTTCCTGAGTCTGCCCTTTCAGGCCATCGAGTGCAGCCTTGCTGGGATCGCCCCTGCGGGTGAGTGGCGAAGCCATGGGCGAGGTGTTCTCGGTTGTGACACATCCCTGCAAGGTAACCAACTGGGCTGCCGGCAGGGTAGCCCAGCTGGGCTCGGGCAGCGCCCAGGGAGAGGCGGCTCTCGATGGTTGCCAAGTGGCTGGTTGATGCTGAAATCTCCCATTTCCAGACCCGCCTGCACTTAGCTCCGTGGGGTTCTCTCTCTGTGTCCCGGGGAGTCAAACGCAGCCTCTGCTACTCAGTCTCTCGCCACAGGGGAGCAGTGGGAAGAGGACGCCCTGGACGAGTTCGATCACCTCACATGTTGTGCCGAGTGGAAGCCCCTGCTGGCGAAGATTTCCAGTTACGTCCAGTCTGGGGTCTGTACCTGGCCGCACATCCAGCTGTACGACACCAGCCACGGACAGGTGAGCGCTGGAGGCCGGGTTGTCTGGCAGGCTGCGGGCTTCCCTTACGAACGCAGCGCTTGCTGACAAGGGGTCTGTAGAGCAGCACGTTTCTGCATCTCCACTCCCCTTGGTGCGGCCGCTGGCAGCCAGAGCCTGGTGAGCCCGGAGTGGGCTCGTCTCTGCATATATTGAGATCAGGATTCAGTCAAACGCCCGTCTCTCTCTCTCTCTCTCTCTCTCTCCTCCCAATCTGTATCGTTCCCCAAACCACCAGTGCTGCTTCCTCTCTGGCACCCCCTTAGAGTCTCTTCCCCTTGTGCCGTCGTCAGCCTGCAACTCTCTGCCCCTTCCTGTTTCCCCTTCAGAGCCTCGATATAGGGGAGGAGCTGGTCCGGCTGGGTCATGCTGTGCGGTGTCCGCAAGAGGAGGCCGATGCTGCGGGGGACGGCGCCCCCCACCTGGGGAAGGAGGCCACGGCCGAGGCGTTCCAGAAGATGCTGGTTAGTCAATCACTAGCCCCGTGGAAGTGCTGGGAAGCCATCAGGAGAGGCTGGAGTTTATCCAGAGGCCAGCGTTAGAACAACTGTTGGCGTAGCTCGTTTATTTCTGGCTGAAATTTTGATGTCCTCTCCTCTCCGGTCTGCGGCCTCTCTCCAAACCCCCAGGGCTGTGCCATTTTCCATCAGGCTGGGCTCCAAAGGCTGCAAACCCTTCCCAATGGCTGGGGAATTGTGTAAGGAACTAAACAGGGGGCCGGAACCACCATTGGCAAGCAGCTCTAATGAGCCCATTCTCTTCCTGTAGGAAAAGGAGCCTGAGGAAGTGATGCGTGCCGGGCGGAGGGGAGGGGCTCTAGGTGCCCTCTGCTCTCAGGCTGCCCCGACACACACGGCTGTGGCATCGCGGGCACGCCTGCAGCTGGAGGTGTAGTTTCCAGCTCCGGCTGACATGCCCGCGCTAGCTTTGATCAAGATAACAACATGGCTGCAGCTGCATGGGCCAGCTGCCCGAGTTCGTGCCCAGGGTCTCAGGCGGGATTGCAGTCAGGCAGCCAGTCCGAGTTGCTGCCTGTGCCCGCCACAGCTCTGCCACTGTTAGGAGCGTGTTAGCTTGAGCTAAGCTAGTGCGAGTCCATCTCCCTGAGCCGGGAGTCGCACCTCCAGCTGCGCTGTTCACCTACCCCACGTGTCCCACTCCTTGTTCCAAGGCTAGCTAATTGCTGAGTCTGATTGCCCTGAGCTGATAGACGGACGCCCCCCGAGAGAGTTGCTGTAAAACCGCGTCCGTGTTTTTCAAATGCAGAGGCCCACGTCTTAATTAAACCCGTCTCGCTCCATGTGGAGCAACATATCACCCCCTACTGTTGTGAAAGCTTCATCGCTAGCTACGGCTCTATCTGCCGCTGAAGATCTCTGCCTAGGGGCTGGTTTCCTCTCCCCTCGACGGGCCCTGGTCGGTTCTGTGGAGGTGTTTGTTCGCGGGTGCAGTAACGGATTAATGTTGCCTCTCTCTCTTGCTCAGGGGAATGCTGCAGGGACCTCCCTCGAGAGCCTCCTGTCAGAGACCTGCGTCAGCCTTTCAGGTACGCTGCTGTGATCGGCTGAAGCAACCTTCCCTTCCTGGGGGCGGCTGCTCCAACCGAATCCATCTGCCTTAGGGTTGGATCTTGCTGCCCATCACTGTAGTGTCTGGGCATCTTCCACATCACATCAATAGCTAAGCCTCTGGCTCTCCTCCATGTGCCACCTCTCCTGATTGATTCCTCTCCCCCACCCCCAAGATACCAGAGGGAATTAAGGTTTTTTTCTCCTTTGTCTGAGACCTGATTCTCCACCTCCATCACATGAATGGGGCAAAAAAATTGAGCCTCTTTATTCTAGGGGAAAAACAGAACCGACCGTTTCAGGCCCGGCACTTACATTTTGTTTCAAGGATTTTTCAGGAAATTCAGCATGAATTGGACTATATTCACATAGTTCCTTTTAAAATACACTTCCGTGGGTGAGGATGGGAGAGGTATTTACTAATTCCTCTGCAGTTCGTAGCCCGAAGAGAACACTGTGCCAGATGCATGCGAATTAGAAACTGGCTGGTCAACTTTACAGGCAGTGTGACCTAGTGGGTAGAGCACTGGATGACGACCTAGGAATCTAGTTTCTATTCCTGGCTCTGCCACTGATCTGCTCTGTGGCCTTGGGCAATTCACTTCTATGCCTGAGTTTCCCGCCCCTCTCCTGCCTTTGTCTACTCCGACTGTCTCATGACTGTGCAGCACCTAGCCCGATAGAACCCTGATCTCAGCTGTGGCCTCAAGGTGCTGTTGTAATACATGTAATAACTGCCCCCAAGCTGCCTGAAAGGCAAAAAGAAAATGGGGTAATGAAAATAGAGATTTTTTGCAAATCCTTCCAGTGTTTAATAACTGGTGCTAATTCCCGTATTCCGAGCGCTGGATGGAGCGGGCTGTTGAAAGCTCCACTGCTCCTAGCACAAGAGAAGGAACATACTGTAGGGCTAATCCTGCCGATGGATGGGAACCAAAACCAGGCTTCCCTCTCTGTTGTCTGGGATCTAGTGAGAAGGCTGGGAATGTCGTTTCAGTCAGACTTGACTCTTTGAAAGCGGCTGTGTGCGTAAGACTGAGCATGACAAGTTATGGAGGGGATGGGATGATGACGGCCTACCCACAATTCTTATTAGCAAATATCTCCAGTGTGGGACCCTGGGTGGGGAGGGCTCTGAGTTACTACAGAGAACTTGTTCCCTGGTGTCTGGCTGGTGGGTCTTGCCAACACACTACGGGTCTAACTGATTGCCATATTTGGGGCGTGAAGGAATTTCCCCCCAGGTCAGACTGGAAAATCCCCCAGGGTCTCTGCGTCTTCCTCTGCAGCATGGGGCACGGGTCACTTGCTGGTTTGGATGAACATTTGGGAAATAGACAGCCTCCGTCCTCATGAGATACAAAGTGTATCCCTCCAACGCTTTGCAGGGGTTAAATAATCCGTTAGGCAAAGGAGAAAACTTACTTCCAGCTGTGATGGGGAGGAGAGTTGGGACAGAAAGGTTCAAGAAATCCCCTGTAGGGTTGGACCAGGCGGTGAGGAGGCCAGGAGGAGATAAGTGGGGAAAGGTGAAGAGCAGAAATAGAGGGGAGGCTGTTTCAGACAGCGGTAGCTGCAGAGGAGAAGGTTCTTGCGCCAGCAGTGGCCAGATGGCACAATGGGACAGAAGAGACACCGGGGGCGGTGGGGAGGAGCTTGTGTCCATGTGCTGAAGACACAGAGGAGAGAGCGCGGCCCAGCCCCCTATGTAATATGTGCCTTTGGCTTGGTAGATGACTCCATTGAGCAGCTCCGAAGTGACACCGAGCCCACAGAACCACCCTCCCAGAAGACTGTCATGCCCACACTCTGGTCCCTACGGATCTCGGCTCCCTCCTGCCCTCTGGGGGACTCCGAGGCTCTCGCCTTGCCAGCTGGCGGTGAGAAGCAGAATGGCTCAGGGGGCTGCAGCAGCGAGGGGGCGTCGGAGGCTGGGGGGTCTCTGCGGGCCACCGGGAGCCATGCAGCAGATGCCACATGGACGTCCAGTCCTGCTGATTGCCCGCATCCCGCAGCCTGCTCGGGAGAGGCCTCTCCCATCTCCCTCTCAGGCAAAGGCTCCAGCACCTCAAACGCCAGCTTCCCTACCACCCTGGCCTCTGGGGACAGCAGCTGCTACTCCCCCCGCGGCTACTTCTATTACCTCTCCACTTCAGAAGAGTGGTCCAACTCCTCGGTCTTCTGCAGCGGCTCGGGCTCTGCCGGCGATTCCCTCCAAAGCCCCGTCCTCATCCGCTCCTCTGACAGCGAGGGAGAGGAGGAAGGGGGACTGAGGGCCCGGAGGAGAGGTACAGAGGGCACCATGGATGGGTAGCCTGGGCACCGCACTGTGGTCTGGGGTGTCAGAAGCACAAGGAGTACAGATTGACGCTGCACTGGCAGCCCTGAGATGCAGGAGTGTCCCATGCGCTCTCCCTGCTTGCAAGGGGGCAGCCGCAACCCATGGGTGCTGCGCCGTTTGCCGCCTTACCATCGTTTGGCTACTGGCGATCTCCACCAACTGGCAACATCTGCTCCTCCCCCGAGGGACAGCCCCTGGCGAGAGCCTCGATCCTTAGCGATGCCTCTTAACTTTCAGTGCGGAGCAGGCCCCGGGCAAGTGCTCAGTGCTGTGTCGGGCGCCCCTGCATCGCTGGGCTCAGGCCTGCTCTCGTTCCTCCTGGTGTCAATCCGGAGCACCCCCCTGCTGGTGACGGGTTCTCCGGCTTGAGCCGGGTGTAATTGAGATCTGAACCTGCCCACTGTGTGTCACTGCGGCCCGGATCACCCGCTCTGCAGAGCCAGGCGAAGGGGGCGTGAAATGGATGCACAGGGGCTCTTGGTGTCAGCTGCGGCATGACTCTTGTTTCTCAGTGCACGGAGGCGCACGAGTGGGGAGAGCTGGGCCTTCCTTGCACCAGGGAGCAGCTGGACACTGGTTACGGCTCTTCCCGAGCAGAGCAGGTCGTCTCTCTGCGGCCTGTCCCCAGAGAAGGGGGCCCAGACTCCCGGCTGCACGGTGACGTGGCTCTTGGTGGCAGGCCGGCGCCGGGGAGTCCTGATGCTGCACCTGTTCTACCCACTGCCTCTCCTCTTCTGTGCAGAAGCCGCGTCTATGTCTGGAAGTGGCGACGACGTTCTTCTGGTCGAAGACGATTCGCTGTGACCCCTTCCCCGAGCGGCAGCGAGCCTGAGGCGTCGCGGAGGGGGGTGCGTAAGTTTCAGTCTAGCTGGGGTGGTCCTGGGCCCCCGGCTGTCCCCGAGATCCTGCTTTCAGGGCAGAGGAAGGGCCCAGCGAACGCCCTCTTGTACATGTGGCGGGGGGAGGTCTCGTCTGCACTGCCGTGCTTTGCGTTTGCCAGCATGGCTGCCCCGAGAGCGAGGGGACGCTGCTCAATAGCGACCCCTGTGGGCAGGTTAAGGAGTGGCACTAGCTCCAGTCAGAGGCTGTCATACACCCACTCCAGGCTGCTAGTTTAAGCAAACAGCTGCCGCTCCCTGCACCACTCAGTGCCTCTGCTTTCTTGCCTTCCCTTTGGTCCCTAGGAGGTTGGTGCCTGGATTGAGACGACCATGAGGACTCCCCGACGGGGGCGGGGGAATAAAATACTGCGGGAAAGTGGAAGGAGAGACCACGGCCATTGGGGACCCATCCCCTTTCTCCGGGTCCAGAAACGACGGGTTTGCATCGTAACCTCGTCTGTGAGCATGTGTGTTTGGGGCGGGGGCTGCACCGCATCGAGTGCACGTTGCTGGCTCCCTGCAGCAGGGACCTGATGCCGGCTGTTGTGGGACTGCCTTGGGGGCTCTCTGGGATGTGGGGGACTGGGATGGGGAGTGGGTGTTTTCGTTGCATTTGGAGGGTGCTGATTCTAGAGATTCTGGAGCTAACTGCCAGCATCTGTCGAGTCAGACGCCAGGGTTCCAGCTGTGTGGTTCTGTGGCACTCCCAAGGGATCACGGTCTGCGGAATACAGGTATTCCGGGGGTAGCTGTCCTGCAGTCCCCTTCTATCCCCAGTTGACAGCTGCTGGGCTGTCCTGGTGTAGAACCAAAGTAACGGCACTGACTGCATTTGGGTTTCTCTATAGCCGCTGGTGTAATGAGAGCAGGATCAAGCCCCCTGGTCCCCACTTCCTTCTGAACAGCTGAGCCCCTCCTTCCCCTGACTGGTGGGAGGTCCCCACTCGCTCTCCTGCGGGCCATTCGGCTGGGTTGCGCTTGCTCTGTTGTGAGTCAAGGCTGACTTCGGTTTTGGTTTAAATCTTGGCGCAAGGCGCCTGCACCAAAGACTCCGCTCTGCCGTCCTTCCCGCTGCAGGGGCGAGGGAGACACTGGCGCTCTGGTGACGTGACTGGATGGGCTTTTTCTGCTGCAGAAACGGGGCCGGAGGACGGTTGTGATGCCCCCCTTCCCCCAGTGCCACCCCCAGCTTTGACAGCACTTGCTTTACTAAAATAAAAAGTTATGTTTAAAAAGGAGAGAGAATCCTCTTAGGCTGCAAACGTTGGAGCTGCATTTTCGTTTCAATAAACGCAGACCGAGCTGGTCCCTTTTTGTGGCTGGATCTGCTTCGTGCAGAACTGCCCCAGCATCTAGCATGAGTAGAGAGTTCGGAAGGGGGCGGTTGCTGGAGCACTCTGCATGGACTTACTGCTCTTCCCCTTGGTGATGACGGGAGCGGAGTTAAGCCAGCACCGGGGGCTTTTGCAGATCTCTGCCTCTTGCTGTCTCCGTTGCTGCGTAAAGGAGAAGTCTGGGCAAAGTGTGTTTAGCCCGCTGACCGCTGGAGAGTACCTAGCTGGCTCCGTCAAAGCTCCTGTCTGTGGGAATTGGCCAAAGCTTTATGAGGTGGCTTCGGAGGTCTGTCGTTGCACGTCGGCGGAGGCTGCCCTCTTGTGAAGATGGGCATTTTCTGCCAGCTGGTGGCTGCAGTCTTTCAGCTGGATGTGTTTTCACCCCAACCCCGTTTTTGGGAGTGGGCACGGGGAGATCAAATAAGGTTTGGGAGAGCTGTATGCCTCGGCCCTTGGTTTCTTTATTAAATAAAAGTTCTGTTGAGAGTTTTTTCCTGTGAGTCAGCCCAGTCCTTGGGGGGCCGGGGGTGCGTGGGGGGCTTAGAGCTGGGCTGCAGGCTGCCAGGGGTCTGTTGCCCACCTTACCTCTCACTCTGAGACCATGTTAGTCCGATTCCTCCTTGTGCTTCTTGCACCATGTTGTAGAATGGGGCTGATGATGCATAATTAGTGGCTCAGGGACTTTGCCGTTCATGGGGGTCAAGCTCTGGGTTAGCCAGCGCCAAGTGCAAATTGAGGCCCCTGGGGGCTGCTGGCTGGAGGTGCCCAGCTCGGGGGGGAAAGGCTGGCTGGGGGGGAGGGGCCTGCTGACCCTAACCCTGCCATCACTACCTCCCCCATATAGTCAGAGCGAGTCCACTCCCCTCCCACAGGCCTCGCTGGGCTCATCCCTTCACCCCTGGAGCCAGGAAATGAGGTTTGTTCCAGTTTTCCCAAACAGCTCGGGGGCTCTGCCCCTCAGGGTCTAGCAGGGTCCCTGGAATTTTTTTAATGGAGCAGGTGCCGGTTTTCTAAAGCGATCGCGTGACAGACTGAGAAATGGTGCCGAACATAGGGCCTCGCTTCCCTCGGCCAGCTCTCTCCCTGAGCGGCAGGAGCCTTGGGTGGACGATGCTATAACCAGCCAGTAGCTGTCTGCCGGCAGCCTGTCCTGCAGAAGTCGCCCAGGTTAGGGCTTTAAACTGGGAGTGGCACAAGGGCATGGAGATTGAGCGGTGAGTTTTGGGTGCCTGAGGCAAGGGGTAGTGGTGTCATATCCCATGCTGTGAAATCAGTTGGGGCCTCAGTCCAGGTCACAAGGCCAAGCACTGATTGCACAGGGGGACTCTGTTCAGCTCTGGAGCTGATCCTGCCAAGTCAGACTGGAGGCAGGTAGTGGGGCAGTTGATCAGGGTCTCAGGAACAGCTGTTGACCTCAACGGAGAGTCAGAACCTGCAAGGTTGAGTCTCTCTTTCCTCCCTGCCCCCCCGTGCATTCTGCAGTGAGTGTCAAAGCCCTTCCCCCAACCAGACACCACACCTGTGCTTTCACGCCCGTTTAATGATGCTCATGGGGACACGCTCAGTTACACACATCAACTCAAAGCCTCTGCCCGATCCTGCCAGTTCCAGGCCCAAGTTAAGTGGGAGCTAAGCCGTCCCCCACCCATCTCATCCTGTCTTTGCAGAATGCCCGGCTTCGGGAACTCTCATTCCAGCTCCGGGCAGCAGTCTCGCTCCAGCGGGTAAACCATGAAGATGACGTCCTGCCAGGGCGGCAGCGAGGGATGATCTGGTCTGACAACCTCAAAGCCCAAGTAGCTGAATGCTCGCAACAGGGCTCCTGGGGGACAGAAGAGGAAGGGTCACCATTATTAAAACCAGCGGTTCTGACCTCCACTTGGGATCCTTAACCCCAATGCTCGCGTTCCTCTAGAGATACTAGACACTGAGGTTACAGTGGGATGAGGGCAGAAAGGATGGGGCGCTACAGGAAGTAGTTCTAATGCATAAAGTCGGGCAGTCAACTTCCATTGAAAAACCCTGGCTGCGTGGTTGAAGTCAGACCAGGGCCTTAGTCTTTCAATTGTAAAAGTCAAATAGCTTCTCTTACCTACAAATATTGTAGTAATGGCTCAAAATACTGCAGTCCCTATTATAACAGAGTATGGCAAAATAGTGTTCTTTGTTTTAAAATGCGGGTTCCCACTGGACATGCACTGTCTGTTCTTACATACAGAAAAGTCAGGAGAAAGATGGCTCCTTTGACTGCTGGTCTCTGTGCATTCCACATTCAGGGTACATAATAGCCATTACTGGACAAGCTGTATGCTGGACAGAGAGCAGCCTCTGCTCCCGTTAACAGAAGTCACTAAGCCACGGGGTCTCAAACTGGGGGTCAGGACCCCTCAGGGGGTCACAAGGTTATTTCATGGGGGGTCGCGAGCTGTCAACCTCCACCCCAAACCCCGCTTTGCCTCCAGCATTTATAATGGTGTTAAATATATAAAAAAGTGTTTTTAATTTATAAGGGGGGTTGCACTCAGAGGCCTGCTATGGGAAAGGGGTCACCCGTACAAAAGTTCGAGAACCACTGCCCTAAGCTAGCAAGAAAAAAAAAAGATTCCAGTAGAAACTCGGTCACTGTACATTAAGTATCAAAAACATAGCAGAAGCAACTTGCACTTGTCTGTACATGAAAGGCGATCACTCTCCGGGTCAGGGTTCGCCAGCCCGGAGGGCCCCTTACCGCGATCCCTGCGAGCCGGCTGGAAGTTCACAAACACGAGGTTCACGGCGGTCTGTTCCTCCACGTATTCCAGCGTCGCAGTCAGGCTAGAAAGGAACACACTCCTGTGTTCGAACAAGCTGAGAAATAACCCCGGGGGGGGAGTTTCAAAGGAGTGAGGTGCTCCTCTCCCATTAAAATCCAGGGGGAGGTGGGGAGGCTGTGAAAATTCTAGCCCCTCGCTATGGATTTGATTGATACGGGATGGGTTGGTCTAGTTCTGTAGGACTGTGATTTGGTGGCACTTGGGAATTAAAACACAACCACAAGCGGCAGCTGTATAAAACCCAGTTTGGTCAGCTGGAAAGAGACAAACATCAGAGGAGTTTCAAGCTTCTAGGACATTTCCAAGACTGAAGAGGACCTAGGAGTTGGATTCATTTAAGGGGGGCTCATTTAGAAGTTGGCACAACTGTTATGGCTAAGAAGAGTTACACGGGTCACTCAGCCAGCCCTTCCCCTGGCTTAGGCAGCTTGAAGGCACAGCCCCAGTGAGCACACAATGGGGAGTGGAGGGTCAGCAGTAATTATCTATGACCTTGGACACTGCAGGGGGGGGGGGGGGGGAGCTGCTGCCGTTTTCCTGCCAGCCACCTAATGTCACAAGGTTGGGGGTGATTTACAGCTGCAGAAAGATGGTCAAGGGATAACTATAACGTGGTTCAGGAGACATAGGCCCTGGGATCCTGGATGTCTTAAATATCCCAGCGCTTAGAAAGAAGTGACCCCTAGATGGAATAAAGGACCAGCCAGCAGCATGCACCAGAGGGGCTAACCCTGTGCTGCCCTGAGGGCAGCACTGAATGCTTCCAGGCTCTTCGGTGGGTTTGCAGATGAAACTGGAGTTACCCTAGATCGCAAGTGTCTCGGGGAAGCAGGGTCCAAAGCAGGAGGGTTGGGGCTGCTTTTCCCTGTGGCCTCCAGACAAAGGAAGCGGGAAATCCCCTCTCTCATCCTGGGCCAGGCTCCTTACCTTTCGCGGTTGTTTTGATCCAGGGCGCCGCGGGGCGTGTCCAGGAAAAGCTTGCCGTCGGTCAGGAATCCGTGCCAGTGAGCGGAGCTGTGGGGACCGAGTTGGAAATGGAAGTCCAGCTGGACGGGGAGACCAGGGAGCAGAAGGTCGCCAGCAAACACTGTCAGGTTCCCAGCCTGCAAGGAAGCAGCGAAGCCCCCGTTACCAGGCGCGCTGACTGGCTGAGAGCCAACACCTGTTAACGCTGGGGTCTGCCAAGGGGATCTCGCTCTACACCCAGATCCTACTGAATGGGAACTCCCAGCCCGAAGCCCTGCCCATGTGCTCCAGGCGCCGGGGAGCCTAGACTAGGATCTAACCAAGAAGCCCTGGGATTTACAGGCAGGAAGCCAGCATCACACAAGGCAACTTCCTCCCTACACCATTTCCCACCTGAAGAATCTGAAACCGTTTCTTGTTCACAGGGCAAACGTTAATGATTGCTGCCCCTCCAGTTCCCCTGGGCCCATCACCCTCCTCTCTAGGCATAAACGGGCCACCCCAATCCTTCTCTGAAGACGTCCACACAGTGTGCCGCGGCGGTCAAAAAAGCAAACAGGATGTTAGGAATCATTCAAAGAGGGATAGAGAATAAGATGGAAAATATCTTCTTGCCCTTATATAAATCCATGGTACCCCCACATCTTGAATTCTGCGTACAGATGTGGTCTCCTCATCTCAGAAAAGATATACTGGCATTAGAAAAGGTTCAGAGAAGGGCAACTAAAATGATTAGGGGTTTAGAATGGGTCCCATATGAGGAGAGATTAAAGAGGCTAGGACTTTTCAGCTTGGAAAAGAGGAGACTAAGGGGGGATATGACAGAGGTATATAAAATCATGAGTGGTGTGGAGAAAGTGAATAAGGAAAAGTTATTTACTTGTTCCCATAATAGAAGAACTAGGGGCCACCAAATAAAATTAATGGGCAGCGGGTTTAAAACAAATAAAAGGATGTTCTTCTTCACACAGCGCACAGTCAACCTGTGGAACTCCTTGCCTGAGGAGGTTGTGAAGGCTAGGCCTATAACAGGGTTTAAAAGAGAACTGGATAAATTCATGAAGGTTAAGTCCATTAATGGCTATTAGCCAGGATGGGTAAGGAATGGTGTCCCTAGCCTCTGTTTGTCAGAGGGTGGAGATGGATGGCAGGAGAGAGATCACGTGATCATTAGCTGTTAGGTTCACCCCCTCTGGGGCATCTGGCACTGGCCATTGTCGGTAGACAGGATACCGGGCTGGATGGACCTTTGGTCTGACCCAGTCTGGCCGTTCTTATGTTCTCATCTCCTTAGACACAATCAGTAGCTACGGAACGATCCCCTGAATTCACCCTTGACTCAGCCAGGCGGCCGGAGGTTTCCTACCTTGTACAACTCTTTCAGGTCCCCCTGGTTAGCCCCTCTGCTGGCTGGGCCGCCTCCCAAGGACTCAGGAACATTGGAGGCAGTAGCGAGGTCTGAGGGTCAGGCTCTCGCGCTCAGTCATGGTGATACTGGGAGGACCAGAGAACAAGAGAGAGAAGGACAGCAGGGATGAAATCCTGGCCCATTTGCAAGTCAAGGGGAGTTTTGGCCTTGACTTCAATGGGGGCCAAGATTTCATCCCAGGTCTGTAACAAATTGCTCCTACGAGGGAACATCCATTATAAATGCCTCAGTTCCTGATCCCTTATCATGCCAAACAGTCTTTTACTCTGTAAATTAGCCGCAGTGAAGGCAGATGCTACCACCCGCATTGTTACAAGCATCAGACTCTGGCACCAAGCATGCGGCCTGCTTTAAAGGACAGTTGACTGATTGGTGTTGCCTCGGAGAGCCGTAGGCCCTGAGGAATCAAATCAACACAGCTGGAGAAGGTATTTTGATGCTAAATACTGTAAATGATTCCCAGCTTGACTTGACCTGCAGGAAACAGCCCAGAGGGGCCAATCTTTTCCACGAGGCCAGTTTAACCGGTGGACAGACTGTCCTGTTCATCGCCTTTCTGTTGGGAACTAACTCTGGCTTGCAGTTAGGAGCTTTATTAACAAATGCAAAACACCCCCATTAAGAGTAAAATCTGTGACTACTGAATAGTATGTCGTGTGTGTGTGGAGGGGTGTTTCACCCTCCCCACTTCAACCATATACAGAGACATTTGGGGGGGCTGATTTCAGAAGATGCTGAGCCCCCCTCCTTCTGAAAACCAGGCCTTTCTAAGGGGTCCGAAATTGGGCTCCTAAAATCACCAGTTGCTTTTGAAAACCCGATGGTTGATTTGTGGTGTGGTCACGCACCGGGACCCAGTTGTGCTAGGGGCTGTACAAATACAGAACAAAAGCCAGTCCCTGCCCCACAGAGCTTATAATGCAGTAAAATCTTGGCCTTAAGACCTCGGATATACACCCCCTGTTGGTTTTTTGAAGGATGAATCATTCTCAAAGCTCCGAAGACAACGCTCAACAAGTTACAGGCTGGCCCCCGGCTCTGGAAAATGGGGACTTCTCCCCTTTCCAGACATTTTTACCAACATAAGCCCCTTTGGGTTTGATTTTTTTTCCCCCAGTGCCAAACAGAAGGAAAGCGAGAGTCCCCTGTTAATCTTCGATAGAGGGGGTGGAAAAAGCCACTCACCTCCCGTGGGAAGGCACCATCCTCCGCCTGTAGATGAGGCGATAGCGGTAGTAGTAATAGTAATACGCAAAGGGGGAGCAGATGGGGTATAAGTAGTTCCGTTTCCTCCCTCTCTCAGTATAAGAAAGGGAAAACAGATAGGTGTGGTCCCGGAGCAGCGACGTTTCTTCAGGCAGTGCCTACCCGTGGCAAAGTGAGCCCCTGAGCCCCAGGGCCCCAGTTCAAGTAGCCAAGTGCTTTATGACCCAGCCATTGTGACATTCCCCCATGGGGAGGGCATCATTGTGACATGCCCGGCCAGGCCGCACACCCCAGGGCCACACCTAGGTTATTTCCTCCTGGGCATAAGTGTGGGATGTTGCCAGTGTATGGCCAGCCTTCCAATACCCTGATCTAAGGGGGACAGAGCTGTAGTTTGGGGGGGGGGTGTCCCTCAGTCCCTGGCATCCATCATGTTCCCTCTTAATTCCCCAAACTGCAGGGTCCATATTGATTTAAACGATGGAGATTATGATGGTTGGGGGCCTCTCTAAACCCTGGCTCCCACTGTGGGGTCTCTGTGTAGCCCCCACCCTGCTAGGCCCTAGGGTGGGTCCTTTTCTCTCTGCAGCACTGTGCCAACAGGGCACATCCCCTTGGGTTTGGGGAGTCAAAGACTCAGATAGTTTGAGGCCAGATGGGACCACCAGCTCATCCTATCTGACCACCCGGCTCGCACAGGCCCCACATACTAAACCCAACGCCCCAAATGAGACCAAAGTATATCAGTCCACGAGAGCCTACACTGGTCTCTGCCACCAGTGCCCGAGGCCCCCGCCATGGCAGGGAATTGATGCTGTGAGAAATACCCAGATCATCCCAGCAAGTGATAATCCCACACCAGAAAGAATGGCAAAAACCCACCTCACTCCCGCCAAGCTCCCTACCCATCTCAGCTGGGAGGCAGATTCCTTCCTGGCCCCACCTCTGGTGATCAGTTAGGCCCTGAGCGTGTGAGCAAGAAGCGCCAGCCAGGCACCTATGAGAGATGCTTGGTGCCCCCTCAGAGCACAGCCCATCTCCAGCAGTGGCCATCCCTGATGCTTAAGAGGAAGGAGATTAAAACAACCTAACCAACCCTCAGAATACACGGGGGCAGCAAATCCCTTCCTGACCCCTGCTGGTGGCCAGCTGAAACCCTGAAGCATGAGCTGTAGAAACATAGGCGATAAACCGGAAGTGAGCCCCAGAGCTGCTGAGCCCTGCCTCCCCCACCACCACAAGCAACTCCATCATACAACTGCACTCATATATTTGTCCAGGGGGCTTCTAGCAATTGGGGGACCCCCCTTTTGAACATGGAAATGGGGACACCTGAGAATAAGTGGCCACAGTTCAGTGATGGGGGTGAGTGGGCACAGACGTGAGCACAGGGGCCATGGGAATTTCTGTGACCATGGCCATGAGGGCTCCTGGGAATTAGATGGCAGTCCCATGACCATAGGCACAGGGGCTCCTGGGAATTGCCCCCCGCACCTACTGGGCACCCTTCCAATGCTTGGAACCCCACTGATGCTTTGGGGGGCACAAACCATGGACAGTGGGTGGGTCCCAAAGGGGGGAAAGCATGGGGATCCCTAGAATGAGTTGGTGGGTCCCTGAAGGGCACTGGGAGAGAGTTGGGGGGAGCAGCGGGAAGGAGACTCGGAGGAAGTAAGGCAGTGGTGGGGGGAAGAGGTTCTTGAGGGGACCAGCAGGGGAAGGGTTCCCTTAGAGGAGCAGGGATTTCGGGGAGGGAGTCTCTAGCTAAGATGGGGATGGGGGGATGAGGCCTGGAAAGTAGGGGTAGAATGGGGATATTAGGGGATGGGGGGGTCCCTGTGGGAGGCAGGGGAGTGTGGTTATAGTGGGGGGTTAGGAGGATGGGGTTCCCTGGAGGCACAGAGTTGGAGATACAGTAGGGGGTTAAGGGGTTCCTGGGGAAGCAGGGAAATGGGTTACAGTGGGAGGTTAGGGTATGGGGGCTCCTAGGGGGCAGGGAAGTGGAGGTACAATGTGTTAGGAGGATGAGGGTCCCTGTGGGAGCAGACAGGCAGAGGTATAGCAGGAGGGGGGTGGGGATCCCTGAGGGGAGCAGGCAGGCGGGGGTACAGTGGGAGTTAGGGGGTTCCTGGTGTACAGGGGGTGGGAGTACAACAAAAGGGGAAGGGGATCCCTGAGGGTAGCAGAAAGGTGGGGGTACAGTGAGGGTTAGGGGATGGGAGGTTCCTGGTGTACATGTGGTGGGGATACAGTGAGGGGAGGGGGTCCCAGTGGGGGGGGCAGGTGGGTGGGAGTTCAGTGGGGGAGGGGATCCCGGTGGGGGGCAGGTAGGTGGGGATTCAGTGGGGGTTCTGGTGGGGGTTCAGTGGGAGAGGGTTCAATGGGGGAGGGGTCCCGGTGGGGGGGCAGGTAAGTGGAGGTTCAAGGGGGGAGGGGGTCCCAGTGGGGGGGGGCAGGTAGGTGGGGGTTCAGGGGGGGAGGGGGTCCCAGTGCGGGGCAGGTAGGTGGGGGTTCAGTGGGGGAGGGGGTCCCGGTGGGGGGGCAGGTAGGTGGAGGTTCAGGGGGGGAGGGGGTCCCAGTGGGGGGGCAGGTAGGTGGAGGTTCAGGGGGGAAGGGGGTACCAGTGGGGGGGCAGGTGGGTGGGAGTTCAGTGGGGGAGGGGATCCCGGTGGGGGGCAGGTAGGTGGGGGTTCAGTGGAGGAGAGGGTCCCGGTGGGGGGGCAGGTAAGTGGAGGTTCAGGGGGGTGGGGGTCCCAGTGGGGGGGCAGGTAAGTGGAGGTTTGGGGGGGAGGGGGTCCCAGTGGGGGGGCAGGTAGGTGGGAGTTCAGGGGGGGACGGGGTCCCGGTGGGGGTTCAATGGGGGAGGGTTCAATGGGGGAGGGGATCCCGGTGGGGAGCAGGTAAGTGAAGGTTCAGGGGGGTGGGGGTCCCAGTGGGGGGGCAGGTAAGTGGAGGTTCAGGGGGGAGGGGGTCCCGGTGGGGGGGGCAGGTAAGTGGAGGTTCAGGGGGATGGGGGTCCCAGTGGGGGGGCAGGTAAGTGGAGGTTCAGTGGGGGAGGGGGTCCCGGTGTGGGGGCAGGTAAAGTGGAGGTTCAGGGGGGTGGGGGTCCCAGTGGGGGGGCAGGTAAGTGGAGGTTCAGGGGGGTGGGGGTCCCAGTGGGGTGGCAGTTAAGTGGAGGTTCAGGTGGGGAGGGGGTCCCAGTGGGGGGGCAGGTAGGTGGGGTTCAGTGGGGGAGGGGGTCCCAGTGGGGGGGCAGGTGGGTGGGAGTTCAGTGGGGGAGGGGGTCCCAGTGGGGGGGCAGGTGGGTGGGAGTTCAGGGGGGGAGGGGTTCCCGGTGGGGGTTCAGTGGGGGAGGGGTTCCCGGTGGGGGGCAGGTGGGTGGGGGTTCAGGGGGGGAGGGGGTCCCGGTGGGGGTTCAGTGGGGGAGGGGTTCCCGGTGGGGGGCAGTTAAGTGGAGGTTCAGTGGGGGAGGGGGTCCCGGTGGGGGGGCAGGTGGGTCGGGGTTCAGTGGGGGAGGGGTTCCCGGTGGGGGTTCAGTGGGGGAGGGGTTCCCGGTGGGGGGCAGTTAAGTGGAGGTTCAGTGGGGGAGGGGGTCCCGGTGGGGGGCAGGTGGGTGGGGGTTCAGGGGGGGAGGGGGTCCCGGTGGGGGGGCAGTGGGGGAGGGTTCCATGGGGGAGGGGGTCTCTCGGGCAGTGCTGGGGGGCAGCAGGGGTCGGTCTATAAGGCGGGAACGAGGCGCTGCGGGGGGAGGAGGCGCGTCAGGCGCGCTGCGGGCAGCCCCGGCTCGGGGTCCTTCCTCCGGGCCGGCGCGGCCGGGGCCTTTCCCCTGGGCGGTCGCAGGCGGCCCCGGCGGAGGATGCTGAGGCTGGGAGCGGGGCGGGGCTGCGGCCTCCTGCTGCGGGGGCTCGCGGGGGAGCGGCGGGGGGCGCCGAGCCGGGGGCTGGGCCTGTCGCTCAGCCGGGTGAGGGGCCGGGCTGGGGGGGCGCGCCCGGGCTGGTCTCTCGGGGGGGGGGGGGAGGGGGTGTCAAGCCCCGGGCTGGTCTCTCGGGGGGGGGGGGAGGGGGTGTCAAGCCCCGGGCTGGTCTCTCGGGGGGGGGGGGGAAGGGGGTGTCAAGCCCCGGGCTGGTCTCTCGGGGGGGGGGGGAGGGGGTGTCAAGCCCCGGGCTGGTCTCTCGGGGGGGGGGGGGGGAGGGGGTGTCAAGCCCCGGGCTGGTCTCTCGGGGGGGGGGGGGAGGGGGTGTCAAGCCCCGGGCTGGTCTCTCGGGGGGGGGGGGGAGGGGGTGTCAAGCCCCGGGCTGGTCTCTCGGGGGGGGGGGGGAGGGGGTGTCAAGCCCCGGGCTGGTCTCTCGGGGGGGGGGGGGAGGGGGTGTCAAGCCCCGGGCTGGTCTCTCGGGGGGGGGGGGGAGGGGGTGTCAAGCCCCGGGCTGGTCTCTCGGGGGGGGGGGGGAGGGGGTGTCAAGCCCCGGGCTGGTCTCTCGGGGGGGGGGGGGAGGGGGTGTCAAGCCCCGGGCTGGTCTCTCGGGGGGGGGGGGGAGGGGGTGTCAAGCCCCGGGCTGGTCTCTCGGGGGGGGGGGAGGGGTTGTCAAGCCCCGGGCTGGTCTCTCGGGGGGGGGGGAGGGGTTGTCAAGCCCCGGGCTGGTCTCTCGGGGGGGGGGAGGGGGTGTCAAGCCCCGGGCTGGTCTCTCGGGGGGGGAGGGGGTCAAGCCCCGGGCTGGTCTCTCCGGGGCTGGTCTTTCCCGGCCCGGGGGCGGGTATTTGCGGGCGGTCACTGCCCAGGCTGATCGGTTTCTCTGGGCAGGGCACAGTGGTGGTGGAGCGCTGGTGGAAGGTCCCGCTGAGTAAAGAAGGGTCCCCGCCTCGCCTGCACCCCAGGAGGCACCGCGTCTACAGGCTGGTGGAAGACACCAAGAACCAGCCCAAGGGGGAGCTGGAGGTGATCCTCACTCAGTCCGTGAACAGTAGGTTCCCATTGGGGGCATTTGCTTTCCAGACTGAAGAGCTGAGGTGGTGCTGGGTATCGGTCGTAGGAGTCTGTATTTCTTTCCTGATTTTCACCGATCTGTTATGAGCTCAGTGTTATCTAATGGTTAGAGCAGAGATGTGAACCAGGACTCCGTTCCCAGCTCTGCCTCTATGTCCCTAGCAGTAAAATGGGGAGATCACTGCACTACAAAGCAGAAGGGATTGTTGGGTGTGGGGTTTTACCTGTTAAAACAGAGTGGTTTTGGAGTTTAGGAATAAAGGAATTATAGAAGTAATTAGTATTGTGCTGGTGCTAAAGCCTGCCCTCAGATCTCAGGCCCAGACCCAGAAGTTCTAACTCCCAGTCCTCTGCTTTAACCACTACACAAGAGCAACCACTCAACTTGATGTCCTTTGGTTTTATTTGTAAATGCTATTAGTTATTTTTAGATATTGTTGTTCAGAGCTTTTCCTTCGCCATAATAACCTAACTCCAATTATGAGTGTGTACACACATACATGCTCATATGTTCTGAATATGAAGCATGGTATAATGAAGCAGCTGATAGTCCCCATACAGCGCTCAGTCATCTCTCATGCCTCTGTCAAAACATTTCTGCTTTTTAGGCCCTGTTTTCCAAACTCTCTTTGAAATGCCATTTCCTTTTCCTGTGTTCGAAGTGCTCTGGCATCCTTCTTGGGAGCCATGTGCTGTGTAACTATAAAAGCTCTCTAATGATCTGTGTGCTGGGTTAGCCAGAGATGTCATATTGTGCCCCATGTGCCTCATTCACAGATTTGGGAAGCCGTGGTGATGTTGTCTCAGTGAAGAAATCTCTGGCTCGTAACAAGCTCCTCCTCGAGGGACTCGCAGTTTACGCCTCTCCAGAGAACAAAAAAATGTTTGAGGAGGAAATGAAAGTGAGTTGGAGGAGGGAATTGCCTTTCCAGCCCACATCATGCTCTCTGCTGTCCTAATATGCAGAATTCTGCCATGAGCAATTTGAGATTCTCACTGGATTCAGCGGGAGCAGCATGCAATCTCCCAAAAGCTAGGATTTGGCTCACACAGTTAACCTGTGATTTTGTTGGGGGAAATATACCAAGCCCTGAAAGTTTAGTGTCTTCAGCAAAACATCTAGGTAGTGCAGCCTCAGAATGAAACTGCTGCTCACTTGGGGCTTTGTGATTATTATTTTTATCCTATGTGAGATTTGCAATCAGGAGATTGTAAACCAAGAGAGTAATTTTGTTTTGTTTTTAAATGAGTTGATTAAACTTTTTTTAGTAAATTGTGTGTGTGCGCGCATGTGCACACATTACTGGGATTTGAATTGCTGATTGTTTTATTAGAAATAGACTGCTGAAATCTTGCTAGCAATGTTAAAGCTGTATTAAAGCTGAGTAAAGTCAATTGTTTCTATATCCCCTATAAAATGAATGGTGTGTAAAATGCCTTTCAGTTAATATAACCTTGCTAATGACCAGGAGACCCATTATGAATTGCAAAGTAACAGGTAATTTAACAAATTCAACTTTTTAAAAAGACATCCCCCTAGTACAATAGGCTGCTGGTCCATGATCGGGGCTCCTAGGGATTACCGGTAATTCACAATCAAGGATTCTGCATTGCCAAAAGTCCCTTCTTCACCTGCTTTGACAAGTGCTGTCTAATTTCAATGATGTAACACTGAATACACTGGTAAATCTACCATACAAAGCCAAAAAGGAGCACTGCTATTAAAGCTTTGTTGCAAAGTGGGGTGAGAACTGGGGCTTTTGACAATTGCTGGATTTGCTGGCTAGTGAAATGGGAATTAATGAGTTGTGACTCAATTTTATAGCACACCGGAGACGTCCTATCCCAAAATACCCAGAATGGGGACATGGCTGACACTAAGGCATTTTGAATTGAGAGCCCCAAAAGTAACCCCAAATCTTGGACTATGCAGAGATAAACTGGGGGACATTGTTAACTGTGTGTTCGTCTCACTTTTCCCCCCAATCTTATTTCTCATAGCTGCGTGCTGAAGGGAAGCTGGAGAGACTTCAAACCCAGAGTGGTGAAAAGGTGAGTAAAAGGTTGTTGAGGGGGGTGGGAAGACCTATGAATGTTCGTGAAACAGCGGTGCAATTCCAGTGAAATGTGGGGAGAATCCCACCCAACAAAACTGAAACTCCTGGCGTGTTAATCTGATTAGTGATATCCCCACATAGAAAGACACCATTCCAGGGACGTTTGTTCATATAGCTTTTTCCTCCTAAAAAGAAAAGAAAAATACATAGACTGTGAGCCTGCAGGGGGAAAGAGCTTGTCTTTATCTAAACTTCCATTCCATACCTGTGGCATTCTCTAAATGAGTGATACTATCATCCCTTTAAAGGGAGAGTGAGGTAGCTAAGTTCAGTCCAGTTTTGAATCGGAGTTATAATGAAGCCTCAGTCAACCAGTGGTATCCATCTCTTCACATGATCTTGGCAAGAGAGTTTACCAGACCTGTTCTGCATCAGTGACACTGAAACATCTCTACCCCGGGCTAGCTCGTCGAACAAAGCCATTCAGTCAGTGCTGGCTTCATGACGCTGGACAATGAAGAGCTGTTCATTCCATGAATCTTTGTAGTGTGGGTGACAACTGGGTAAACTCCCACCCTCCACCCCCCCGTCCTGCTAGTGTGACTTAATCCTGACCTTCTGGGACCCTCCTGCAGCCGTGAGTGGGGAGTTCATTCTCCGTGGGCCATGCAGTCTTGGGTTCTGTTACTGCAGTAGCTTCGTGATGCAGACACCTGTCCGCTAGAAATTAAACTGAGACCCGGCCATTCCTTACACTCATCTGTCATCCTCCTGCCCTTCCCTAGACCGTCCAGTTCCTGAGGACCTGCCATCTGGAGGTGGGGATGAAGAACAACGTGAAGTGGGAGTTGAACAACGAGATCGTCGCCCGCCACTTCCTGAAAAACGTTCGTGGTCTGACTGTGATTCAGGCTTGCGTGCGGACTGAGGGTGGGGGGAGGTGGCTAATTTAGCTCCGCCCCTGGGATGCTGAGAGTGTTAATCCCAGACAGCAAAGCTGGCTCGCTGTAGGTTGGGATTCAGTGAGCGGCTTGAGTGGAGGCTCGTGAATTTATCATAACAGGCTAATCGGGATAGACCAGAAATCTAGGGTGAGGCCAAGGCCTCCGCGTTCTCGCTAGACGGCTCTTGGCTGGGGTTAGGATTTACAAGGCCGAGCCAGTCCTAGTGTTAAGCCGGAGGACATCTGCGGGAGCCTGTCTACTCCCTGCAGGTCCCTGCCATCTCCAGGCCTCCCAACTCACCAACACTCGGGCATCTATTGCAGCAGATCCTCCCTGTCCAGCCCTCCTGTTTCCAGGCTTCCCCCGCCTGCACTAGGAGCCCCCCTTTACCCTCCCCAGCAGACAGTCACATCAATCAGTCACCTGGCCCCCTGTTCCCAGCTGGGGCTGGTGAGCCACTTCCAAACACCTGTTCTTAAAGGGGCCGCGCAGGACTAGCTGGCCCCCGACCCCTGCTGCCCTTATAGCGGCAGACCGCCTTGTTGAACACCCACAGGCCACCGTTTGTGGTTAGACTAGAGGGACAGCTGCTGGCGTTGGGTTGGAATGAACACCCTGGGGCTAAGTCGTGGTGCTGGTTCTTTCAGCTTAATGTCTTCGTGGCGCCGCATGCGTTGAAGCTGCCCGAGGAGCCCATCACGAGATGGGGCGAATACTGGTGTGAAGTGACGGTAAGTGCACGTGTCTTTGGAAAGGGGGCAGCTGCTTTTGTTTGAAGGTCACTTAGCTACAAACAGCTCCACCTTCCTAGTCCCTACCCTCCCTGTCAGCTTTCACATTGTGTTTGGAAGACGGCAAGGGCTGCTGGCTAGAGCCAGGGAAATGGGAATCGGGACACAAATTCTGATCTCAGCTCTGGCCACCGGCTCGCTGGTGTCTTTGGGCAAGTCACTTCCCTGTTCAGTGCCTCAGTTTCCCCCTCTGTGACATGGGGAAAATACTTGTCTGCCTCTTGGGTGGCGGGGTGGCTTTGTTGCCGACCGAGCCTGCTTTGAGATCCTCAGGCACGATGTTACTGCTGCATCCCACATCTGCACCACCTGACACACTCCAGAGTGCTTTAGAAACTAGATACCCACGGAAACGCAACCCCCTCTGGGGGGGCGGAGTACCAGCTGAGTAGACAGCCCCTCTGCAAGGCAGGGGGCAGGAGAACTTTGGCCAAGCCGCAGCCAAACCCCTACTCTCGTGAGATGTGCCGGCATGCCCACAGTAGAGAGGAGGCAGGTTTTTAAGATCTCTCCCACCCACCCAGGAGGCGCTTTGTAAAACACAGGGTCCAAGGCAGAAGAGATTTTTCGCCTGCTGCATTTCTACTCATCTTTTTTCCTTCCTGCCCACTTTGGGGAGGAGAGCCAGCTCTGAGACGTGCAGGACGAGTGCCGAATTGGTGTCATTTACAGCTGTTCCAATTTGCATCGCCTCCTGCTTAATTTGCTATATTGAATTCCCGATGGTGTGTGCGTACGTGCTACATTTCCATGTTGGTTACTGCAGCTCAGCAAGCTACGGGCCTGTAATGTACCAGTATCTTCTCTACATGATGTAACCCCAAAAGAATAGGGAACAGAATGGCCCAACGCTGAGAGGGAGAGAGAGACCAGGGAGAAAGGAGCTGATGTCGCAAGCCGAGATTTGAAATGGAACTGGGGGGATACAGGAGATTTCAGAGGGGAGCGGCAGAGGTGAAGGCCCTGGTACCAACCGTGCAGGAACAGAAGACCTGGGGGGCGAGGGGGGAGTCAGAGGCACAGTTTGTCAGGTCAGCTGTAGCAAGCCCACGAAGGGTTTTAAAGGTGAGATCACTCGTTCAGCTAGATTTGAAGCAACTCTAAACGTCTTCCCCTCTCCGCGAGGCATTGGTGAACCTATGTCTGGGCGTGCTCTCTGACCTCAGGCCTAGGGAGTGTTTCCTGCCTGAGAAACCCTTAGCCAGCGACCAACAGAAACAACCTGCTGTGGAGGGCTCCGCAGGGGCCCAGCCACTTTCTAGCCCTTTGCATTCAGTTAACCTGGAAGCACGGGGCCGGCTCATTCTCTGGGGCCCTAACCTGTGTCTCCGTCCTGGGCTTATGTGTTGCAGGTGAATGGGTTGGACACCGTCAGGGTGCCGATGTCTGTGGTGAACTTCATGAGGCCAAAGACCAAGCGCTACAAATACTGGCTGGCCCAGCAGGCGGCAAAGGCGGCATCGGAGGAGTAAAGGCCCCTCTGCTCTGTCCTGGGGAGTTCTCCTCGGAAGGTTGGACTGTTGGGGGAATCCCCCTGCTGTGGAACCTGGACCCTTCACCCTACCAGCTGAGAAGGGCAGCCAGGCCCCAGCTGGCCCCTCTCTGCTGGGAGCAGTTAGCAAGCTTCATTTAAACTCTGTGGTGTTTGGGGGAGATTCTTGTTGCAACCACAAAGGGACCCTCCATCCCTCCCAGGTGGGGCTCTCTGCACAGGACCAGGAAAGCACCCAACGTGCAGTACGTTGCTGCCAGTCAAAGCAGGACACCAGAACACTCACAGCTACTAATAAAAGGCTCCTGTGTCCAAGCCACTGGCAGTGTGAATCGGCTGTGTCTTGCTGCTGGCGGGTTCGGTCAGACAACACCTCGGAATTGGGGCAGCTGGAGGCCAAATGCCCTATGGGGAGCGGAGGGGAGAGCACGGGGAGAAGCAGCCACCAGTGACTCACCTGATCAGTAGAAAAGCACCAAATGGTCTGTTCCCAGATGTGCAGCCTGATGCCCGATAGTGCTGGTGCTGATTCCAGTCCAGCCGGATGGGGGGAGAGGAAATGGAAGATGGAGTGTCCCCTACAGGAAGTTACCTTATTGCAGGAACGAGACTCTCAGCTCCCTTTCGCCACCCTCCCTGCTGCAGGCATCCCAACAGAAGGAGGGAGGGACACACCCACACCCGGCACCCTTCCCCTCTGCCCCCTGCAGCTACTTCATGGGTGAATGGGGCTAATACCCCAGAGCCAAAGAACCACTGTGTTGCTCGTTGTCAGCTGCTCTCACGGTGGCAGAGCAGGGCTTTAATGCAGCAGCTACAGTGCTGGAAGCAGGGAAACCAAAGATTCAGTCCTGCCAACCCTTCCTTGGGGCGTAGCCCAGTCAGGGTCCTCTGTGCCAAAGCTCCTTTCTGCTAGTTGCCCTCAGGGCAGCGTGGGCAGAGACTTAAATGCCCTGCCTCTAGTGTGACTGGGGGACCCCAGCTGGTTTGGTCCCTGATCAAAGGGGCAGGGGAAGGGAATTTCCATGTGGGGACTGCTTCCTCTAGTGGCCCACACCCCCCATCTTCAGCTTCTGACACCATGTCTGCCAGGGCTGAGCCCGTTCCAGGGGCCAGTTGCAAACCCATCCAAAGCAACATGATCCCACCAGGGCATCCTCCCCTATTCCCTGTAGCCCCCTTGCTGGGCTAGTCTGAGTCCTCGTTGCTGGCTGGAGCCTACCAGAGCTACCTCGTGCCCCTGTTCGGGGTTCCCTGCTCTTACTGAGGGGGTTAAATCCATCCCTGCGCCAGCTCTCTGCCTCCAGGAGAGGCTGGTCACATGCAGTTCCACCTCTGAGGGAGAGAGGCAGGTTCTAAAGCTGAAGGTGCTGGTCAAAATCCCGTGAAGCCCGAGTTTAAAAGACCCAATAGCGTGTGCAAAGTCCTCGGGATGGACAGTCAGCCTGGGCCCTTCCCCGGGAGCCATGCTCCGGGGCGCTGGGAGGATGCAGTGTCCCAAGCAGGGCTCAGGCCTTCTCTCCCCTCTGAAATACTGGCCCAAAGAGCCACTCACTGTACAATGTGCTGCCCCTTCTGCAGCTAAGGGGGAGCCCGGCATTGGGAAAGACCCTTCTGACCTCCCAGTGCAGGCTGGGGCCTGTTGAGATCTACCAAGTGCGCCATCATCTCTGCGAACAGCCACAGGGAGGTGATCGCTGTGTCCTGCAGCTCAGGGTGCCCAGAGAGCTTGATTTGCAGAAACACCAGCCCCT
Organism: Malaclemys terrapin pileata; assembly: GCF_027887155.1. Classification (NCBI taxonomy): domain Eukaryota; kingdom Metazoa; phylum Chordata; order Testudines; family Emydidae; genus Malaclemys; species Malaclemys terrapin. The sequence continues at coordinate 7,999,788 of NC_071525.1, forward strand.
GTTCTCTGGCATTGCCCAGGCAGCTGCTTTCAGCCTGGCAAACCAAGGCCATGCTAGCCTCATGCACCCACCCTTAAACAGCATGGAGGCCTCTGGCTAGAGAGTGCCAGTAGGAGCACGCTGGGGTTCTCGTCCCACTTCAGCAACCCGCTTCCCCTCTGCGTTTCACGTCTCTCGCAAGTAACACGGAATAACATTGAGCCCCTGCATGTCGCCAGCTTTGGGGGTCAGACTCCGCCGGCCGGGTGGTGAGAAGCCCCACGCTCTGCCTGGGTTGGGCCCCTTGACTTCAATCCACCTCTCCCTTTGTAGCTGTCTAGTACCTGGCACTGCCATCCAGAGCTTCTTCCCTAGCCACCGCCAGGCGATTATAACCCACCCGCTTCCATGATGCTTTGCAACGCAGGCCAGCAACCAATCAGAAAAGCCCGGCTCCTCCTTTAAATAGTTCACTGCAAGGCGGAAAAGTGAAAGAAGACACTTCCCTCTGCTGCTGCCGTAGCAGCCTGCTCCAGCAGACTGTCTTTAAAAGGAGGCGCAAAGAAAGGGATAACCTAGAGATGGAGGCTGGAGAACAGGTAGGATCACCCTCTCCACGTAAGAGCTCTAAGAGCTCTCTAGCGCATTTTGCCGGAAGGATCCCAAAGCACTTAACAAACTGCTGTACAAACAGGATTGTTTGGCCAGTCATCAAAATGCAGCCACTTTTGGGGAGCACACAGCAGTTTCACAGCCCATAACCACATGTTTTGAGGACAGGAAGTGAAATACCCGTGGCTTGTATTTTCAAAAGTGAGATGAGATTTGGGAGGCTTCTTTTTTGGGGGGCTGCTCACCTCAAGTCATCTCAAAGGGGTCTTGTTTTCTGAGGGTGGGCGCTTGGCCCTTTCTGAAAATCCGACTCCTTCAAGGTATCCCCTAAAATCACTAGGGCTTGGTGAAAACGTAGGCCGCTGTAGCCCAGGGAAAGCGCAGGTGGAATGTAAGGGGGGCAGAATGTCCTCACCCATGTTGGAATTTAGCCAGGACGTGCTGGAGATCTACTGGATCAAGTGGTGAGGAGCCATTGAGGGAGGGGGACCAGGGATTTACTGTGGGAGAGGGCAAGGATCTGGGGATTAGGGATCACCCCCGGTGATAGGGTCCTTTGAAGGATCTCCTGGCAATTGGGGAGGGGCTAATAGGGAATCTGTTAGATGAGGGATTAGAGAATCTCTTTGGGGAGAGAATGGAGGAGGACTTGGGCATGTGGGTGCAGAAATCAGGGAGAGGTTAGCTGAAATGAGAACACAATGAATGGTATATAAATGGAGATGTCCAGCCCTGGCATCCCTCTGTCTTACGTGCCTTAGAGATACATTCCTAAAGCTACCATAGCAAGTGAGCGTTGGCTAACACCCAGCACTGATCCATGCCCCTCAGAGGAGTCCTTGTGGCACCTTAGAGACTAACAAATTTATTTGGGCAAAAGCTTTCGTGGGCTAGAACCCACTTCATCGGATGCATGGAGTGGAAAATACAGGAGCAGGTATAAATACATGAAAAGATGTGAATTGCCTTACCAAGTGTGAAGTCAGTCTAACGAGACAATTCAATTGACAGCAGGATACCAAGGGAGGAAAAATGCGAGCCGGGGTCTCAGGCCGCTGCCAGCCTGGGGTTCCTTCACCCAGGCCAGCAGCAGGCGCTAAGTGGGGCCGGCGGCGGGACCCCAGCTGGTAAGGGGCCAGCAGCGGGAACGGCGTGCTGAGCGGCTCACCCTGCCGCCACTCTGGGGTTTTGGCCGCCAGCTCCTGCCAGCCGGGGTCTCAGCCCACTGCCAGCCCGGGGTTCCTTCACCCAGGCCAGCAGTGGGCGCTGAGTGAGACCGGCGGTGGGACCCTGGCTGGCAGGAGCCAGCGGCGGAAACCCCAGAGCGGTGGCGGGCTGAGCGCCGCCGCATGCCATCAAAAATCGGCTCGCATGCCACCTTTGGCACGCGTGCCGTAGGTTGCCGACCCCTGGTCTAGGGGCTGATTTAGCTGAGAGGCTGATGAATCCACTAGTGGCCTATTGCAATCCTTTTTACACAGTAGCCAATCCTGTTTGTAAATCCCGAGGTGGCTGATTCAGTCTCCCAGGATATTCCATCCAAGAGGTCATTGTTACTGAGCATGTCTATGGCGGTGGTGACTGGAGGCCAGCCAGGCCAGGACCCTAGGCGCTGTACGACTGCATCTGAATCAGGGGAGGTGCATAGGCAGATGAGTCCTGTTAACTTTCCCCTTCAGAATCCATCCTGAATATTATTGAAACTCACAAGTTATATACGGTCCCGTGTCGGGAAAGAAATGGATTGGGCTGGATGCTACCAGCGTGTGGCATAAGATTAAATTACATTTTGTCGGCAATCTGCACAATATATGGGCTCTTTAAATTTTATATGGGGCCCAATAAATTGTTTGAAATAGCCAGCCTCGGGTGATGTGGCTGGAACGCAACGTTTTTTATGAGTCGGCAACTGGGCTGGCGGCGTCGAGACGAAATGGAACCGAGTCACATGCGAATGAAGAGTCATAAAGCAAATGCAAAACTAGCCAGGAATGGCAAAGCTGAAGTCAAAGTGATTATGGAAATGCAAGAGCGGGATGTGTATGAGTTGTGTCTCTATAGGCGGGTTTCTGTGTTGTCTGTGCGTGTTGTGTGTTGTGTCTCTGTGGGTGAATCAGACGTCTGAGTGTGTCTCTGAGATTGACTTGTCTGTGTGTGTCAAATCCTAGGCAAAGCTTCGGGGGGGTGTTGTCCCTGAGAGCACAGACACAGTATTGTGCCTGTTGCACAGGCATGTTGTGTTACCTCAGTGATGGGACTGGTCCCTTCGCTGGCCTCTGAGATGAGTTTTGGTGGGTCTCAGCCTAGTTCCTCTAGCAAATAAGTGTCCCCACCACAGCAATCTGCCCGACAATCCACTTCTCAGCAGAGAGGCCAAGATCGTGTGCCTGTGCTGAGCCCTGCTGAGGCCAACGGGACCCTGTCCAGGCCTGGGTGGAGCAGCTTGCAGGCTCGGGGCGGCGCAGAGCAGAGGGAACGCTGCGGAAAGGTGAGTCAGTGGCAAAAGGCAGTTGGGTTGGAAGGGCAGGCGCTGGGAGATGCCACAGATTTGCCAGTGGCTTGTTAACTTCATCCCATTCCTCCTAGTTCCAGCCTCTTTATTGTTCTCTCTGCTTGATGCTTATACCCTCAAATAGCCATAGACTCCTCCCGCTCCCCGTCACTGCTCTTTCAAGCCCAAAAGGTTCAACCCCTCTTGGAAACGGTCCCCTCCAGCCCCCTGCTCGTCGCTCCCTGCCGTTTGTCACTGATCACAGGAGGGAGAGCAGGTGCCTTCCAGAGCAGGACGCAGGCGTGAGTCCAAGCAGGTGTATATCACCCTGGGGACGGGATGGAGCGGAGCAGCCAACTCCTGCTTGGCCAAGGTTGTTTCTCAGCTCCCTGGTGTGTCTGAGGGACTTGAAAGTGGAAATCCAAAGGGGCTGCGCAGCGCAGCTGTGGCAGGGCATAAACTGGAGTCCCCGGACCTGCGTTTGCTGGATCTTTCCTTAACAAATGGCCCAACGGGGGGTGCGATCGAATCCCCGCTGCTGAGCAGCCCGAAACGAATGGGCTTTTCTTTTATCGGGCCGTGCAGCTGCCCCCGTGCTTTCTGCCGGCAAAGGGAGCTGCTTTTAATGGGCAGGAGATGTCAGGGTTTGATCAATGTAATAGCAGAGAGTCTAGCCACAGAGTTTGCTTTGATTCCCCCCTCACACACACACACATGCATGCACGTACACCCCCACTGGCCTGCTTTCAAATCCTCGAAGTGGCAATTGGCTGAATTTCGCAAGGAGCTGATGAGCGAACCGTCAGTCATTAGTAAATAGTCATTAATAATGAAAGCTTGGCTCTCGCGTTGTGCGTTTCATCCACAGCTCGCAGAGCTTAGCGGGCAGGGACTGTGTACGGCCCGGTCCGTCACCGGGGCGCCTGGGCGCTACATAATACACCTAATAGAGAACATACAGCACCTAACACCATGGGGTCCTGGTCCATGGCTCGGGCTCCTAGATACTACCGTAATCCACCTAATGTACAACACCCAGCACAGTGGGGTCCTGGTCTATACTAGGGCTCCGAAGCCCTACCATAATACCATAATAATAAAGAGGTTTACAAAGGAGAGTCTGTGTTTTCGAGGCCTCCTCTTACGCGTGACTATAATTTATTTCTATCTGTATAGAGGATGCAGCCAAGTTCAGGGCCCCATCACGCTGGGTGTGGCACAGACACCGAGTGAGAGACTGTCCCAGCCCTGCATGCAGTGCTGTTAAACCCGAGAGGTGAAAGAATTCACAAATCCCCCCACCCCACCCCCCTGAAATCATGAGAGTGCCTTAAAAATTATGGGGATTTCGCTCTCTCTCTCTCTCTCTCTCTCTCTTTTAAACTGGGGTTCTTCCAATTTGCCATCTGGATTTTGATCCTTGAGGGGGCCGGGTTCTCAAGCTTCTTCCTCAACCACGAATCACTGTCCAGGGGGTACTCCCTCCTCAGGGGGACTGAGTCATCTATCTGCCGCCCTGACCGGGAAAACCGAGAGGTCTGCTGCTTGCCAGGAGCTAGGATACACGATGTGACGGAGAGACTGCCGAGACTCATCAAGCCCTCGGATCGCTACCCCTTCCTGCTTCTCCACGTGGGCACCAATGATACTGCCAAGAATGACCTTGAGCGGATCACTGCAGACTACGTGGCTCTGGGAAGAAGGATAAAGGAGTTTGAGGCGCAAGTGGTGTTCTCGTCCATCCTCCCTGTGCAAGGAAAAGGCCGGGGTAGAGACCGTCAAATCGTGGAAGTCAACGAATGGCTACGCAGGTGGTGTCGGAGAGAAGGCTTTGGATTCTTCGACCATGGGATGGTCTTCCAAGAAGAAGGAGTGCTAGGCAGAGACGGGCTCCACCTAACGAAGAGAGGGAAGAGCATCTTCGCCAGCAGGCTGGCTAACCTAGTGAGGAGGGCTTTAAACTAGGTTCACCGGGGGAAGGAGACCAAAGCCCTGAGGTAAGTGGGGAAATGGGATCCTGGGAGGAAGCACAAGCAGGAGAGCGCAACAGGGGAGGACTCCTGTCTCATGCTGAGAAAGAGGGACGATAGTTGAGTTATCTTAAGTGCCTATACACAAATGCAAGAAGCCTGGGAAACAAGCAGGGAGAACTGGAAGTCCTGGCACAGTCAGGGAACTATGATGTGATTGGAATAACAGAGACTTGGTGGGATAACTCACATGACTGGAGTACTGTCATGGATGGATATAAACTGTTCAGGAAGGACAGGCAGGGCAGAAAAGGTGGGGGAGTTGCGTTGTATGTAAGAGAGGAGTATGACTGCTCAGAGCTCCGGTATGATACTGCAGAAAAACCTGAGAGTCTCTGGATAAAGTTGAGAAGTGTGAGCAACAAGGGTGATGTCGTGGTTGGAGTCTGCTATAGACCACCAGACCAGGGGGACGAGGTGGACGAGGCTTTCTTCTGGCAACTAGCAGAAGTTGCTAGATCACAGGCCCTGGTTCTCATGGGAGACTTTAATCACCCTGATATCTGCTGGGAGAGCAATACAGCGGTGCACAGGCAATCCAGGAAATTTTTGGAAAGTGTAGGGGACAATTTCCTGGTGCAAGTGCTGGAGGAACCAACTAGGGGCAAAGCTTTTCTTGACCTGCTGCTCACAAACAGGGAAGAACTAGTAGGGGAAGCAAAAGTGGATGGGAACCTGGGAGGCAGTGACCATGAGATGGTCGAGTTCAGGATCCTGACACAAGGAAGAAAGGAGAGCAGCAGAATACGGACCCTGGACTTCAGAAAAGCAGACTTTGACTCCCTCAGGGAACAGATGGGCAGGATCCCCTGGGAGAATAACATGAAGGGCAAAGGGGTCCAGGAGAGCTGGCTGTATTTTAAAGAATCCTTATTGAGGTTGCAGGAACAAACCATCCCGATGTGTAGAAAGAATAGTAAATATGGCAGGCGACCAGCTTGGCTAAACAGTGTAATCCTTGCTGATCTTAAACGCAAAAAAGAGGCTTATAAGGAGTGGAAGATTGGACAAATGACCAGGGAGGAGTATAAAAATATTGCTCAGGCGTGCAGGAGTGAAATCAGGAAGGCCAAATCACACTTGGAGTTGCAGTTAGCAAGAGATGTTAAGAGTAACAAGAAGGGTTTCTTCAGGTATGTTAGCAACAAGAAGAAAATCAAGGAAAGTGTGGGCCCCTTACTGAATGAGGGAGGCAACCTAGTGACCAAGGATGTGGAAAAAGCTAATGTACTCAATGATTTTTTTGCCTCTGTCTTCACGCACAAGGTCAGCTCCCAGATTGCTGCACTGGGCAGTACAGCATGGGGAGAAGGTGGCCAACCCTCTGTGGAGAATGAAGTGGTTCGGGACTATTTAGAAAAACTGGACGTGCACAAGTCCATGGGGCCGGATGCGCTGCATCCGAGGGTGCTAAAGGAGTTGGCGGGTGAGATTGCAGAGCCATTAGCCATTATTTTTGAAAACTCATGGCGATCGGGGGAGGTCCCAGATGACTGGAAAAAGGCGAATGTAGTGCCCATCTTTAAAAAAGGGAAGGAGGAGGATCCGGGGAACTACAGGCCAGTCAGCCTCACCTCAGTCCCTGGAAAAATCATGGAGCAGGTCCTCAAGGAATCAATTATGAAACATTTAGAGGAGAGGAAAGTGATCAGGAACAGTCAGCATGGATTCACGAAGGGGAAGTCGTGCCTGACTAACCTAATTGCCTTCTATGATGAGATAACTGGCTCTGTGGATGAGGGGAAAGCAGTGGATGTGTTATTTCTTGACTTTAGCAAAGCTTTTGATACTGTCTCCCACAGTATTCTTGCCACCAAGTTAAAGAAGTATGGGCTGGATGAATGGACTGTAAGGTGGATAGAAAGCTGGCTAGATCGTCGGGCTCAACGGGTAGTGATCAATGGCTCCATGTCTAGTTGGCAGCCGGTTTCAAGTGGAGTGCCCCAAGGGTCGGTCCTGGGGCCGGTTTTGTTTAATATCTTTATTAATGATCTGGAGGATGGTGTGGACTGCACTCTCAGCAAGTTTGCAGATGACACTAAACTAGGAGGCGTGGTAGATACACTAGAGGGTAGGGATCGGATACAGAGGGACCTAGACAAATTAGAGGATTGGGCAGAAAAAAACCTGATGAGGTTCAACAAGGACAAGTGCAGAGTCCTGCACTTAGGACGGAAGAATCCCATGCACTGCTACAGACTAGGGACCGAATGGCTAGGTAGCAGTTCTGCTGAAAAGGACCTAGGGGTCACAGTGGACGAGAAGCTGGATATGAGTCAACAGTGTGCTCTTGTTGCCAAGAAGGCTAATGGCATTTTGGGCTGTATAAGTAGGGGCATTGCCAGCAGATCGAGGAACGTGATCGTTCCCCTTTATTCGACATTGGTGAGGCCTCATCTGGAATACTGTGTCCAGTTTTGGTCCCCACACTACAAGAAGGATGTGGAAAAATTGGAAAGAGTCCAGCGGAGGGCAACAAAAATGATTAGGGGTCTGGAGCACATGACTTATGAGGAGAGGCTGAGAGAACTGGGATTGTTTAGTCTCCAGAAGAGAAGAATGAGGGGGGATTTGATAGCAGCCTTCAACTACCTGAAGGGGGGTTCCAAAGAGGATGGAGCTCGGCTGTTCTCAGTGGTGGCAGATGACAGAACAAGGAGCAATGGTCTCAAGCTGCAGTGGGGGAGGTCCAGGTTGGATATCAGGAAAAACTATTTCACTAGGAGGGTGGTGAAACACTGGAATGCGTTACCTAGGGAGGTGGTGGAGTCTCCTTCCTTGGAGGTTTTTAAGGCCCGGCTTGACAAAGCCCTGGCTGGGATGATTTAGCTGGGAATTGGTCCTGCTTTGAGCAGGGGGTTGGACTAGATGACCTCTTGAGGTCCCTTCCAACTCTGATATTCTATGATTCTATGATTCTACGAGCCCTGAAATCCCCAGGAACCATGATCTGACTGTTCAGTGAACAGCTTGGCTCCGCAGGACTTTCTGTCCCCAGCCTGTGCACACAGCACCCTGGGTTTGTCTGCTGCTCTCTGTGCTCGGGACATAGGCCAGGATTCCACCCTGAGACAACCCCCCTAATTCCTGCCAAGCAGGCCTCGTTTAATTACCCCCCTGCCGAGAGATGGGCCCTCGCCCTGAGTCCAGAAACCCCCCATATTTGAGAGAGTCCCTCTCCCCTTTCCCTGCCTGCCCTTCACTCCTATTCTTGCCCCTCCTCTGTTCCCCCCCACTTTACTTCTACCCCTTTGCTGTCTCCCCCCAGGAACAACGCTTCCTTCTCTATTACATTTGCCTCAGCCCCTCTTGATGGAAGGTAGAAGCAGGTGCGGGGTGAGGCACAGGGACAGACAGACATTGCTGAGGGACACCTTGCCAGGCTAGGAGCACTTCACCGGTATAGTTCATTCCACCCCACCCCCAAGTGAAGCAAGCGACGCTGGCAGACGGGCGACACCACCTGCAGAGCTGTGCCCAGGCTAGGGAGGGCCTGACTCTTCATCTTTGAATGCCAGAGGTTGGCACTATTGGAAGAGCTGTTTCCATTTCATCCTCCTAATGTCACATCCTGGCAGGTAACATTCTTTGTCTTGGGCGTTACCGCGGCTGTCTGAGCCAACCCACCTAGCCAAGTGCTCTGATGGGATCACTCCGGCCCGGGTTTCTCCACCTCCCAACACCACACCACCCCCACCTCCCAGCTCGAAACGATTTTTCTTGTCATTGCAATTAGCAGGTTTCCTTTTCTGGGGCCGGAACAATCAGCCGGCCTCCTAAAAGAACAGGAAGCCCTGGCACGTAACAGAGGGGAACACGCACAGTGCACAAGGAGGCTAATGGGAGCGGTTGACTTGAAGAGAAAAGCTGGAAGAGGTGCCAAAAAAGTCATTAAGTCCCTTTTCCAATGGGATTTTAGAGGAGGACGGCCTGAATATTCACGAGCATGCTCTTCCTTTGCGGGAGACGTTCCATCAATTATCACAAGGTTGGCATCCGGGTGGCGTCAAGGTTACTCCCAGCATAACGAGAGAGGTGGGTCCTGGCTGGCGAAGGGACAGCTTTGCTTGGAAACTCCATTGTAAAGGCTGCAGCAGAGTTTCTGTATGTGGTCAATTATTTTTCCCTTAAGTGCTGCAAAAGCCACATGCCACATGGTACGGTTTCACAGGCAGCCAGGGCTGGTCCAATGGAAACACCCCAACAGGTTTGGAACTGGCCTTAAAGGGACTAGCAGCCAGGGGCTACTTCGTGCATCTGACCTCATTGAGAAGAGAAGGTGGGGGCCTGGTTTTCCTTTTGCTCCAGTTGTACACCAGGCTCCTCTGATCTGCTCAGAACAGTTCTCCTCTCCATGCACGTCCAAACCAGGACTATGACGCAAAGGGAAGTAAGGACAAGAGGGAAGGAGGCTCATGGTCAGTGGATTATACCCATCTGCATGCTTCACTGACCTACGGTCTCTTCTACTTCCTGAGTTTCTGGGAGCCAGGGTTTCACTGGGCTCCAGGTACCGGGACTTTGGGCTGCTGATTTGACATAGAAACAGAATGAGAAGTTTGCAATGGGGAGAACAAACCTTAAATTATAAGGCAGAAGAGCACCATTCAGAGGCAATGACTCTGGCTATCTCAGAGCTACGTTAGCAGTGCCAAGAAGAGGGCCTGATCTAGCAAAGTGCCCTCAACTCCCCTGGAAGTTACTGTAGCACACAGAGCTCCCAACCAAGATCGAGGAGCCTGTCATGTCAGATGCCGCATGGATCAGAGCGACCGAGCTCGGGGCCCCATCGGGCTGGACGCCACACGGACGCAGAGTGACCGAGCTTGGGACCCCATCGGGCCAGACGCCGCACGGACGCAGAGTGACCGAGATCAGGGCCCTGTTGGGCCGGGTGCTGCACAGAGGCAGAGTAAAAGATAGTTGCTTCTCCGATGATCTTACAGTCTAAATAGACAAGATAGACAAAAGGTAAGAGAGGAAACAGAAGCACAGGGAAAGGAAGTGACTTACCAAAGGTCATCCAGCAAATCGGTGACAGAGCAACAGCCAGGATTAGAACTCAGATCTCCTGACTCCCAGAGTCCTACCCTCTCAACACTACCTCTGGTGCTCAGCTGCTCCCTGAGAGAGAGCCTCAGACCTCACAGGATCAAGCCCAAAGGAATGTATTTTCTGGCAAAGACAGAAAAAGGGTGGAGGATGAAGGGCAGGTGCGAGAGTGACTGATGGAGACCCGTGTGAGAAGCTAGCTGGTACCTCATTCCCATCACTATGACCACTGCAAATAGTGCGGGAAAATCTGCCCAATAAACAGCAACCCTCCTGCCATGAGATCTGCCTCCTGTCTTTGTACATTTCCTTTGCCAAGGAGAGAAGCCAGAGTAGGGAAAGGAAATCGTCCATGAATAGAACAGGGTTGCCCAGCAGATCTATTTTAATGATGCCGTCAGAACATACAGCTGTAAAGCATGAAACAGCACCAGCAACAAAGGTGGTGCAATCTCTCTCTCTGCCTCCAGAGGACACTATACAACTGAGAATTATTAGCCATATTGCAAAGCTTTCAAAATAAAAATAAACACATTCCAGAGAAGCTGGAGGATAAATCTAAAAATCGTCCAAAAAAAAAATCTCCTAAATTTCTATCCTGCTTCAGCAAGGAAAGAGTGGGTCACGTCTCTCTCAATTCACCTGGTTTGCTTTTTCCGCTAGTTTTTTCTGCGTCTTCATTGGAAGCTCCGGATCCGTAAAATGTTCTGAAATGACAGAGAAAGGTGAAAAGAAATATTGGTCTAAGGCATCTTTTGTTTCATTCGGTGCCTCCATGCAATGGTGATAGATAAACCCGAAAGGTGGCTGGACAGATGATAGACGGCTGGGGATGGATGGTGATAGACCGATAAGGCACATCTCCATCTTATTCCTCACATGTCCGTGCTCGATAGACAGGTCTATATGGTAAATTTGCTGCCCAAAATATTATTAACACCATTTCAGGTTGACCTCCAATGCCTTGTAGCCTCCCAGAACATCAAATGCACCACGAAAGCCAGGAAATACACTCAGGGCCCAGATTCACAAAGGTAGTTTAGGTGCCTAGCGCCCATTGGAATCAATCAGTGAATCCGTCCCCGTAACACGGCGAAGGCAGTTGTGTATGCAGACGAATGACAGAACACAGAGCTGAGCGACACACCACGCCACGTCAACTACATCGTCATCAGCCCGAGCTCTTCTCCAGCAGTTTTCAGCTGCAGCTCTCAAAGTGCTTTGCCAAGGAGGGCCGTATCATTATCCCCATCTGTAAAAAGGGGAAACTGAGGCCCAGAGAGAGGAAGTGACTTGCCCAAGGTCACCCAGCTGGCCAGCGGCAGATGGGAATAGAACACAGGTCTGGTGAGCCCCAGTCCAGTGCCCTAGTCAGTAGGCCACAGTGCCTAAATGCAAGTACCAGTGTAAATGGCATCTTTACTTACTCATTGCTCATGACTGTTTATTATAGAGCGGCCGTGGCTGAGTCATACTGACAGTTCATCTCCAGGGGCTCTTGCCAGCTCCGGGGGGGGGGAGGAGGGGGCAGAGTTAAGGTTGTGGAGTGAGACTGGTGTGCACTTTGCCACCAATCTTCCTCTTAGAGTCTAAACCTTCCTTTAGTGACTCTAACCAGCCCAAGATCCAGTTTCTAACCAAACTCTTCCTTAGCGGCTTGAGGGAAACCTCAGCGGGGGTGCCAGCATATGCCAGCCCCTGGCATCTAGACCCCCGTCCCAGCGCAACAGATCCAGAACTTTTGGAGAACAGTAAATCATTGGAGGCCCCAGTGGTCCATGAACGGGCTCATTCCAAACATCTGCAATGGCCGCAGGCCGCACCTGGAAACCCGTGCAGTAGAAATAGCAAGGCTGTAGTGGGGTGGCCACTGACCAAGCGCCCCCTCTTGACCAGAGGTAACTCTGCAGTGCCCTGCTCCCAGTTTCTCCCCTCTTCAGCGCCCCTTAATAACTCACAGTCCACAGGTAACGAAAACACATTCCCCTCATGGGGTCCCGTTTATTGAGCCCTTACATATTGGCCCCTCCGGCCCCAACCCATGGGATGCCACCCATTATATTTTCCCTGCCAGTCAAGAAGGAGCAGAGTCTGTGGGATCCCCAGGAGTGCCAAGCTGCAAAATGATCATATTTTGAATGCACACACTACCTACCGTAAGCCGTGTCCCACTTTGGCAACTCACAGAGGCGGAGCTTATTTTGTGGGTGGAGCTTGGAATAGCTCCACCCTCCTTTTTTCCCCCTTCCAATTCAACCCTTGCTTCAGTGGGGTTGTACTGGATTTACACTGGGGTAAGCTAGACAGAATCTGGCTCACTTTCTCTAGACTGTTGCCTCAATACTTCTGAAGATGATAATAATACTAACAGGTCTTGCTTTTCATGTCTAACAGGATTAAAATAATGGTTTTACCTGCTGCAAACTCAGGGATATTCTCTGGTCTTCTCAGCATAATTTCTCTGGGGAAAAAGGGGGAGAAATAGACTTTAAACCGAGTTTTACTGATTGCTCTTGTGGTGGCTTATTATGTTAGTCCTGTCTGAAGATGCAGAAGACGAATTGGTAAATTACACTTTTATATTGGGAATCAATAAGCCAATTAGTTACTGAGGAGAAACATTTAATGTATGTTTGCCTTCAATTTTAGGGAATTTTATATTTATAAAACCCAACAACAATTTAGACTGGCACAAAGCTAAGGAATATTTATCACAATTAAAGCTTCCTCACTGAATTACACAGCCCTGCATTGGGAATCGATAAGATAATTAGTAACAAATGGGGGAGAAAACATACATTTCACCTGAAATAAAACTGCAAACATTTCATCGTGGTTAAATACTATCCCGGGATAATGTCCCAAGCATTTTGTAACCTGAAATCCTATTGAAAGCAATTAGATATTGGTATGATGGACTGCGATCTGCATTCACCTATGCTCCTGCCATTCGGTTGGGTACCTCTGCAGGGAAAGGCCCAGTTTTGGCCTCACGCTGGAGTATTTCTGTTGGCTTTGATGGAGTTACTCCTGAGCTACAGTAGGGTACGTGTGTCACGGAGTATTGGGGGACTCAGGGCCCTGCACCCCCGGCTTCCTGCGATTCACCATGACTCTCAGCCAGCCAGTAAAGCAGAAGGTTTATTTGGATGACAGGAATACAGTCCAAGACAGGTCTTGCAGGCACAGACAACAGGGCCCCCCTCAGTTAGGTCCAGCTTGGGGTCCCAGGGCATGCCAGCCCACCCCCCTTTGGGGGGTCAGAGCCATCTCTGCCTCCCAGCCATCTCTCCAGCCTGCCTCCAGCACTCTCCTTTCAGCCACCCCTCCCCCAGCCTTTGTTCAGTTTCCCGGGCCCCGGAGTCACCTGACCTCCAATCCCCTCCTGGGTTCTCATGTTACAAGCTCAGGTATGTTCCCTCGGGCCGACTCCCATCCTCCGATGCAGACCATCCTAGTCACACTCCCCTGTCAGCATTCCCACACCCCAGCAAGAACAGTCCCAGTTCGTCACAACGTGCGAAGACAACCAGGCACACAGTATCCATAATACATCAGGGTAAATCAACATAGCTGCAGTGAGGGCAGTGGAGCGATGCCAGTTTAAACCAGCTAAGGATCTGGCCCATGACTGGAGTGGGGAAAAAAGGAGCCTCTCCCCTTCCCACTTAGGAACACCCATCTCCATGCCATTTGGTTCTTGGGGTGTCCACACTCCCTTATGCTACTTGGGATTTCCCTGCTAAGACCAGAGAGCTACAAGAATCTTTAATCATACGTGCACGAAGCAGCAAGAGGGAATTATTTAGGACCATAGGGGTATAACAGAGAAACAGGATGAAATTAAGAAAAGAGGGGCAAAAACCCTTCGGTGAAGTGTATTAAGCTATGGAATAGTCTGCCAAGGCCGGGGTATTAGACGCCCCATCACTTGGGATATTTGAAATTAAACTGGAGAAGATACATCCTGAAAAGAAAATGTCCTAGCCTAGAGGAAATAATCAAGCATCAACAGGAAGTAGATGGGCCCTACCAAGATTTTTCCATCTCTAGTGTCTGGGTAGAAGCTTTCAGACCCAATTTTCAGGACAGCTGAGCACCCCCAACTGCCGCTGAAATCAACGTGAACTGCAAGTGCTCAGTGCCTTTGCGAGCTATCTCCCTAATAACCCTCCTTCCCTTTAGTCCAGGTGAGACCGTGGGGTTCTATCCTGGCCTACGTTCACACCCCTGCCAAGAAGTAGCAGATAGTGGGGTCCTGCAGTATTGCTTTTCCATAGGAGAAGAAATCAGTGATACAGAGTGGGGTATAATCTTAGTACAATCTGGTTTATTTACACTTTATACACCAGGCCTGGAACAGAGAGGGTCGCCAAGAGCATGCAGGCAATACCTCCTGTCAGGAAATTTCAGCCACGATACCAAGGCCTGGTTCCCAGGGAGGAACTCTGCCCCAAGAACTGGGATTAAGGCAGAAAGCAAATGCCCCAGCTGCTTGCAAGAGCACCCCCAAAGAGTGGAACATTATAAAACTAACAACGCAGCATTTCTTCAGAAACTGAACATTGCTCGCCAGCACAGACAAAGAACTTGTAAGACTAGGTGCAGCGGTGCCATCTGGTGGCCCCCAGCCTTACAATGTCATTCTCAACTCTCCTTTTCCTTCTCCCTTGCAGTGATATTTCCTCTTACGAACTGCCCTCCACATATACACACTAAGGGCTAGCTTCTGGTTAATCGGTTTCCTCCTCCCCCAGACAGCACACTGTACCTTTCTCATAGAGCTGGAAGGGACCCTGAAAGGTCATCAAGTCCAGCCCCCTGCCTTCACTAGCAGGACCAAGTACTGATTTTTGCCCCAGATTCCTAAGTGGGCCCCTCAAGGATTGAGCTCACAACCCTAGATTTAGCAGGCCAATGCTCAAACCACTGAGCTAGCCCTCCTCCACTGCACCTCTTGCATGCCAGTAGAACCCCCGGAAAATCCATCCAGCATGGGAGAAGGGGGCCTGTGCTAGCAATTGCAAATTCCTGCTGGGAATGGATGAGTTTAAAGCTGTTGACAGCTTCCACAAATAGCTCTGATTCTCCCTGATAAAATCCCGCTGGGTCAGCTGCATGGAATGGGGGTCAGAATAGATGCCTGGGGGTTACAGTGCACTTGCTCACTACAAGCTGTTCCATGCTGGGAAGTGGGGGGAGCTATTCACTGGATCATCTCATCTCTGGCTAATTGGTCACGTCAGGGTCTGGTCTTTTAAAGGGAGCTCAGGCCCAGCTTACACCCGTGTTTCACTCCCTCCCAGACCATGGGACTTGTAGTCCAGGGAGCATGTGACTGAGTGTGAGTGAGGCATGCTGGGAAGGTGGAAACAGCATATCAAGGGAGAGAGCTCTGAAGAGAGCCACAGCTGGGAGCGGGGAGTCCTCCAGGGCTGGGCTGGGTCTCAGCTGCCAAGCCACTGAGTCAGCAGGACAATGCTGAGTTGAGGGCAGACTGCTTGAGTGGTTGGGGCTAAATCCTGCAGCAGCGGGGGAGCATGGGCCCCTGGGTGGTGTAGAAAGCCCTATGCTGAGGGTGCTAAGCCCAGGGATGGCAGAGGGTGACCATATGGACTGTGTTCCTCCTCTGAGCAAGAGGGGAAAGATTCATCCAGGGCAAAGGGACTGTGAAAACCTCTGTGACCCAAGCAGAGGCCCTGAGCCCAGGGAGGGCAAAGGGAACCGAGAGCCTGTGAGCCGGGGAGAGGGCTGCTTTCTGTTTGTCCTGGAAGGGGAAGACTTTTGACTTGGCCAGAGGACTAAATCAGACTGGGGAAGACCATCTCCTGAGGAGGGGAAACTGAAGCCCGGTGAGGCAACTGAGCCAATAGCTGCATATCTGGTGTTGGAGGTAAATTTTCAAGACTCCAATTACTGTAGTAGCAAGTGTCTGTGTTGTTGGGAAGATGAAATTACCTCAGAAATCCTGATAGCAGCAGCTCAACTTCTTTGTGAGACCTCAGGTACTTCTCATTGGCAATGCGAGTGTTAATCTGGGAGCAGAAACACAACAGCAAAGGTATGTTTAAGGGATGCAGCTCTGAACTGGAAGTAACCCCGGTTCATTAGTCCTACGGTGCCTTGCTGAAGCAGTAATGATACATAGCATTTACGTAGCCCTCTGCGTCTCCGAAGTGCTATGCACATGTTAGGTAATCCTCCAAATTCCCCCTGTAAGGGATGATCCTGTAAATCAATATTATTTATGCCCATTACATTGATGGAGAAACTGAGGCACAGAAAGGTCATCTCTTCTACTAGGCACCAGTGGCAGAGCCAGGAATAGAACCCAGGAATCCTGACACCCAGAGTCAGATACAAGACTGTACTCTCTGCTCTGCGGTGGAAGTAGACCAGTGTGACTGAGAATTGGGCAGTTGGTTACAGTGGTGTAAATCCAAAGTGACTTAGTTCAGATTTACGCTGCTCTTGCTGACAGTACATTCTTGCTTGATCCAGCTCTAATCACTAGACCCAGGCCTGATTCTTCTCTCAGCATTACACCTGATGACTTCATGACTTCATGACATGACTTCAGCGGAGTTACACCTGATTTGGGTCAGTGTTAATCAAAGAACCAGGCCTACTGCCCTCCCAGAAAACGAACGGCGTGTGCTACATTTGGGCTTACAAAGTGGGGTGTAAGGAAAGCATTTTGCAATGGACTCTAAGACAGTCCCGTTTCATAAATAATCCTTGCAACAAATCTCTCATCCCTGCAAGGACTAAACAAACGGACAGGTTTCTCACTGGGGTCCCCTTTGGCAAACTGTCAGACTGAACAAGGATCACTGTTTTTTTGCATGAAAAGGTTTTCTCTAGTGGTCTAAGATAAAAGTTAATTTTGCCGATCTATACAGCACCACAGCTTTTCAGAGCACTTGCTGTGCTTCATAACAATTATTTTCTAGTTAATATCTGCTTCTTATTTTTGTGCTTAGAGTCCCTAGCTGAGATCGGTGTCGTGCTGTGCTAGGTGTTGTATATACTAGAAACAGTCCCGGCCCTGAAGAGCTTGAGCAGAAACACAACAGCAAAGATATGTTTAAAGGATACAGCTCTGAACTGGCAGTAACCCGGTTTCATTAGGCCAAAGGTGCTTTGCTGAAGCAGCAGTGATACATAGCATTTACGTGGCCTTCTGCATCTTCAAAGTGCTATGCAGATGCTAGGTAATCCTCACCATTCCCCCTGTAAGGGATGATCCTGTAAATCAATATTATGTATGCCCATTACATTGATGGAGAAACTGAGGCACAGAAAGGTCACCTCTTTCACTAGGCACCAGTGGTAGAGCCAGGAATAGAACCCAGGAATCCTGACAGACAAATTCTGAGGGTGACAGAGAGGCCCAGAAAGGTAGCAGAACTGGGCATAAAACCCAGCTTTCCTGACTTTGCAGTGTATGCTCTAATAAACGTATTAGATTTTATTCACTGACATCCTTCTAGATCTAAGGTTTAATCTAAATCAGGCCCTGGGGAAGCTGAGTAAGTAATTATCACCTTGATGAGAATATTCTCCCTAAATTGGAGGAAAGACTGAAACGCGCTAACGACTGATCAAACATCTTTTGAAATCCTAAATACGTTGACGCTGCAGATGGCAAAACGGAGCAGCTACAGTTTATGTGCAAATGCAAAATGTGCGCTGGCTGGGTAGGGTCAAAAGCACTTCAACAGGGTTTTCTGGTTGTTTATCAGTAAATTGGATTGCCAGCCCTCCGGCTCATAGCTTTAAATCCAGGAATCTGTGATCTATCCTTGAGACCATTCCAGCTCAACGTAACTAGAGCTGTGCAGATAATGGGGTTTTTCACTTGGCTGGCGACTCCAAAAAATCAGAAAACATTTATTTTGAGTCAAAGTGAAAATGAGCTTTTTTTCAAAACTTTTTCGGCATAGCAAAGAAAAAAATATTTTGAGTCCAATGAAACGTTTCTTTCAAGTCGAAATGAAACATTTTGATTTGATTCTGAGCATTTTTAAACACTTTTGATTGTTAATAGCATGAAAGGAAACTTGGAAACAAACAGTTGTTTTGAACTAAAAAAAAAAAAAAAAATCAAACCATTTTGATTATTTTTGGACTTTTTTTCCAAGGTTTTTCGACTAAAACAATTCCGCAAACCCGACACCAATTCATAACACATTGCAGGGTGGCTGAATCTGCATTTTTGACAAAAAACAAGTTTCTTAGGAAACACAGATTCTGGGACTGGACATCAAGGACTCGATCAAACTCTGTGCCCCCCTCCCCATGCCTCGCTCATGCCACCGATGTCTTGCCAATAGCCCTAATACGGTCAAGACAGCCCATAAATCAGCTTAAACAAAATGATCGGGTAAGAAATCCAATCTTCCCCTAGCGGTGACCAGCAGCACCGCTCCCCCCTTACTGGAGGGGCGACATAGGGTTGTAGAACTAACCCTTAACATCCTCAGTTAAGGGGTCCTGGAGCTGCCTCAGGCCTGCACCCTAATTTTTTGGGAGGGAAGAAGAGGAGGAGGAGGAATGCCTCCCAGACTGAAAAGTTTTGGGGGGAGCAGCCCTCCTTTTGGGAGAGGGACGGGGGAGAGGGGAACCTTTCTCCACCCCCTCCTGTTTTAGGGTGGGATTGCCCCATTATTTGGGGGGAGGTGTTTCTCTTGGACCCAGCCCCCTCCCCTCACTTTAAGGGGGTGCCCCAGCTCCCCCATACACACACCTTGAACTCCATGAGCTGTGCCTGCTGCTCTGGGCTCAGGGCCCCCAGATCCAGGCCCTCCAAGCCGGAGGCCACATCAGCCATTTCGTTTGCTCAGGCAAGCTGCTGGGGTTGCTATGGGGACCGCTCCAGGCTCCAGCAGGCCCAGCCTTGTTCTGAATCCTGATCCTCCCTCCAGCCCTGGAGTGGGGCCGCAGGCCGGGGCCTCCCCTTCCCCAGCAGCAGGGGAGGAATTTACTCCGGCCTCACCTCAGAACTGGGGGCAAACCCCCCTCCCCAAAATCATGCCCAGATGGAGGGCAGAACCCCCCCAACCCAGCACGGATGCCACCCACCCCAGTGATGACGGGACTGAAAATGGCACTTGGCCCATGAAATTAGCCTGCCTGTCTATGCGCAGTCACGGGCCAATTACGCCCTCTGGTTCTCATGCGCTAGCCCCAGGCTACAAACCATTGTGGGGATATCGCCGGGGCCAACTCTCATGATATTTAGTGTGGGTCTTGTTGTGTTTTGAAAACCCCAGCTCTTGGAGTCATGGGAATGCCCAAGAATCTCTCCTTCTGCTTAAAGAGGGAAAAGTATATTTTTCACCCATGAGGTTGCAGAGAAAAAGTAAAAAACGTGACCCAAATGCTCCCTAAAGTCTCAGAAACCAGGAGGCAAATAAACAGAACCCACAACTCGTCTGTGTCTTAAAAATCATGAGATTTTAAAGAAAATCTATTGTTTTTTTTAAGGCGCGATCATGATTTTTGGATTCATCAGGCCACCAAGCTATATTTATTTGTGTGGGTTTTATTTTTCAAATATCAATTTCCATCAGAACTTGAAAACAAATCATTCTAACCATGGAAACTTTTTGATTGGCGCCAAGATTGGCTTGGATTACAAAACCCAAATTGGGGGCTGACTCAGGCCTTTCCAGTATGAACAACCCCAGGGACACCAATAATTGTGAGATTGGAAAAAATAAAATTTGGGGAGGGCGCTTTTCTTTTTCGTTCTGATTTATATTTTTCAGTGCACGGGTCACGTTTTCAAGCTTTTCTCAGCAAGCAGGAGAGCCACAAATTAGTGCTTTAATGAAGTAAGGCTGCCTTTTTAAACGCTGCGTGTCTGTTTTCTCTAAGCACAGATGGTAGGCGGAGTGAAAACTAAGCCTAAATCAGAGATGGCTAAGCCAAGCTTATCTCCAGGTGAAGGATTTTTGTCTAATTTGGCTCTGCTCTATCTCATTATTCCTTGTGAAAGGAATGGGAGGGGAAAGCACTGCCGTCCCACGTGATCTAAATAAGCAGACACAGAACGGACTGCATGTAACTTCTTAATCTTCTAGATGTTAATTTACACACACGGAGGTTGAAAAATGTTAGGGCCAGTTCTGATGGGCTCTCCTGTGATACTCCGGGGGCATATAGGAGCATAAATAAACTTCAAAGCATCAGGGAAAAGCTGGATATGCACCCGTATACTGTCCCCAAACCCCAGCGTAGGGGATGTGGGGGGTATGGATAGGGATTGGGAGGAGGAAGAAGGAGTTCGCATTGCCAGCTCTCGTGATTTTACTGCTAGTCTTGTGATATTTGGTGATAAAGATGCCATGTGATTAAATGAGAGTCTCTGCTCCCCTCCCCGCCAAAGTAGGGTGGGTGCAGAGAAAAGCTTGAAAATATGACCCCGAAGGCTCAGAAAACAAAGAAAAAGAATCTAAATATATTATTTTGAGGATCTCGTGATTTTGAAGCCAATCTCATGGTTTTTAGGGGCCAGACGTGATTTTTAGACACATGGGTTTGGCAGTATGGTAGCTGTAGCCCTTGGTGTGCCTATGGAGAGGCTAGGCGGTAGCCCAGCCAATAGGCAGCTCTGAAGAGGCCTTTGTAAATCTAGAGCAGCCCCGAGAAAGCTCCAGTTTATGGCAGCGACGGCTTGGAATACAGTCAGCACTAAGGTGGTATAAAGCCGGGCTTGTCTGTTTTCCCCCTGGGCTGCGTCTCCAGCACAGAACATCCCTGAAGCTTTAAAGCAAATGAGGTTGGATTCCTTTAAAGACTGGTTATAATCGGCAAAGCAGTTCTGCAAGAAACCATATGTGAGTGTTCTGCTTTAATCATCTGGGTAAATTCCACATAGATTTTGCCTTCTTAACTTGTGGAGACCCCACAGATGGTCCCTCCATTGGCTCCAGAAAACCTTTGGGGTCCTTTTGCCTCTTGCATCACAGGCACTGATGAAGATCCTGCAGTTAGGATGTAGAATTGACCATTTTGATGAGTTGTAAAGCTGGGAGACTTAACTTGAAGAGCCATATGGTACTCTGACGAACAAAAGGAAGGTACCATTCTTACTTAGCACTTCTAATTATAATAATAGCCTTTGGAACATCTAGCTTATATTTCAGAATCTTAAAGCACTTTGCAAACATTAATTAATACTTGGAGTGTTAATACTCTCAGTCTACAGATGAGGAAACTGAGGCAGAGAGAGCTTGTGCACCCTCATCTAGTTCTATCTGCTGTCTCTTGTCTTACACAAAGACAAGTGGGGCAAGGGCCACCTTCTCAATGGTGTGTACAGTGCCTTGAACAATGGGGTGCTGATCCCTGATTAGGGCCTCTAGTGCTACCGTAATACAAAGAACAACAATTAAGTGACTTGCCCAAGGTCATGCAGTGACTCAGTGGCAGAGTCAGGAAAAAAGCCCAGGAGTCCCGAATCCCAGTCCCCTGCTTTAACCACTAGACTCCATTTCCAGTTATCATTTCCACTTGAAAAGGATGCAGTTACATAAGCATAAAAACGGACTCTGTCTCAAACAATAAGCCAGCCATGTATCTGCCCTATGACCGAATGAGCATCTGCCCTACCACAAGGCCCTCTGTGGAACTGTGTAGCATCGTGAACTCCAGAACCATGGGCGCTGCTGATTATATTTAAAAAACCAGGCAACCAGCAGTCTGTTTCTGCCCCCGACACTTACCGATTCCTGCCTTCCTGTGGATTATGCTGCAAAGAGCTAAGAGAAAAGAGGAGGCATCTGCTCCCAAAGCCTGCTGCTTTTCTTGGCAAGGTGTTCCCATGCCATGGCAGGAAGGAAAAAGAAATAGATCTCTATCTATTGCTGGGCCTATGTCTGCTCTCAAGGATGAGGGGAAGGAAGGGCTGCGGGTTCTAATAGTGATGAGTTTGTGGGGTCATGGTAAAGTTCCCAATGACAAATGTCCCCATCATTCATTGGAGCCTTGGTAGACGTCTGAGCAGGGGAGTAATAGAGTGGGGAGACTCCCCTTCCACCTTTAGGGCTAAGGTAGACGGGTCGGGTGGGGACTTTGCCCAGCTTGTGTCTTGTGGATACATCCCACTAGGCTCTGATTCTCAGCTCCCGCTGGGGTAAATCAGGAGTAGCTCCATTGAGGCCAATGTATTATTATCAATCACATTTATTAGGGTGGTGCCAAAGGGCCAAACGAGCATGGGACCCCAGTGTGGAAGGTGCTGTACAGACAGAGCAGTACATAGTCCCGGCCCCCAGTTACAACCTAACTAGACCAGCCAGCATGGGGTGGGGGGAGGGATGGAACACACCAGCCGAGCGACCAGTGCACGGGCAGCAGATGGTGTGTTAGTGCCATGATCTTTCTAGTCTGGGTGGGTTTAGTTCAGAGGGGATCAGTTCCCTGGGCTGAAAAGGGAAGAGAGTGCAGGGCCAGGGCAGGGGAGAAGAGGGTAAGAAAAGCAGGTGTGGCGTGACGGAGGATGAATGTAGTTGCACCAGTGTAAAATGGGTAAGGCGCCAACCCAGCCAGCAAGGGCCCGATCCATCGTCGCATTTGTGTTTCTTACACCATTCAAGCTGCGTGCGACATGGACACTCTGCACTGGAGTAAATGGCGCCGATATCTCCTTGGCCCACGTCCACCCAGCCCCAAAGCCAGGCACTTTGCTCTGCGTCTGTCCGTAAGGAGCTAAAGCAGCTAAGGCTAAACCGAGATTACAGCCACTGGCCGCCCTGTTGGCAAACTGATCGACACGGGACAGTTTGTGCTGACTCTGCCCATCTTTGACCGACTTCAGGCTCAGACCCCGCTGCTGGGACGGGATTTTGAAAAGCCTGTTGTTCAGCTCAAACTGTTTTGCTTAAAGATTTAATGTGCACATCTGAGTATTAAAGATCCCCATAAAGGGATTTTTATATAGATAGATAAATTAAAATGTAATTGCATGTCAGGGCTCATAATTTACTGGGGGCAACTTGTTGGGAGAGGAAATATTTTATGGGCTGTCAGGGAAGTTAGGACTGGTCTGACACCATTAGGACAAAGGGACAGGTTTACATTGGAACTTATGAGCTGCCAGAGCTGAGGCCAACCAGAAGATCCCAGGATGAACTTTGCTTTGGGTTTAGTTTCATGCTGGGGGTTGGAGACTTGCTCTGAGTTGCTTCAGACCCCCACATTTAGAGCGAGACATCATAGAGTTTGGATGAGTGTCAGGATGACACGTGTGGAATCAAGGTGCAAGATTTGCATTCAGATTTCCAGTAGCAGTGTCTTCTCTGCTGAGTACTTGGATATGGGTGGAGCCGGGTTTTTGGTTCAGCCCACTACAGGGCCATTGCAAAAGAGAGAGATCTGGTTGGACTGCTAACACAGGGAAGCTGGGACGGAAGGGTTTGGCTCAGATCAAAAGCAGGAGAAAAGGAACTTGATTTGGTTTCTCCCCCAGGCTGGCTCAGCTCTGCAAACCTGGTCCAGGTTTGGGGGTCTGTAGCAAAGGACAAACCTAGGCGAGGCTTGCCGGGGTTTCCCAGTTCTGTTACGAAAGATCTGTACATCTCTAAATGAAGAAACCAAGCGGTCTGTATAGTCCACTGCCCCTTACGTGTATGGGTAGAGGGGACAGATGGACCAGTGGTTAGAACACTGGCCAAGACCTGGGATCAGATACGCCAGTAACGGGGGTCAGATAAGGACTTTAGATAGATTCGTCAGCTGAGAGAGAAAGCCCTATCCCAGGCTACCCCGGTCTATGCACCGGGGAGGTGAGCAGCTGAGCTCGCCCCCTGCACTGGGATCTGCCATCCCTCTGATCCCAGCTGGTGTCATTGTGATGATGTCACAGCCTGATGCAATGTCATCATGCCCTGGACAGACTTGTGAAAATCAGGGCTGCTTTAACCACTAAACCACACTCCCGTCCACAGGTGGAACTAGAACCCAGGAGTCTAGATTTGCTTTAATCACACTCCCTTCTACGGGTGGAATTAGACCGCAGGAGTCCTGCTTTCTACTGCCTGGCGCTAACCACTAAACCACACTCCCCTCTGGAGCTGGGACTAGACCCCGGGAGTCCTCATGCCCAGTCCCTGCTCTAACCCCAGAACAAAACTCCTCGTTACTATATGAAGTGTAACAAGGGTGAAAATCGGTTGATCCTAAACTGTTTGAGGAGCAGTCTGTACTTGCACTGCACTGGTGCCTATAGCAGAGATTCGAGGGGGGGAGCACTTGGGGGGGTTGTTTTCATATCAAATGAGGAAAATCTGGTTAGAGAGTCCCTGACCCATGAGCTGACAGCTGGGTCCCTCCATGGCTCTCAGCCCTCCTGGTCCAATCAGATCCCACTGCTCAGCCGGCCCATTTTATAAATAGCTTTCTGCACCACGTGTCTCTTCAAAATGTCAGAGTGGGGAGAATGACAAAAGGTACTTCAGGCAAAATCAGGGACATGGAAAGGTTAAGACTCGAGCATTTCACGGGGAAAACGTGGAGTTCTCCGTGAGATCCAGCTGCCTGTCTGCAAGGGACTGTTGGGTGAACAGCTGACAGGCCTGCGTTTATAAGAATGAGAAGAATGAGGGGGGATTTGATAGCTGCTTTCAACTACCTGAAAGGGGGTTCCAAAGAGGATGGAGCTCGGCTGTTCTCAGTGGTGGCAGATGACAGAACAAGGAGTAATGGTCTCAAGTTGCAGTGGGGGAGGTTTAGGTTGGATATTAGGAAAAACTTTTTCACTAGGAGGGTGGTGAAGCACTGGAATGGGTTACCTAGGGAGGTGGTGGAATCTCCTTCCTTAGAGGTTTTTAAGGTCAGGCTTGACAAAGCCCTGGCTGGGATGATTTAGTTGGGAATTGGTCCTGCTTTGAGCAGGGGGTTGGACTAGATGACCTCCTGAGGTCCCTTCCAACCCTGATCTTCTATGATTGTATGGTTCTATAAAGGGGAGGGGGGAATTGCACAAAGAGTAGGGGGTCATCCTGAATGTGGCATGGGAGCAGCTGTGGTGTTGTGGGTTTAGCATAGGGCTGGGAGTCAGGACTCCTGGGTCCTCTTCTGGGCTCTAGAAAGGAGCATGGGCTAGTGCAGGGGAAGTGGGTTCTACTCTTGGCACTGGTGTGGGGAGTGTGGTCAAGTGGTAAGAGCAGTTAACTGTGAGAGACGACATGGGGGATTTGATTCTGGGCAGTGAGAAGGAGTGTGATCCAGTAGTTACCGCAGAATTACAGAGGGTCAGGATTCCTGAGTTCTTTTTCTGTCTCTGCCACTGATGTGCTATGTGACTGCAGTCAAGTCACATGTGTTTGTGCCTCAGTGTCCCCGTCTATAAAATGGGGTTAATGATACTTTAAGATCCAGGAACAAAAAGGACTATTCACATGCTGTGGTATTAAGTTGAGGACCTGATCCAGACCATAAGTTTTATCATCCAGCTAAATTGCCCCAAATCTGCAGGCCCCTGCCCTCTGATTGCAATGTAACAAATTCATGACTACTCAGGAGCATCACAGGTATTGCTGTGCTGCACAGCATGGCTCAACGGCAAGGACAGAACTCAAATCTTCCTTCTCCAAAAGCCCCTTGACTTAAGGGAGAGTCTCTATTAGCTGTTAGCAGTAGAGGCCCTATGACACTCAGTTGCGTAGTTCTGATTCCATCCAGTAGAGGGCAGTGGTGCACAAAAGAGCACGTGCTTCTGAGAAAGTTTTTCGAACATCTTGTGCTGGCTGCATCCCAATACTGCTGCATTAGATCCAAGGGCTCAACAGCTGTTTTCCTGGCTTCTCCCAGGCGGCCGTTGCTTTTGGATCCATGGAGCGACCAGCAGTGGGCGCCCATCTGCAAGACAGCCCTTCACCTCCCAAGAGACTTCCTTCCTATTTGCATTGCCGGGTAAAGACTGTTTCCCCTTTCCACTGGACCGTGGGAGCTGGCAGAACTGAGTGCTCTGGCGCTACAATCTGGGATGTGGGCTAGCAAAACCTAGGCACCTTCTGAGGTGGCAGATGCTTCTTTTTTTTTAATTGTAAAAGGATGTTTTTAACTTGGTAACAAAATGTGCTTGTCTATTTCCTGACCCCCTGCTTGGCTCCGGTGAAAGTGGGAGTTCCACACTTGATCCCTCTCTCCCGCTCTAACCACTCTCCTCCTAGAGCAGGGGTTAGAACCCAGGAGTCCCCACTCCCAAACATGAGCTTTATCCTTGTGTACAGAGCTCCACTATGTCAGGGGAAGTCATCAACCACGGTCTTCGCCCCAGAGCTTTAGACTCTGAGATACGCTGGGCCTCAGCCATGGAGCACTTTGAAGATAAGGCCCGAGACCTTGAACTGGATTCGCTATTTTGTGGGAAGCCAGCGTAGAGAGTGCTGCTGTGGTGCCGAGGAGACCCACTGTCATGTTTGGAACTAGCTGGAGTTCCCTGAGCGCAGAAGCCTTCATCCCCAGATCTATTGCATTGTTGTGGTCCAGCCGAAAGGTGATGTAGGCCTGAATAACTTGGGATGGAGTCTCCTCATGGACCATAGATGGTAGGAAGGGCCTGGAAAGTGCTATGTGAGAGCTCAGCAAGGAATCCAAGGAATTCCTAGAGTGAGTTGACCCATTGGGCATGAACCTTCAACCAAAGGAGACTGTGCCATGGTGCGAACCTTTCAAAATACTTCCACCAGCATCACCTCTGTCTTACTCACATTCAGCATCAGCCAGATGTTCTTTGTGGTAGCACGCGGAGAAGGCTAGGTAGGGCTATGTGTCATCTTCATATTGCTGGCACAGGGGTCCATGTCGTCTGACCAGTTCACCCAGTGGCGGTGTTTAGAATAGGACTGGAGAGAGAACTGGTCCTTGTGGAGCTCTACAGGAGAGGGAACTAGTGGTGGAGGTGCAGCATCCCATCACTATTCTCTGGGTGTGTCCCTCCAGGAAGGACTCAGAACATTTTAGCTCATAACCCTGGCCCCCCTGCCATCTCTCTCAGAGAAGACAGCACTATCTCAGCGCTGACAGTGTCAAATGCATTGTTAAACAGCTGGTGTAAGAATCCGGAGGCCCAGAACCCAGCTGTGCAGGGATGGAGCGGTGATCCATGCATGGTAAATCCTGGGGGACTAAGCACCACAGGAAGAGCCGCCCACAAACACCTGATTGGCAGCACACTCCCTGGGACCTCTGATTGGTCCAGGCCCACTATTTAAGCATGGAAGAAGCTCTAGGAAGCTGTTGCTGCAACAAACCCTGCTCTGACCCCTGGCTTGACTCCTGATTCCAGACTCTTGGTCTCTGACTCTGGCTTTGCCCCTGGCTCCAGCTCCTGTACCAACCACTATGCCTTATCCCTGCTCTGACTCCTGGACCTACCTGCTAGGTCAGACTGCCCATGTCCTGGTTGTGACAACTGTTTCCTTTTGCCCCCCAGAAGTGGGTGCCCTTCCCTACTGAGGGAAAAATTCCTCTTGAGGTACTTGTGTGCAAAAAGATCACATTGGTACAGCCCGTTGGCATCTGTGGGGATGGAAGATGCTGCCTCATTGGGAGATGGTGCTGCATCAGTTGAAGATGCTGTCGGCAATGAATAAAGCCCTCGGGTCTTTCAAGGAAAACTCCCAGAACTGTGAGTAGAAAGACCCAACCTGGGAGTGGGCTAGACCCAACCCGGGAGTGAGTTTTGCTGCTGTTTTAGACGGTTTTGCTCATTCCACCAATGCCACCTAAAGGGAGTTTTTCTTTAAAGTGAAAACTATTTTTTTCTCTCTCCCAAGGTCTGTCTGACGAGGTTCTAATTAAAAGAAAGAAAGATGTAAAACAAGAATGCCCAAAATAGCTCCCTGGAAAGGTCAGGTGCTCAGCTAGTCAATACTTTTACCAAGATTACATGCCGGCTGAGATCTTGTGTGACGACGACCTTCAGCCGCCCGGAGACAATAGCAGAGGGGACGTATGAACAGCTGGGGAGCAATTCCCTCCCCCTCCCCCCCATTTTTCAAAAAGAAACTGCTAGAGAAATGAGGGACAATGGTGCACCCGCAGCCCAGCTCTGGGTCATGGTTGTAGTCGATGGAAATCTGCACGGGCTCTGCTAAGGTCAATGAGAGAATCAGTCTGGTGTTGTGGCTGGACGGAGGCTGGCTGTCTGGGGCTCCTTTTAAACAACTGCAGGAGCCCATGTGCCCCCTCCCAAAACCCTAAGATGCACCCCTGTTGCTCTGACCCCCAATAGAGCTTTGCAGGAACGTAGACCAGATCTGCCCCAGCCATGCCCCCACCCGCCCATCCCAGCACACCCCCTGTGGCAGGGGCTCCGGTGGTGGCAGTGCAGCGGGTGGAGATGGCTCTGCGCTGGGGTAGGGCCCCCATGTGCCAGGGGGCCCCCATGTGCCAAATTTGGGGTCATTTCATCAAGGCATCCCTGAGTTACAGCCCCCCCCCTAAAAAAAACCAGTTTCCTTAAGGTTCATCCTATCTAGTGCTTTTTATCCATCGAGCTCGAATCATTTTACAAAGTAGATGGGGAAACTGAGGCACGGGGCAGGGACTTGCCCAAGGTCTCCTGAGTCCCAGTGCAGTGCTCTAGCCACTAGGCCACTAGCCCTGCCAATGAATCCCCGCCCAGGCCTGTCTGAGACCGAGAGCAAAAGCTGTGGGGAGAGAAGGCTCTCTGCCTTCCCAGGGTGGAGTATGGAGAGGGAGGCTGTGGCCCCAGTGTGATCACAAAGCAGGGCAGGGTGACGTGGTCTGGGCTTGCAGGAGCTCTCCGCCTGCTGAGCGCCGAGCGCTCTTGAAAATCTGGCCCTACGAGCCCATGCCTCCCGCCACTCAGCAGCGTAATGCCCCTGGTTTCCTTGGGGCCGCTCCTGCTTTCCCCTGCAGTCTGGGACGTGGGCGGCTTAGGGTCAACACCCAGCTCTGCCACAGCCTTCCTGTGTGACCTTGGGCAGGTCACTTCATCCGCCCTCTGCCTCGGTCGGGGGATCGTCCTGCCCGGGTGGGAAAGGGCAAACCCCAGTGGGGTGTAGGAGGTGCTGGGGGGTCAGGGCCATGCCCATACCTAGCTAGATTGATCTGGGTGCATATTGCTCTGCCATGGGCCGTGCCCTCCCCAGATCCATGCCCCACCCCAGAGGGAGCCAAACTTCATGGGAGTGCCACAGACCCAGCCCCTGGGGAGCGGGAAAGGGAAGAGCCTCTCCCCTGCAGGTCGCAGTCCCTAGTGAGGCTCAGTGGCCTAGAGGCAATGAGGTGAATGGCTCTCAGCTCCTCCCAGACAGCTGCCTTTTTGCCAGGCCTAGCTGAAGATCCCTGGGCCCCAGAGACTGGAGCCCTCTTGCCTCCAACTGGGGGGAACTGACACCACTTGCGGGTAAGAGAAGGGGGGGGAGCGGACAACTCCCTCCTGCTCTGACTGGTTTTGCCCCCCCCCTTTCCTGGCCTGCTCTGGCGAGAGGGCCCCCTGCTGACACGGCACCTGTTTTTGCCCCAGCCCAGACGTGAGCCCCATCTCTAGGGCTGTCAATCAGGGAGCCCCCAGCACTCCAAAAGACCCCAGGGTGCAGCCTGCTGTGCTGTGGGGGCCAAGGGCTGGTCCTGAGATCTCTGCTGCCGGCCTGGGGGAGATGCCGACCCGCTCTGTGTTTTTTGGCTCTTGGGATGCAGTTTTTGCTGCCCGGTGCGGGAGCATCCTGGCAGGGGAGGGGGAGCGGACAACTTCCATTCTCTTGGTTTCTTTATATTTCAGCTTCATTAGAACAATTAAAGCAGAGTCGAAACAGAGCTCCTCTGGGACCTGCCGGCGCTGCGTCAGGGTATCCGACTGAGGGAGGCGCTCGTCGAGTACCTGAGTGTCTGGTGAGCTGCTCTGGATCCGGAGTCACGCGACCGGTGCACGGGCTTGGACGGGCTTTTCTCATCCTCTTCGCATTTCCATATTCCTTCCCTGCTCCCCTTCCCGTCCTCTGCTCCCCCTGGGCACCTTCCTCCCCCACTATGCCAGGATCTTCCATTTGCTGGGAGCGGGGTCCGGCCTTGGTGATCCGAGGATGCCAGCTCGTGCTCTGTCTCCAGCAAGAGCCCAATGGGTCCTGCCCTCGAGGGGGCATCCAGAGGGCTGGGGAGGAGGCTGTGGAAGGGAACAGAGAGCTGCGGAGAGCAAGGGACAGATGGAAATCCCAGCGTCATGCCCTGCTGGGCAGTAGCCCCAAGGCCAGGGGGTCTGCTAGCAACTAAGGGTGATGCCCCTCACAAGGCCCATGGGGCTCTGTGATCTCATGGGCTGAGTCCTGTGCTCCGGCCATGTGGCTGGGCTGCCTGGGACTCGATCTGCCAGCCCAGGGAGGACAAAGAGCTCTGGGGTTCTTCGTACGGGACACTTGCCCCCCTCTCGCCTGGTGGCATTTCACCCCCCCCTGCTCCGGCTCTCGAGTGGGGGCGGGGGGAGGAAGAGCGGGGCACAGATCACTGTGCAGGGACAATGCCGTGCTGTCGGCACGGACTGCAGGGGGCTCCCAGCTGCACCCGCCCTCACTGGGGATCAGCAGCCAGGAGCGTGGAGCAGCAGCTGCTGAGGGCACCTGAGGTCAGGGAACGGGGACAGAGGATCCTACAGACTTGCTCGGGAGCTGCTCTTAGGGTGACCAGATGTCCTGATTTTATAGGGACAGTCCTGATATTTGGGGCTTTTTCTTACATAGGCACCAATTACCCCCCACCCCTTGTCCCGATTTTTCACATTTGCTATCTGGTCACCCTAGCTGCTCTCCTGGGCTTAGTGAGACAATCCCTGGACTGGCATTGCTTCACCAGAGAGGCAGTGTGGTCCAGTAGCTAAGGGCGGGCCTGGGAATCAGGGCAAGTCACTTCCCTTCCCCGTGCCTCAGTTTCCCCCCCCCTTTTCTGATTAGACCCATCTTCTATAACCCCGAGACCACACTCCCTCCCACAGCAAGAAATAGAACCCAGGAGTCCTGGCTCCCCCTCCCCCACTCTAACCATTAAACCTTATTCCCTCCTACCCATCAGCTCTGTGATGAGTGACTGGGTTGCTGGTGATGTCACACTCCTGCCGCTGCTCCGCGCTGGCTTGAAACGTAACAGCCCATTTAAAAAGAAGTAAACGCGGCCCATGAAAACCAGGTCTTTTCTCCTCTGAAGCGTCCAAGACCCAGGCGAGGCGGAGGTAGGAATTCTTTGCAGAAAGCCGCTAGTAACTCTCCCTTTTTCGGCACGTCTAATGCCCTGGCCACTGCGGGATCTAGCCCAACACCTCATGCTCTGAGCTAGCTCCTATCCTGCGTGACTGGGCGCCAGCCCCCACTCGGGCTTTGCTCTCACCGTCACCCTGCTGGGTCCCTCCTGGCCTGCACGTGACTCATTCCTGCATATAGTGGGTGGGCCTCTTGGCCAGCAGCAGGGACTGGACGCTGGCATGCCAGTGCGGAGTG
Source organism: Malaclemys terrapin pileata (assembly GCF_027887155.1). Taxonomy (NCBI): domain Eukaryota; kingdom Metazoa; phylum Chordata; order Testudines; family Emydidae; genus Malaclemys; species Malaclemys terrapin. Next base: position 8,031,416 of record NC_071525.1, read on the forward strand.
CATGACCCTCGCCAGCCAGCGCCCCCCCCAGCCAAGAGCTGTTGCAAGCTCCCGGTCTCTGTGGATCAAGCCCAGAGCAGGCAGCGTAACAGACACCAAACAGCCCGATCCCTGCGCATATCTTGAGCCTGCCAAACCAGCTCACAAACACCAATTCCCTCCAGCAGGAGGCGGCATTGTACCCACTCGCCATGCATGGAGACTGCATCGGCAGGCGGTGGCACCAAACGGGCAAAGGGGCCGCTCCGCGTCTGCGGGTTTCACGGCTTTGCTCCGGACCCTTCTGCTGTCTGCCCGGGCAGAGACGCTTCCCTCAACTGCCTCCCGCGGTTGTGCCCGCTGAGCAGTCTCAGAGGGTGGGGAGAAGTGAGTTAGTGACCCGGGAGCAGTTGCTGGGGCAGGGAGAAGCCCCATGGTTATTAGGAACATAGGCCTGGGTCATCGGGTCCTGTCCCTGCTACTGCCGGCAACCCCATCATAGGCTTCTGTCCACAAACTGATCGAGCTCCATCTTCAAACTAGACTGTGTGCCCCCCACTGCTTCTGGGAGGCTGGTCTGGACCCTGCCTCCTCACAAGGTTAGAAACCTGCTTTTAATTTCCAGCCTCAGTTGGCTGTTGGCCGGTTTATCCCCATTTGTTCTTGGGCCGACACTGTCCTTTAACTTCAACGGCTCCTCTCCTGTCCTGGGGATTCCCTGTTTATGTGCGTTTAGCCGGCCATCAGCTCCTCACTCAGCCAAGCTCGCGCGAGAGCGGCCCTTCGTTCTCTGATCATCCCCGTAGCCCTTCCCTGCACCTGCCCCGGAAAGGACCCGGGCACCCAGAGCTGGAGCCAGGATTCCAGACGAGGTCTCACCAGCGCCTCGGCCAGTGGCATGACTGCATCCCTAATAGGGTGGACAAACCCACCCCATATCCAGGCTGGCGAGCGGGGCTGTATTGGCAGACTGTGCTCAGTCCAGGCACAGTTTCCATCCGCAAGTGCTTGTGGGGCCCGGGTCCTAGGCCCCTGCTGGGGTGGGGTCAGAGCCCAAGTCCCGCTGCGAGTCGGGTCCGAGCCCTGTCATTTTGCAGCTGGAGCCGCAGACCTGAATCAAAAGGTCTGTGAAACACCAAGGCCTCAACCCCCAGGTCCCACAGACCCGGGCCTAGTGTGCAGAGTAAACAGTTGACTCCTAAGACACTTAGGGCACATCTACACCACAGAAAAGTCCCACGGCTGTGAGTCTCAGAGCGCAGGTCAATTGACTCGGGGTTAAAAATAGCCATGCAGACACTCAAGCTGGAGCCTGGGCTCCGAGACCTGGCAAGGGGGAGAGTCTCAAAGCCCAGGCTCCAGCCCGAGGCCAAACAGCTACATCACTATTTTCAGGCTCTGTGAGCCCGAGTGAGTTGACCTGGGCTGAGCCTCGCTGCTGCGGGGGTGTTGTATCCTGAGTAGCTTCTGAAAATGTAATCACTCTGTGCCTCAGTTTCCCCATTTGTCGTGGGGCTCATAGTGCTGCCCTGCCGCACAAGAGTGTACGAGGCTAACACCATTCGAGGTTGTGAAGTGCTCTGGTATTAGTGAAGGGCGCCTGGTGAGAACCGAAGAGAGGTACTGATTTCAGTCAGCTGTTTTTAGATCCAGATCTTTAAGCAAGCAGCTGGGTAGGTTTTAATTAGCAAAGAACTAACGAGGGAGGGCGGGAGAGAAGAGACTCCGGCACGGAGCAAACGGCAGGGAAAAGAATTTCTTCACCTAGTCATTTGGATTCGAGACTCCAGCTCAGTTGAGCCACCGCGGCGTCCCGAGGCGCTCTGAGCACTCGCGCTTCAGGCTTTATTATTATTATTTACTGTCTGTGGTGCAGTAGCATTGTTGAGCCCTGGTCACAGAGCAGCGTCCTGTTGTGCCAGGCACTGTAGCCCGGATAAATTTTAAGCTGACGTGCAGAAGAGGAATGTACCCAAACGACACCGTAGGAGGCCGGTTTGCATTTTCCAGTGGCAGCGTTCTATACATGGTTTACACAGGGAATGGCTCACCCAGCACTAAAATGCAGCTACCTCTGGGGTGGAAGGGTTGCAGTTTACCCTGCCACAAACCACGTGTGGTAATGCGGGGTGCAGGGGAGATATGGGTGCTCATTCCCCACCATAGAGAAGACGGAATCCAGCATAACTCCCCAGCGCCTTCCCAGCCAGGGCACCGAACTGCACTGGGGATATGGAGAGGGAAGACAGAGCCACCCACAACACAAGAAAAGGGCAGCTATCTATCTATCCATCCATCCATCCCCCTATGCACCCCTCTGTCTAACCCCGTTCAAACCCCTGTATCCATCCATTCCCATGCACGCCCCTCTAGCCATCCATTCCCATGTACACCCCTCTGTCTAGCCCCATTCCCACCCCTTGCTCCATCTATCTGGTTTTTATATAGCTCCTCTTATGGTCATGTCTGAGCCGCTGTTCCCCTTTCGGTGATGACCCCAGCAGTGTAGGATCTGCTCTTACCCTTCTCCCCCAGCCCAGTGGTCCTTTCTGTCTTCAGCCATTCACAGCCTTTGCCTGCTATCCCACTACTACCGAGCATATAGCAACTTCCGTCTAAGGGATGTCTACTGCGTGGGATCGGAACTGGTCACCCGTGGGTTATAGGCCCTCTACTCCCAATAGCTAACAGAGATTCCCCTTTACCCTCCAAGTGGGGCTGGGTAGGCGGGCCCTCTCCTTGCTACCCCCACATGCAGCTGCATTGATTATAATATTCTCATGCCAGGGTCAATCTGTCAGCTGCCCACGTGCCCCCAACTTCACCACACGCCAGCTGGTTTCTGTGCCCTGTGGCCCTTCTCCGTCCCTTGGTGAAGGGGTGAGTGGGATGCTGGCCAGCTGTCTTGGCAGAGCAGGGCGCTTTGGGTTCCCTTCCCCCATCCCCCTGCCGGGAGCAGGCCCGGAGCTGGGATAAAAGGAGAGCCCCCCCACTGAGCAGCCCGTCCTCTCCATCCCGGCTGAAGCAGACAGATGGTGACCCCAAGGGACTCCGGAGCCCTCCAAGGTGTGGAATGAATGCCCAGGAGTTTGCAATTTAAAATCCTCACCAATTAAGGCGGCAGCTAGAGAGCTTTGGGGGGGGTGGATGCCGCTCCCCCTTTGTTCAAAAGTGTCTCCCCATGGGGATAATGTGCCCCCCTCAGAACCAGAGGGGCTCTAAGCACAATCTGTAATGTTTGCCAGGGCTGTTCGCGGGGTCCCAAATCTGGGGAGAAAGGATGAAACAGACAACGTCCTTTGTCTTCCGAGTTCTTCACCCCTTTTGTATCCCTCCCTTCCCCTGTTTTCTCCTTTCTCTCTCTCTCTCTCTCTCTTGTTCTTCGAGTGGGGCAGGAAATGCTTCCCCCACTACCTGGAAAATTTCAACAGCAATGAAAATCCTTCCTTTTCTGTCTAAATTTGGGGGGAGGGGTATTTTGTTGGGGGCAGGGAAAAACCTCCACTATTGTTCCCCAGTTTTCAGCACCTGACATTTTCCAGTCGCTTCCGTTTCAAAATATTCGGCATGTTTGACGAAAGCCGGAAAATTTTCGCTGAGCAAAAGCGTTTGGGGGAAATTTTTCTTTTTGTCAAAAAGCCACTTTCCACCCCCCACAAATGGTTTTTGATGGAAAATGTTTGCCCAGCTCCACTGCTTATTATAATCTTTCCTTGTCGCTGTTTCTCTCGCCATCGCCTTGGCTTTCTGTAGTTCTCGGCTTGTCTTTCTCTCCTTTGAGCTGTTTCTCTTTCTCTAGTTCCTTCTATCTTTCCCTGTGCTTTTTTCTTTCTCTGTTTATCATCACCGTTTTTTCTTTCTTTCTTCTTCCCTCCCTCCATGAGCCCTGGGTAACCAGCCCACTTGCTCTCTCTCTCCATCACCCCGGGAATGCAGGAGAGACACCCCACCCCCGGCCACCACGGTTTTGCTGAGCTCTTTGCCAGCTCCCCTAATATCGCACGAAGCCTGGCACAACTGCCAGCTCGGCCCAATCCCAGGGTGCCTCAGGTAACAGTGCACTGCACCGAACCCGGCCTGGTGTAGGAGTTCTCGTGTCAGGCTAATGGCATTGGAGTCAGGGGCCAAATCCATCTGGACATAAGGGATGGGAGGCAGGACACCTGGGTTCTGTCCCCAGCTGTGGGAGGGGAGTGAGGTCTAGGGGTAGAGTGGGGTGGGGGATGGGAGGCAGGACACCTGGGTTCTGTCCCCAGCTGTAGGAGGGGAGTGAGGTCTAGGGGTAGAGTGGGGTGGGGGATGGGAGGCAGGACACCTGAGTTCTGTCCCCAGCTGTAGGAGGGGAGTGAGGTCTAGGGGTAAAGTGGGGTAGGGGATGGGAGGCAGGACACCTGGGTTCTACCCCCAGCTGTGGGAGGGGAGTGAGGTCTAGGGGTAGAGTGGGGTGGGGGATGGGAGGCAGAACACCTGGGTTCTACCCCTAGCTCTGGGAGGGGAGTGAGGTCTAGGGGTAGAGTGGGGTGGAGGATGGGAGGCAGGCAGGACACCTGGGTTCTACCCCCAGCTCTGGGAGGGGTGTGAGGTCTAGGGGTAGAGTGGGGTGGGGGATGGGAGGCAGGACACCTGGGTTCTACCCCCAGCTGTGGGAGGGGAGTGAGGTCTAGGGGTAGAGTGGGGTGGAGGATGGGAGGCAGGACACCTGGGTTCTACCCCCAGCTGTGGGAGGGGAGTGAGGTCTAGGGGTAGAGTGGGGTGGGGGATGGGAGGCAGGACACCTGGGTTCTACCCCCAGCTCTGGGAGGACCCTTTCTCTGAGGGGCTCAGGTGCATCCTGCTCTCCGGACAGCAGTGGGAGCTGCAGCCCCTGGCTGGTAACTCCTGTGGCCCTAGTCCCAGCTGAGCACTGCCCCGCCACTGACCCCACTCCCGTTCTAAGCCACTCCTGGCTACAGCAGCTGTTTCCTCTTTTAGACCATCAGGCACTTTCTGACCCACTTTTCTCAGCCCTTCTCTCTGGGAGCACATGCCAGCTCTGCAGCAAGTCGCTCTGTGCAGCCAGCAGGCCCTGCTCGGGGTGAGCTTGTCAGCTCCATCACCAATGGGGCGCAGGCCTCTCCTTGGTGCCAGGGACCCCCGCGTGGGAAGAATCATGGCCGGTGGCGAGAGGGCCACAAACGGGCAGCATTGGGCACTGGGGTGTCATCTAGTGGCTAGAGCTGGGGATTGGGAGTCAGGACTCCTGGGTTCTGTTCCCAGTTCTTTGAGGGATTATACTCTGGCGGCTAGAGCCGCAGGGATGAGATTCAGTACTCCTCAGTGGCTTTCCCAGCTCTAGGAAGGAAGTGTGGGTTAGTGGTGAGACCACTGGACTGGGAGCCAGGACTCCTGCAGTCCATTACTGACTTACTTTGGAGCCAAGTCCCTGCCCCACTCTTTGCCTCGGTTTCCCTCCTTTGAAAAATGGAGCTAATCCTTCCCTGCCTCTCCGAGGAGCTGGGGAAGTGGAATGAATGATTGCAAAGTGCTTTGAGTGCCCAGTCCGGGCGAGTAGAGTGATATATCATACCCCCGCCCCCCAGCCCGAAATGCACATATCTGTTCTGAGGCAGGACAGTCATGGGGGCACTGCAGACACTTGCTCGGATGCTGCCACTGGGTCCAAAGATCCTCACACGCTGCATCAGCCGCACAACACGCTGGAAGGGCAGCAATGCGCCGGATCCAACAGCCAGGCTTAAGTTAATGCTCAGAGTGAAACGCACACTGGGCACAGGGCGGTGCCCGGGCCTTGGGGGGCATAACAGCGTGACACACCGGGGGTGGCTACAGCTGGAGATCTCCTGTCCTCTGTGGACCAGCTCAGAAGGGGACGTGTGTTCCCCAGTGGGCTGTGCAGAATGGGGATTTCACCCAAAATTTCACCCCACCTGGGTATCCTGCCCCCCATGTGCCCTCGGCATGGTACTGTACATTTCCTCCACCAGGGGGAGCATGGCTGCTGCGCATGGTGTGGGGCGGGGGGAGCGGAACATTGCCTGGCCCCCAACCTGCGAATCAAGAGGACTTGACTCGCCCCTGCTCTCAGTCCAGCGCCTTTCCCCAGGGCTAATTCAGTTCAAAGGTAATGAAAGAATATCGGGCTAGTAACTCCCCCATCTCCTGCTTTATTGTCAGCTGCTTCCAGGGGAATCTTAAACCTGGTGCATTAGAGCTGCCGTTGTTATTTACCGTGTGTATTGTGTTAACTTCAGCCAGCTGGGGGCCTTATTTCTTCTGTGTATTATGGTTGTATCTGCAGGCACTGCCCGAGATCAGGGCCCCACTGTGCCGGGTGCTGCCCAGACACAGAGTAAGAAACTGTCCCTGCCCCCGAGAGCTCACAGTCTTAGAGGTCTGTCTTCACTGCAAAGTTCACACAGGTGCTGTCCCTAACCCCGTCCCGTCCACACACAAAACCTCTCACCCAGGCCTGGTGGCACTTTAAAACCAAGGCCTTGGCCACAGGCCCATCCTGTACAAAAGCATAGCGAGACCCAGCCCCTGCCCCAAAGAGCGTCCAATCGACATGGGCAAGCCACAGCTCCCCGATGAAACTGATAAGTGGGCGGGGCCGGGGGCGGGGCTAACAAAGAATTGAGAGTTTTCGCACCGCCCCTCCCTTGCTGCAGCTCTGTAATTCCAGCTGGCCCCTCTCTAGCCCTTACCCACATGCTCCGTGGGTCACACTACTATAGGGCAGTTTCTAGGAGGGCCAGTGTAGTAAAGTAGTCATCGATGGGTTACCTGGGTTACTCGGAGTATTATGGGCTGGAGCCATGCCCCACCCCTCCCTTGTGTCTGCCACCCACCCCCGGTAGCTGAATAAAGCAGCATGTGTCTTGTGCATGGAGCAATCCCTTTACAAAACCGGGGCTGAGGAAAACCATAAGAACAGCAACTTTGGGGGAAATGGAGGCGTTTTAATGCAGATGGCGAGGAGCGGCAAGCAAGGTGTTGAAAGACAAGTGCACCGATGCCATTGGCACGACTCAAAGGACTAACCGAGTATTGCTCATTTGCGAACGTCCTCGAGCAGCTGCTGCAGGTTATGCTGGTCTGCGAGAGAATTCTAGGATGGTTGCTGGGATGGAGGGGTAGGATGCATTGGGAGGTGTGTGACGGTAGCACCCAGAGGCTCGGCTCAGCTCAGGGCCCCATTGTGCCAGGCACTGCACAGACACATAACGAGAGCCAGTCCCTTCCCCCAGTGGGCTCTCTGTCTGGATAAAGCTTGCCGGCTTGCAAGGTTAAGGCGAGACGTTTGTGTTTCTTGCAGCGGAAGGGTGGGGAGATTTACTCCCTAGGGATTCGATTTGGCATTCGTTTTTGGGAGACACAGTTCTGTGTTCAGTTTCCATCCATCAAAGAGCGAGACACCCAAAGGCGCACGGGGCAGAATAACACCCAGTGAATTTAATTTCCGAGGTAATGGGCGGAGAACCTCGTTTGTATTCTGGACAGAGCGCCAGGACGGGCAAATGGATTTCGCACGGTTTGGGGAAGGAAGTTCTGAGCACAGGACGTGGTGACATTTTACTGATAGTTTTGTTAATAATGCAGAGTGCGCTGAGGCGAGATGAACTTTGAGAAAATAAACGGGCTAAATCCTCTTAATGAAACTTCCCACCCCCAGCCCTGTGCCCACTCACTGTTGGAACAGGAAGGACTGGGGATCAGGACTCCTGGGTTCTCTTCTTGGCTGTGGGTGGGAGTGTGGCCTGCTGGTTAGAGAAGAGGCCTGGGACTCAGGATTCCTGGGTTCTGTTGTCAACTCGCTGTTGGGGGCTAGTGGTTAGAGCAGGGGACTGAGAGTCAGGACTCCTGAGTTCTGTTCCCACCTCTGCCGGCTGAGCTGGGGGCAAGTCACGGAGGCCAATGTTTCTGAAGGCTTGGGCTGGCATAAGCAGCTGTTTGGATGCCCTGCAGATTTCCAGAACCGGTTGCTATGTTGTATCCACGCTGTCTAAGCGCCCAGAGGGCAGACCGCGATCTGGGGGATGGGTGCCCAAACAGCGTCAGCCCTGGGAGCTCCAATGATGCTAGGCCGAGGGGCCGCTGCTGAGGGAGTGCCCCATTAAAGAGACGGTCCCTGGAGTGAGCCCCTCTTCCACACCTCTGTGAGAGGGGGTGGGGAGCATTGATAGGATTAGACTGAGGGAGGTGGCACTCTGACACCCAGGGAGGGGTCAGTGAGCCTGGCAGGGCCACCCTTGGGATCAGCCGCCTTCCCCTCAGGATGGGGGAGTCCCCACCCCTGCAGGGGGAAGGTCCCCAAGGAGACACCCTACAAACACAGAGGGCACCTGGGTGTCAGAGATGCCAAGACGGGGCTGAATCACCAGTGTCAGGCAAGGGAGAGGCTCTGACACCACTGCCAGCTCCCCATAGCGTGGGGTCGCGTCTTCTAGTTAGCTGGGTTTCCCCGACACCCGCTCCCGTCCCCAGCATGGCCACTCTCCACAGGCATCTGCAAAGGGCCCTAGAGTAGCTAGACCTCATTAGCATATGCAACATGATCATTTGCATAGGATACTATGCGCCGAGTGTATGTTTCCCTTCTGGCTGGAGGCTCCCTGGAAATGTGCCGGGGCGCTTTGGAAAATCCCTGGTTGCTCAGGCATCTTGGGGTACCCAGCTCCCACCTGAAACACTAGATGGGTTCAGTTAGTGTCTGCCCTGAGCCTGGCCTTGCACCCCACTTGGTGCATTCATGGCCTGGGGGGGTGATGTTCCTGGTCCCTCTCTGTGCCCCCGCCTGCAGAGGAACGTTGCAGCCTTGAGACTTCAGCTCTGGTTGCAGCAGCACCTGCCTGCAGCTCTGGAGGGCTGTGGGTGGGTCATCACGTGATACTAAACCTCATTCCCAGAGAGTGGGGTCCCTAGGGGCTCCCCACAAGCCTAGGGCTCAGGAACCACTTTTGAGTGGGGCTTGTGTTTGAGAACACGGAAGGTGGCAGCGAGGGGACCCCCAAGCCTGGGTGAGGAGCAGGGACTGGGGGTTACCAAAGCTAGTGATGCCATGGGGCCTGGGAGGATGGCCCCGGGGCTAGGACACAACGCCAGGACTTGCTGGGTGCCCTTGGATGAGTCTTTGTCCCTGTCTGGGCCTCAGTTCCCCATCTGGGTAACAGCCCCTGCTTTGCCTGGCTTGCCTATTCAGACAGGGGGCTCTCTGGGGCAGGGACCGTCTGTGTGGGTGCAGAGCCTGGCACAGTGGGGCCTTGATCTCCATTGGTGCCCCAGCATTGCATTAATACACCTACTGAAATAGGGGGTGGAGGAGAAATTGGGAGCCAACGTCCTGCACTGAGACTGTGCCGGGACCCCGGATCTCCATAACTCGGCGATCCAAACTCAGGGGTGTGACCTCCCTGGCTTCCAGCTGGCAGGGAATTTGACATCCCTTTCAGCATCCCAGGGTTTGCTGCAAACGCCAGGCCTGGGGAAGGGCCCTCAGAGTGGCTGGTTTTAATTTTGTGGGGCTGGAGAGCCGAGGCCGAGCCGACTGGGCCAAATCCGTGGGGAAACCCCGATGGGTTTCGTTCAAGCCCAGGAGCCTGGAAAGCCCCAGTAGGGTCAGCGTGGGATTGTCAAGTCTCCAGGGCTCTGTCCGGGCTGCCTGGAAATGACTCGAGCAACGTGGCTTCCACCACTTCCCCCGCTGGCTTTGCCAACCTCCAGAAATAGCAGCAGCCGATCCATCTTGGGAGACGTGGGGTTTCGGTGCAGGTAGCCAGCTGGTGCTAAAGTGACTTATCAGTGAGACAGAGCAGAGGCGAAACTCCGGGACGCTTTGTCCTGGCCTTGGGTGGCTGTTCAGTGTTACCGGGGTAGCTAATGTCAGTGGAGAAAGAAGGAACCCACGTGGATATATTTGTGTGTGTGAGAGGGATGGAAAGGACTCCCCTTCTCTCTAGCCTGCTCCTGGCGCTTGCAGGCGCCGTCTGGAAAATGCTTTGGGATCTCAAGCCAATATTTTCAAGCTCGGTGCCAAAAGCCAGGCCGTGTTTAGACCCCCGGGTTCATGGCCTGATTTTCAGCCTCACGTGCTCCCCTGGAAGTTAACAGGAATAGCTGGACCGGGCCCCTTACTGAGGTACTGGAGTGCGGCTCCGGGCAGGATAGCAGGGGGCTACCTTTAAGTGCCTGAAAATGTTGGCTAAGTTTATCAATATCGGGACAGGATCGTTATCCATGTGCAGCCTTGGCTGGAGAAGGACAAAAGATGGTCCTATGGCTAATGCTCTGGGCTGGGACTCGGGGGATCTGGGTTCACTCCCTGGCTCTGCATTGACTCCCTGTCATTTAAGTACGTAAGAGCTGCCCTACGGGGTCAGCACAATGGTCCATCTGGCCCAGTGTCCTGTCTCTGACTGTGGCCAGTACCAAAAAGAGTGAACAGAACAGGGGGCACTAATGGAGTGAGCCACCCCGTCTTCCCCCTCCTAGCTTCTGGCAGTTTCGGGTCACCCCAGAGGATGGGGTTACCTCCCTGACCATCTTGCCTCATGGCCATTAATGGACTGATCCTCCAGGAAGTTATCTAGTTCTTTTTTGAATGCAGTTATATCTTTGGCCATCACAACCTCCCCTGGCAATGAGTTCCGCAGGTTAACTGTGCGTTGTGTGCAAAAGTACTTCCTCTTGTTTGCATTAAACCTGCTGCCTATTAACGTCATTGGGTGAGCCCTGGTTCTTGGATTGCAGGAAAGGGTAAATAGCACTTGATTTGTCGGTACCTCTGTTCCTCCGCTGTACAAGAAGGACAGTCACACCACTTGCCTGTTAAGACTGTGAGTTCTCGGGGGCAGGGACTGTCTCGCTCTGTGTCTGTGCAGCGCCTGGCCCAAGGGGGCCCTTGATCTCGGCCACTCTGTGTCTGCGAAGGGACCAGCATAACAGGCACCTGATCGCTAGGCAATGCTGTAATACAAATAATAGCAAACAATATCACACCTCATTATGCTTCCGTTTCCACACCTGGAAAATCCAGGTGCTGATATTTACCCTTGGGTCAGTAATTTATAGCGTGCTTTGAATCTGCAGAGGGGCGTTTACATGGACAGTAATCCCATTGTTATTTTATTCTGTGTTTTCTTTGGAATCCTTTGGCTCGGGCACATGCCTGCAATTTATTATTCCTTGACAAAAATATCTGGAGTCGCAGCTCTTTGGGGGTAGGGGCTGGCTTACAAGCCCTGGGTTTGTACAGCGCCTAGCGCCATGGCTTGCTGGTCAGTGCCTGGGGCTCCTAGACGCTACCACAATGCATTATATAGCTAATTAGCTAGAGTGATTCATGAGAGTAATAAATACAATTCCCCACGGGATGTTTGCAGGGAAAAGTCCTTTTCAAAAAGCTCTCTCAAGGTCGTTATTAGGGCCAGATCCCCAGCAAAGTCCATGGGCTCCAAGCAGACGAGTTGGCCCCTTTTTTTTTTTTTTTTTTTTTATTGATGCGATTCAATGGAAACATGTTCAGGGAAAAGTGAAAAATATGTTCAGTGCATTAAGAAAATCATAAATCAAGTCTAGTCTCAACACACAAGACTCTGACTTGATCTGGGTCCTGTCTTAGCTAAGGGCCTGTTGTGCCCCCGTAGCGCCCTCGTGGTAGGGTGCGATGCTGCAAGGGGTCCTGCTGGCTGACTGCCTGTCACCTGGTTTCCCATGGCTTGGCCCTCTGGCCGAATCACATAAAGTTGAGTCCCCTTCTTTGGTAACAAAAAGTGCAACTGAAAGGCCAAATCAAATGCTCAAACTAATAGTTTTTCTGCCCTCTCAGGTGTCACTGAAGTCATCTGCTTCCTGGCCTTGGGGAGCATCTCGTAACTTTCTTCTTCCGCAGCAGGATTCCCTCACTGCCAGCTTCCCGTCAGGGCCCCCAAAGACCAGGGAGCTCCCATCTCAGGGCCCTACCATGCTCCCTGGGGGTTCTCCTTCCTATAGGAGACTCCCCCTGCCTTCTCTGTAGTCTCTTCCCTTAGACTGAGTCCTCCACAACTGGGGTCAGTCACTCTAACTCCATTGCACCTAGCCGGGACTACTCCTTGCCCTTCGGTGGCTAGATCCTGGGCAAGGCTGAGGGGTAACTGCCAGGCAGTGCCCTGCTTAAAGGGCCAGCCAGCCCAATCCTTTTGCAGTCAGGATTATTATTATTAATGTTACAATAACCCCTGGAGGCCAGCGCTGAGATCAGGGGCCGTGCGTGTACAGGGAGAGACATTCCCCCACCCCACCAAGTCTACAGTCTGCCAAGGGAAGGATGACAATCTCCGCTTTACAGCTGTCAGATCAAGTGATTTGCCCAAGATCACCCAGGAAGTCTGTGGCAGGGGGAAGAATTGATCCCCAGTCTCCTGAATCCCAGTCCAACATCTTATCCACTAGTCCATCCTTCCTCTGGCAGCCTAGCGCAGAATCAGGCAAACAGTACTGCCACAGGCCCTGTGTTATCGACAGCAGTGGGAGGCGGAGGAGGCCTGTAAGAAAAGCTTTCTCTGTATGTGTTTCTGTCCCCCCCGCCCACCAACACCTGCCTTATCCTTGGGTGGAAAGTTTAAGGGGATTAAAAATGACCTCACAACAGGCACGGGCGTGTGGGTGATCAGTCTGCAATTTGTACCTACTGCCTGTTCAGACACCGCGCGCACACACACACACACACCCAACGATTCCCCCAGAACCCCCCAGACAGCCCCATCACCATGCCCCCTCCAGTCCCTTCCCCCTCTGTGGAGAGAGAAGCTAAGATCTCTTAATAAAAAGTCCAGATGAAGGACAAACGGCATCTCGCCAGCGGCCATAAGAAATGATGCCCCCAGGAAGCGTAACATCCGCATCACTCTGGCCCATTCCTCCAGGTCTGGATCCAGAAGCCGGCCAGCCTGGGGCAGGAGACACTGCCGGCGATCCGGTGTGCGGAGCAAGGCAGCGGCTTCTTTCCCTCCAGGAAAGCCAGGGCTTCATGACCAGAATTCGATAAAGGATATTAACCAGAACAGTCTCCTCCCACAGCTTAGCCACCCCCTTCCCCTCCCCGGCTGTCAGACCAGCCCAAAGCAACAGCCAATTTCCGCTCTCCGCAGCTATATCTTTCTGCCTCTGGGCCTAAGGAAAAAAATAATACTCACAACCCTCTCCTGCCTCTTCGGGGCAAGTCCATTGTCTCTGATTAAAGAAAGGGGGTGGGGGGAATCTGGCAAAGGAAAATGGCCTGATTTCAAAACCCTCGGGAAAATTGCAACAGCAAAACAATTCTTTGAAAGCTAAATGAAATATGAAGGATAACACTCCCATGCACAGCCTGTAAGGTTTCTCCTCCTCAGCTGCAAAAACTGGGCTGGGGAGATGGCACAAACGTTGCCTCCTCTTTGTGTTTGATACATGGCCTGTGCCACAAAGCATTTAAAAGATGACAACTGGGTTTCTGAAGACAGCAGCTGGGGTTAAGGGACTAGCCAGCTAGGCGCTGCTTCCAGGATTACTCCTGAGGGAATTCTGCACCAAACAATTAAAAATTCTGCGCACAATATTTTAAAATTCTGCAAAATTCTGCAAAATTCAAATCAATGTGGAGGCTCCAGCATGGCATTGTGGAGCGGAGACCACTGGCTGCACAGAGGTGGGAGATCACTGTGCAGCTCCCCCCTGGGACATGGACTCAGCAGTGAGGCTGCACCCAACCCTGACACAGCGCAAGGAGCGGGCCTGCCCCAGAAACACCCCAGGGCCCTGCCCCTCCGTGCCAGGTGCACACTAAGCCCCTCCACACTTGGATCCTGCCTTGCTGAGCCAGGTGCACCAGGTGTGGGCAGGCAGGCTCAGCAAGGCAGGATCCAAGTGTGGAGGGGCTTAGTGTGGGGGGATTCGAGTGGGGGTTGAGAGGGTTCTGTGTGGGGCAATCTGGGTGCGGGTGGTTCAGTGGGGGATCCGGGTGTGAGGAAGATCTAGATGCACAGAGGCTTGTTGGAGGGTTCTGGGTGCAACAGTAATGGGACTGTGAATGGGGGATCCAGGTGTTTGGGGAAGTCTGGGTGTGGGGAGGGGATAGAGTTTGGCAGGGGGGGTCTGGGTGCGGGTGGCTCATTGGGGTGGTTCATGGGGCAGGGGAATGGGCTCATTGGGAGGGGGCTCTGAGTGTGGAGGAGTGATGCTCAGCGGGAGGGTCTGGGCATGAGGGGGTCTGGATGCATGGGGCTTGGGCAGATAGGGGAGCAGCTCCTGGTATGGGGATCCCTTCCGATGCAGCTGAGGAGTGGTGGGTGGAGGAAGTGGGTGGGGGGGAGTTTGCAGAGCTTCCTACAGCTGGAGGAGAAATCTAGGGGTGGGTCTGACCCAGCCCCGGATGCCATGCAGGGACACAGGAAGTCCTGTCCTCCCCAGCCCAGCTGGGACTAACAGATGAACCTAACGCAAGGGTAGGAGCCACCAGCCAGGTCTTCTCCAGTCCTGCCCCCTACTCCACAGTGATTTACTTCTCTGCCGGCTGCCCTGGGCACCTGAAACATATTGCTGGGGAGGGTTACGTGACCGCTCTTCTGGCTTCCCTTTGCTTCCCTGTCAGAGAGTCACTTTTCTGTAAGGAAGCAAAGAAATCTGAGGGGGACATAAATTCTGCGCACATGCAGTGGTGCAGAATTCCCCCAGGAGTAATGGATGTGTATATACATTTTATACGTGTGTGTATATATGTATAAATGCACGTAGACAGGTAGATAGAGGGTGTGTATTAGGCTGGATGGAGGAATGGCTAGGTGAGGGTGTATGGGGATAGAGGGATGGCTAGGTGGGTGTTGGGGGGAGGGATGGCTAGGTGTGTGGAGGGATAGATGGCTAGGTGGGGGGGATGGATGGCTAGGTGGGTGTTGGGGGGTGGGTGTGGGGGGAGGGATGGCTAGGTGGGGTTGAGGGGGGATGGCTAGGTGGGGGTGGAGCTGGCTTATCTGATGTCACTCCGTGTATATAAACTGAGAACGTTGACCCATTAAAATAAAAGATCTGGGGTATTTGGGGCTGGTTGGTTTCCTGCCTGGGTTTCCGAAGGGCCCGTTCTTTTTATTTTTAGCAACCAGTGAGGGGGGGCTGCAGCCCCAGATCATTTCTCTGAAACCCACTTCCCACAGCTGCCAGCTCCCAGCAGGGCGTCTCTCCGTCTCTGTTACTCTGATTTGATTAGGATTTAAATCATGCATGTGTGTGTGTCTACGTGCATGTGTGTGTGTGTGTGTGTGTGTGTGTGTGTGTGTAAATCTCCTTTATATGTGTGTTGCCATGTGTATGTACCACTGTGTATCTATGAATAGGTGCATATCTGTGTGTACCTTTGTGTGTGTATGTATGTTGCTGTGTGTGTGGATATCTCCTTTATATGTGTGTTGCTCTGTGTGCATCTCTAGGTGTGTATCCATGTGTGTGTAAGTGTGTTGTCATATCTCTGTGTGTATCTGTGTGTGTTGCTTGTGTATCTCCTCTGGGTGTGTATGTTTATGTGTGTATCTGTATGTGCACATCTCTGTGTGTTGCTGTGTGTGCATCTCTGTGTGTGTATCTCTGTGTGTATACGTGTGTTGTGTATTGTCATGTGTATCTGTGTGTGTACATCTGTGTGTGTTGCTCTGTGTGTGCGTGTGCGCGCACGCGTGTATATATCTCCTCTGGGTGTGTGTATCTGTGTGTGTTGCTGTATGTAACTCGTGTGTGTGTGTGTGTTTGTTGCTCTCCATGTGTGTGTGTGTGTGTGTCCTCCGGGTGTGTATGTTCGTGTGTGGATCTGTGTGTGTTGCTGAGTGTATCGTGTGTGTGTGTGTTTGTTGCTCTCCGTGTGTGTGTGTGTGTGTGTGTGTATCTCCTCCATGTGTGTGTGTGTGTGTCCTCCGTGTGTGTATGTTCGTGTGTGAATCTGTGTGTGTTGCTGAGTGTATCGTGTGTGTGTGTGTGTGTGTGTGTGTGTGTGTGTGTGTGTCTTCCGGGTGTGTATGTTTGTGTGTGGATCTGTGTGTGTTGCTGAGTGTATCGTGTGTGTGTGTGTGTGTGTGTGTGTGTGTCCTCCGGGTGTGTATGTTTGTGTGTGGATCTGTGGTTTCAGGGGCAGCCAAGCCGGGGGTCCGGCCCGGCTGTCCCGGGCGATCACGAGTCCCGGCGCCGCTCGGCCCGGCTCTCTCCATGGAGGCCCAGCTGGGCTTCAGCACCGCGGACAGCTCCACGAACAATGGGCAGTGCGCTGGGACCGGCTTAGGGACCCTCGCCAAATTCCCAGCCCGGCTGCTCCCTGCTTGTGGCTCTCCGGAGGCAGTGTGGCCTAGTGCTCAGAGCAGGGCTGGGCGTGGGGGCTGCAGGCTTGTCTCTGCCCCTGGGGAAGTGTGGTCCAGTGGTTAGAGCAGGGCACAGGGACTCAAGATCCCTAGGTTCTGTAGCTGGCATGGAGGGTGGGGTATTTATGGCAGGGGAGCAGACATCTGGACTCCTGGGTTCTCTCCCAGATTGGGTGGATCTAGCAGTCCGAGCAAGGGACTGGACGTCAGGACTTCTGGGTTCTCTCCCAGCTCCCAAGTGTGGCCTTGACTTAGTTTCCACTTTTGTCAAACTGGGTTCACGAGACCTACCTCTGTACCAAGCCTCACTTCCTTCTGACCTGTGGATGGATGGTGTTGTGTAAATGCAAAATGATATAGTGGGGACGCTTTAGCAGGGTGATGCTTAGAACTGTGTCCTGTGCTGCCCCCACCCCCAAGCCTCAGCAGGTGGTGTTTGCTTTTTAAATGGTTTACATAATAATAAAATAGATGTTTCTAGTAATTTCTCAAACCATTTTTGTGCAGATTATCCCCCAAACTAAAAAGGCATCGGCTTCCGTATACCAACTCCCTCCCCTGGTTGGCCTCATCTCATTTTCTCCTGTGATCCACCCTTAGCTATCTGTGTTACAGCAGCACCTTACTACCTAAAAGGCCTCGGATACTTAGCCAAAATCTCCTCTTCCTGTGATATACAGCAAGCTGCTGATGGTCCCCACCCCAGAGGTGGCTGCATTTCACTAGTGCTGTGTGTGTAGAGTGGTGAGGCCATTCAAAACAAAAGAGACTGGAGAGAGGTAAACCTGTGTTGTATATTGTATTGTATTATATTACATTTATTAATGCAAATAGACACACCCAAAATACACAGACACACGGCACTGGTGGGACCACAGCTGGAATTCTGTGTCCAGTTCCGATGTTCAGAATTCAAGAAGGATGTTGATAAATTGCAGAGGGGTCAGAGAAGAGCCAGGATCGGAAAACCTGCCTTATAGTGAGCGACTCAATGAGCTCAATCTGTTTAGCTTCACAAAGAGAAAGTTAAGGGGTTATTTGATCACTGTCTATAAGTATCTATATGGGGGAGAGAAATTTGATGATAACGGGCTCTTCAGTCCAGCCAACAAAGGTCTAACCAGATCCAATGGCCAGGGCCACCCAGAGGATTCAGGGGGCCTGGGGTCTTCAGCGGCGGGGGGCCCCCGCTGCCGAATTGCTGCCGAAGACCTGGCACTTCAGTGGCGGGTCCCGGAGTGCAAGGACCGCCCGCCACTGAATTGCCGCCGAAGACCCAGAGCGGAAGAAGCTCCGGGGGCCCAGCCCCGTAAGAGTTTTCCGGGGCCCCCAGAGTGAGTGAAGGACCCCGCTCCAGGAGCCCCGAAAAACTCTCGTGGGGGCTCCTGCGGGGCCTGGAGTAAATTGCCCCACTTGCCCCCCCCCCCGGACAGCCCTGCCAATGGCTGCAAGTTGAAGCGAGCCCAATTCAGTCTAGAAATAAGATGCACATTTTTAATGAACCCTTGGAACAATTTACCAAGGGGGCTGGTGGATTCACCTGGCAATTTTTAAATAGAGATTGGATCTTCTTTCTAAAAGACCTGCTCTATTTCAAACAGGAATGTATTCAGGGCAGTTCTCCGGCTTGTGCGATGCAGGAGGTGACACTAGATGACCCCAGTGGCAGGGAACTGCGGCCAATGGGAGCTGCAGGGGTGGCGCCTGTGGACGGGGCAGTGCGCAGAGCCGCCTGGCTGCACCTCCGCATAGGATCCGGAGCGGGGACATGCCGCTGCTTCCAGGAACTGCTTGAGGTAAGCGCCGTCCGGAGCCTGACCCCCTCCCGCACCCCAACCCCCTGCCCCAGCCCAGAGACTCCTCCCACTCCCTGAATTCCTCATTTCTGGCCCCACCCCAGAACCTGCACCCCCAGCCAGAGCCCTCCTGCACCCCAACCCCAATTTCGTGAGCATTCATGGCCCGCCATACAATTTCCATACCCAGATGCTGCCCTCGGGCCAAAAGATTTGCCCACCCCTTATCTAGGAATAGAGAATCCAAGATTTTCTAACAAGACCCAGGATTATGGGGGTCTCTATTACTGGCTTATGCTTGAGACTCTTTAAAGAGATCGGAGCCCCTGAACGTCCAGATCCTTTCAGGGGGTCTCCGCTTGGGCAGCCCCAGTATTGCGGCACCCAAAACCACTCGTCACTTGTGAACGCCATGGCCCGTATATGCTCATTCATGTACACGTGCACACCTAATAAACTCAAACTAGAATATCTACGGGGGTGCTCTGTGTTGTATGATCTGATCTTATATGGTGCAGTATTTCCTTATATGGACCATCTACACTGGCGTCTCAGGAAGTGGTCCTTAGAAGAACACCACAAGCAGTGCTGGTAGCAAGCAGGGGTCTCTATTTTTCTGTCCAGGCTTGTATTTATTTGTATCAGTTGGTCTGAGCCTGTCATTGTCTGTGGCACTGAACCTCCCTGCCTGCGTCTCTCCCGGGGCTGGGAGTTTGCTCCCAGCCCCTAAATCTGACATCATTATTTGTCAGGGAAGGAGGGCGGGCTGGAGAGGAGGTTTTTGTTGGTAAAGAAAAGATTTGAATCAGAGCTCAAGATTCATTAAAGGGAGAAATCCAGCAAAAGCAGCTGAAATCCAGCTTGGAAAAGGGGTGGGGAAAAAGGAGGAGAAAGAAATGAATCGATAATTTTTTTTTTTTAAAAAACAACCACCAACAACCACCCAAGAATTTAAACTGGTCTCAACCTCTTCAAGGAAAGTTAATCAATAAACTAATTAACTGCTTTGCAAGCTCTGTAATTAATAGATCAAAAGTATTAGCACCAGGGCTCTGAAATTGCAAAGAGCTCAGCCCAACAGCTCGCTTCCAAGAAGGCGGAATTGCAAGATTCTTTAGAGTTGATTTTTTTATGATGATTATTTAATTTTTTTGCACCAAAAAAAATCAGGATTTTTCATTTTTTTTTAAAGGTTAAAAAAATCAGCGACAACGAGGAGGCGACAGGGAGGAATTTCCCACCCACCCCAAAAAAACACATTTTTTTTTACAGATTTGGGGAATCCTGGTTCAAGCATCCAAAGCCACCAACCAGCCTCTGCTCCCTTTGTTTGGTTCGCCGCTGGGCAGTGTTGGGACCGTAGTTAGGGCTGGGATTGTGTTCTCGCTTCTTCCGCTGGGGCCGGGTAGGCGATTCGAAGCTCGCCCCCAGATTCGCCCCTTTGGACCAATGAAGGAACCCGATGCCATTAAACTTTTCATCGGGCAGATCCCACGGAATTTGGAGGAGAAGGATCTGAAGCCCATCTTCGAGCAATTTGGGAAGATCTACGAGTTGACAGTGATTAAGGATAAATACACGGGCATGCACAAAGGTAAGTGAGCCAGGCCTGGGCTGCTAGAACAATAAAGGAGCTCCCAACAATGGGATGGGGGGGGGGGAGAGAAAACTGACTATGAAATGACGAAGCAAGAGCAGCCCGAGGAAAAAGGAGACTTGGGGATGTCGGGGGAGATCAGATCAGCTGTGGCCAGGAGGGCAGAGAAAGTGGGGGCCGTGCGAAATGGCCATGCATATTAAAATGTCAGGGCTTAGGGGGGTGGGGGCCAGGCTGTTTGCAGCGAGAGCGAGATGGTAACAGATGGCAGGAGGTACAATCAGATAAGAGGCGTCATGGATAGAGGCCGGGGGTTTGGATGTGCAGTGGGTTTAGGGAGTCGGGTTGGAGGGGGGGGGGGAGGGACAGTTCTTCTCCACCCCACCCTGACTCCAGTGGGGTAGTTTTGCACGGGGGAGAGTCAGGCCCTGTGTGGGTGGGGGGGTTGTGACCCCATTTCCTTCTGCCCCTGGACACCTTTGAGTCTCCTTTTAGCACAGGGATTGAGTTATCATCTCAGTCCCAAACCCTGTGAATATTTGCCACAGGTGTAACTCTGGGCCCGGGGAAGCAGAGGGAAAACTTGCGAGGTTCTGATCCCAAATCCCCAGGCTGGGCTTTGACAGTTCCCTCCTGATTCCTTTCCTCCTGTATAAACAGAGGGTCTGGCCCCCCGCCCGCCCCCTTCTCGTGATCTTGCCAAATGGCATATCCTTCGCTCCTGCTAAAGGAGGCCTGTCTTCAGCCTGAGGCCTCTAGGTCAGAGCTAAATTTGTCTCTGCTGGTTCATTTCTTGTCTTCTTTTTTAAACACACTTCCCCGTATTAGGGAGGGAGCAAGTGGTCTTTAAAAAGCAGAAGGGGCAGCGTGTGAAATAGGTCCAGGGGCAAATTAAACAAGGGCTCTGGCCAATTTCTTAATTCAAAATAAAGTTAAGAACGGCATCGGTGAAAAATCTGCTCTGGGAATAGTCCTGAAAACAAAAGAGAAGACAGGGCAGGGTTAGCTAAGGAGGCGATTCGCATAAGATCATTTTCTGGAATTTGATAACATTCCACTTTTTACAAGCCCGGAATGAAAGCAATTGCGGAAACCCGGCTTTGTTGGAGGGTATTTGGAGCTGGAGTCAGCCCTAGGGATGGAGGCTGGCTGGCAAAGGTTAGTCACAGTATAATGTTGGATCGTTTGCTGTCTCGGGGCAGATTTCAAGCAGTGACAAAAAGAGAGGGGATCAAAGTGTAGGAAAACGGGGTTTATTTTACCCCTTTGTAAATCAAGTACATTGGCTGATATTTTTGTAAACTGAGGCGAGAAAGATCCAGCGCGGGTGGAAATCAGGGTAGCCCCGCTGACTTCACCAGATGCTATGCCCGTTCAGCTCCGCTGAGAATCTGGCCCTTAGCATATTTTTATAGCTGGTACATGTGGAAAACATCAACAATAACAACCAGGCTCTGACTTCAGAGCCGGCGCTTGGGTCTTCTTATTGCTCTATGGGTTTAAAACTTCGGTTCTAACCCCGAGAGTGAGCGTGGTTATGGGACTGGAAGGCAGGAAGGTTTGAACGTTACAAACAAACCACAGATAAACAATCGCTCGGATTTTCACTAAACCAAGCGGGTCCCCTTAGGTGCCACTAATTATTTTATCAAATACAAATGCAAATGATTTACATGCAAGCCGCAAAACAGAGAATGCTCCAGGACAAGAGTTTTGTGCTTTAAAAACCAGCCAAACCTCCTTACATAACAATGATGTTTAAATTATTAAAGGTGTGAAAGAAGCTTCCATTTCCAGGCAGTCCCAGCGGGGGAAGATGTAGCAGGGTGGAACTGGGCTAATGTGACATAAACTCAGCGTTGGTTGTTTTCCCTGGCTCGCCAGCGCAAGTGAAACTCGGGTGGGGGGGCTGAGATACACCATTGGGGTTGGCGAAGCTGACAAATTCAGGGAATCAAAATGGAGCGTCTTTGGGAGGAGAGGGAGCCAATGCGAATATGAAGAGTTTCTGACTCCAATCACCGGCACCCTGTGGACTAGATCAGTGGTACTCAGAGCTGTTCCAGGGGGGGACATCAACTCATCTAGACATTTGCCTAATTTTACACCAGGCGACATAATAAGCCCTAGCCAAGTCAGTACCAACTAAAATTTCATACAGACAGTGGCTTGTTTATACTGCTCTGTATTCTCGACCCGGAAATGTAAGTACCGTATTTATATTTCAATTGCTTTATTTTAGAATTCTCTGGTACAAAGGAGAAAGTCAGCCATTGTTGGGTAATAGTGGGGCTGTGACACGCCTGTATTTTTAGGCCTGGTTTTGTAAGCAAGTCATTTTTAAGTGAGGTGAAACTTGGGGGTACGTGAGACAAATCAGACCCCGGAAAGGGGTACAGTCGTCTGCAAAGGTTGAGCGCCACTGGACTAGACCCTTCTTTATTTCTGTAGCAATGACAGCGCTAGGTGCTTTGGGATGAAAGCAAAGTCCATGTCTCCACAGAGTTTACGTCAGCTAAGGGCCCAGTCCGGCAGCTAACTAGGTGTAGCACTTCCTGAGATGCCCAGGGGCTAGCCAGCACTGCACCTGCTAGTCAAGAGTTTGCAGGATCAAAATAATTATAGTCCGGGCGGTTGGGAAGCTTTGCTGTAACCCCAGCTGCTGGGCTGGGCTGGGGTTTTGTTGTCCACGTACATTGAAATGGCCGGGGAAGGGAAGAGAGAAATCCGGCTTTCCAGCGGCAGTGGAATCTGAATGCAAAAGATCCGGGCGGCCCAGCTGAAGCGGTTTTGAGGCTGAACTATAAATGCGTTTGATTATTATTTTTTTAACGACCGTTGTTTGGTACCGCTCCCGCTCCAGATTTAGGGCCAAAAACCCAAGTGGGGGAAACTCAGTTTCTCAAAAGGGGACTTTAAAAAAAACCAGGGAATGATTTTAACCTCCATAAATGCTCATCTCTTCAGAGGACGGAGGGGGGAGGGGCGGCTGGTCAGGCCAAGGGCTGCAAATTGAGTGGATATAAATTGTCATCGTTAAGGGCTTGACCCAAATGCATGCGTAGGCCCCAGGCCTTGGCATCCTTATACTCCCATTGACTTCGGTGGGTTTTGGCTTGGATACTATTGGCCGGATTACAGGGCAGATTTCCAGTTGCCCAGTACCCACTGCTGGCACCAGCTTTGCCAAAGGGCTCAGACCCTGACACACTGAGCCGGGCACTGAGGGTTCAATCCTGTGCCATGCTGAACACCCTGACTTCAGGGAGAGCTGAGAGTGCTCAGCATCCATGCTGGATTGGGCCCCGGGTGGAGCGTAGGATGAACCCGGATTCATGTTCTTGGCCTCTACCAGAGCAGGGCCCTGGGATTCGGCTGCCGTTGCTGCTGGGAGGAAGTTAGCTCGGGAGCTAAGGCAGTAGGGACCCTCCTTGGCTAGGCCCTGGCAGATCTGCCCTGGGCAGCCCCTGGTTGAAGATACTGTTGTGTGCTGGGGCGTCCAGAGTCCTGTACAGGGCCAGGCTGGGGTCGTTACTGCGGGATAACGAAGTGCGAAGCCCCCTTCCCCTGAACAATCAAACCTGAGTAGAGAGGGTTTTACCCTCTGCTTGGTCCCACTTGTCAAACCAGGGACCTGGCCCTTTCCCCTTGGCACAGAGCCATGCCACGGGGCAAGCTCTCCCAGGCCCACACCTCTGGGGGCTCCCATGTAGGAAGGTGATGCGGGCTCTGCACCATCTGGCCAGGGCAGGATCGGGTCCATCCCCCCCGCAGAGTTCTGTCTCCACGAGGGGCAACTCTGACCAGCAGCCTGGGAGGTGGTCACCGCCCCTTCCCCGTGCAACCCCTTAATGACCTTCCCCAGAGCAGGACGCACCCAGCCACGGGGCCCAGTCACAGAGCTGGTGGCTCCGTGGCACTGCGTGCTCACCGCTGGGCCTGCCCAAGCCCCTGGCTCGACTAGGGCCCAGGTCTTGGGCCAGGCCTGGTGCCCAGGGGTGGATTTCTCTTGTTTCTGTGTACCCTGGCCCCAGGGGGGCGGAGGGGCTGGCAGACCCCGGAACCCAGCTCTGGAATCAGGGGCGGGACGGCCTGCCCCGGCTGGGATCCGGGTGTTAATGGCTCGGCGGGTGTTCCGCGCGTTCCCGCTCAGGATAAGAGTCTGCTATCGCAACCCGCCAGGGAGCTTCTTTCAGCTACAGCAGTGGAGGCGGGGCCCCACTGGTGCTGGCGGCCTCTGGGTCCAGCCCCCCCGCCGTGGTGACCCCTAGGCGACTCGCCCTGTCCCGAGAAGGTTTCTAGTGGGTTGTTAGCAAGACAGGGGGAGGCTTCTGTTGTCCCTGGACTGGGACACCTCCCTGGGCTAGCCGGTGCAGGAGGGGGGCAGCAGTCCTGGGGCGTTAGGGGCTAAGGCAGCGGCGCTGGGATGCAGGAGGTCTGGCTGCAATGTCTGGCTCTGCCTCCTTGGCCAAGGAACGGGCTCCTCCGGGAGCCACCCACCGATCTCAGAGGGGTGACTTGGGATGCAGGTGTGAGTCGGGGGATTAGGATCCGGCCTGTACTCACCCTGTGCCTCAGTTTCCCCATCTGTGCAAGGGGGATACGGCTTCCCTCTAAGGGGGCGGGTGTAAGACTGGATCCAGGGCGGGCTGGGAAGGGCTCAGGGGAGGGGAGACTGGGGACCAGATGGCTACAGCTGGGCAGCACAAGCAGGGGATTGGAGCAACACACGCGCACCCCGGTTCCACCCCGGAGCAGGTGAGACTGGTGCACAGGCAGGTTCGGCTCCCCAGCTGGTGTGAACGGGAGTGCAAGGCAATAAGGGGGCAGTGCTGGGGATTGGGCCCCGCCGTGTGCCCGGCTTCCATCAGGAGCAGCTGCAAGAGAACCGACTCCTCTGGCTGCTGGCAATGGGGCACCTCCGGGAGGGCCAGCTGGAGCCAAACTGCTTTTCCACCTCACTGCTCTCCGCAGCGCTCTTGCTGGCAGGGAGCGATGGTTAGTCTCCGGACTCTAGCTAGGAAGAAAAAGAGTGTATTTTGCTCATGAATATTTTACAGAGCCGGTCTCCCCAGGCCCTGCCCGAGTGCTATGTGCAGCTCGAGTCAAGGCCACTCACACCAGTGCCAACACACGCTCCTGCACCATGACCCACCCGCTCATCACTTGCTCTGAGCTCGCTAGCAGCTAGTTCAGCGAGAGACTGAGCTGACGGGGGGAGTGAGAAGAAAGAAGGGAGGTGGCTCTTATAAAAAGAGGGAGTGGGGTCTAGTGGTTACAGCAGGGGACTGGGAGTCAGGACGGCTGGGTTCTATTCTTGGCACTGGGGGGACGTCTAGAGCAGAGGCCTGGGAATCAGGACTCCTGGGTTCTATTCTTGGATCTGGGGGGACGTCTAGAGCAGAGGCCTGGGAATCAGGACTCCTGGGTTCTATTCTTGGCACTGGGGGGACGTCTAGAGCAAAGGACTGGGAATCAGGACTCCTGGGTTCTATTCTTGGATCTGGGGGGATGTCTAGAGCAGAGGACTGGCAATCAGAACTTCTGGGTTCTGATTCCAGCTCTGCAAGTCAGGTCCCTTTCTGTGCCTCAGTTTCCCGTTCTGTCACATGCGGATGAGACGAACACCAAATGACTGGGCGAATTAATTCACGTTCCCCAAATGACTTGCAATCCTGGGTCGAAGGGCCGGATTTCCGAGCGACCCTCTCCCGCAGACTTTCGGAAGAGCTCGGGCGTCTAAGCGGCGGGCCAGACTGTCACAAGAGCAAAACGCAGCATGGCAGTGGGAACAACCGGCAGCTGAGCACCCTGGGAAAACCGGCCCTGATTTAGGTGTCTTGGTAACCTGACTCAGCCCACCCAGGCCTGTAACGTCTTTGGGGAGGATTCAGCCCAGAGCTACAGGAATAACCCAGGGTCTGGAACCCCGGCCAGCGGGAGAGACTGGAAAAGCTCAGGCTATTGAATTATCCAAGAGAAGGTGAAGGGGGAGGCGTGATCAGGGTCTGGATGGTTTTTGGAGTAGGCAGCTCTTTAATCTAGCAGCGAAAGGCAACCCCAAAGGGAGCGGCTGGCAGGTGAAGCCAGACAAACCGCCTAGAAATAAGGGGCACATGGACAGCTCACCTTGGCATGAGGTGGCTTCTCCCTCACTGGAAGGCTATTAACTCAGGACTGGCTTGCTATCTACTCGCCAGGCTGTAGCTCGACCAGAAGTTATGGGCTTGATCCCAGAGATGCTGGGGGAGGCTCTTTGGCCAGGGTTACCCCAGAGATCCGACCAGCTGATCCTAACGGCCCCTGCCTAAAAATCTGTGTTTTTCCCAAGCGATCGGAAAACCTGGGGTTTGTTTAGTAACGTCCGGCTTCCTCCTTTGTGGCGATTCACGCTCGCTGGGCGGGGTAGATATTTTTAGCTTTCTTTTTTTTTTTTTTCTTTTATTGCCAGTGGAAAATGTTAAGTGGATCAAGCCGGGGTGGAAAGGAGCTTCTGAAAGACATTTGTGTTTATTAGGTGTGTTGCACTGAGCCCGAAGAGCAAGGGGGGAGGGTGTGTGTGTGTGTGTGTGTGTGCATGTGTGGGTTGGAGAAAGCTGTGTTATTGCCGAGTGAGTTGAACCCATAGTCAGGGATGACAAGGCCCATTAGCCCACCTGTTGCTGTTCTTTGTATCTATTCCAGCCCTGCACAGGGGCCCCAATCAAGATTCCCCTATGCTAGGAGCTGTACAGACAGTAAAAGTGGGCGGGCCCTGCCCTTAGTGGCTCTCAGCCCCAGGGCAGGACTGCTGCTTGCCGAACGCGCCGCAGAATGCACGGCTGTCTGGGCTGCGGCGTGGCTGGTGCACGGCGCGGAACCAGTGGGACAGGCCCAGACATGGAGCCTTGTCTACACCAGGGCAGCGCCAGGGCAAGCTTTTCCCTGCCGATATGCCGCTAAGTCCCGCAGAGGGGACATTTGAGGGGGTGAGGTGGGGTTAGCCCATTCTATCCTTGCCGCCACTGCTGGGGCTGCTGGCTCGGGGCCAGAGAGTGGCAACTGCAGAGCGGGGGGGTTGTGCTGCAGATGTCTGCTCTCCTCAGGAACGGGGCTGAGTCCGGCCAAACTCATTGCATGCAAGCCACCTGATTGTGACAGCTCTCAGCGCTTCCTCTGTCCTCCCACCCCCACCCTGGCTTGGCCTGCAGGGGACGTGCCCTATTCCCAGAACCCAGCCAGGTCTCTACCCAGCCCATCACAGGCCTGGAAGCTCCCCTCTGCCCTGGACACACCATCTTCCCTTCCTCCCCAGGAGCTGAGAGGGTTTATCAGAGTTGGATATAATGCAGGACACCCTGTTCTCCATTGAGAGGGGGATTTCATTGCGCTGCCTGCTGCGGGTTCCTGCTGCGTCGCTCCTTGGTGGGAGCCGTGTTCCTCTGGAGGCCGTGCAGATGAGTGGTTAGAGCAGAGGGCCTGGGGGTCAGATCTTCAGGGTTCCACTGTCCCAGCTCTGGAAGGGAAGTGGGGTCTAGTGGTTAAAGCAAGGGAGGGCTGGGTACTGTTTCCAGCCCTTCCACTGACTCATTTTAGTTTTCTTTGCTGTGTAAACAAACTCCTTGACACCTCGGAGCAAGTCATGTCCCAGCTCGGTGCCTCAGTTCCCCCCCCCCCATGAAAAAGGGGTCTTGGGAGGATGCAGGCGTACAGAGTGCTATGATATCAACAGGAAGAAGGGGCTAGCACAGGGATTACCAGGAGGGTCTGGGGCTTGCGACCCCTGTCCCGCACGTCAGCAAGGGGGAGGTGTGCACAGGTGCCGGATTACCCTCATGTCTGCAAGGTGGGTTTGAGACCCGCCATCCCAGATTTCCCCGCCCCAGTCCCGACTGCGCCACTCGCTGTGAGAATCAGGTAGACAGCCAGGCGGGCACAGACATTAATATCCTGCTTGGAGGCGCTAGGACAAAGTGCCAGGTTGGAACGGTTGCTGCGGGGGGAGGCTGCACTGGAGAGGGAGGGCTGTCGGGAGTGGGGCTGCAATCTGGGTTCGGGGGGCCCTTGGGCTGATCCTATTTTAATCTCCCCAGCCCCGATTTGCCAGGCCCCAACCCTGCTCTCAGTTAAATCGGGAGTGACTCCAGTGCGCTTCTGATCCACCCAGAGGGATGTCACTGGAATCAGTGGCACCCGGGCCAGACTCTGATCTCAGTTCTGGTGTAAATCCAGAGCGACTCCACTAGAGTCAACGGCGTGGCCCCTTACGCCAGTGGTGTGACTCCGGATTCACAACCGTTGCCGCTCGGCGTAGAATTTGCTCCGGAACTCTGACGTTTGCTGCTTTCCACTGAAGCCCCGGTCAATGGCAGGAGACCGGCGATCCCCACGGTGGTCCCTGTCTTCCCATAACGTGGGCTCAGCCTCTAAGGCCGCCTTGGACTTTTGGTTCCACTGGGAGTTAAATCAACCATGAAACTGTCTCTGCTTATCTCCTGGGGGGCGGGGGGGCGCAAGGCCCCGTGACTCTGACACTGTGGGACTGGAGGGGGCTGAGTTTGTTGATAGCAGTCAGCTTGTTTTCCATTGACAAGTAGAATGGCCCACCGCTCTGGTCGGGGCAGAGAAACCAGGGTAATTATAGAGCCTGATGGGCCAGCAGTCGGGGCGAGACCCTAGCCTGGCCTCCCCGCAATGCTGCGGACTCCCTGGGTGAGCTTGGGCAAGTTACATGGTCTTGCCGTGCCTCGGTTTCCCCATCTGTACAATGGGGATAAGAGCCCTGCCCTGGCTCACCGGGAGCGGGGGGCTGTAAGGATAAGTATGGTAAAGACTGGGAGGTGCCCACACTCTAGGCTGATGGAGCTTGGCACAATCATTCAGTCCCCCCTGGCCCGCAGTATCTGAGCCCCTGGCAGGAAGCCAGAGAGACAAATGGCTGAGTTTTCAGCGAGGCTCAGTACCCACAGCCGGGGACAGCTTTTGGGCCCCACACTACAAGAAGGATGTGGAAAAATTGAAAAGAGTCCAGTGGAGGGCAACGAAAATGATTAGGGGGCTGGGGCACAAGACTTATGAGGAGAGGCTGAGGGAACTGGGGTTATTTAGGCTGCAGAAGAGAAGAATGAGGGGGGGATTTGATAGCTGCTTTCAACTACCTGAAAGGGGGTTCCAAAGAGGATGGATCTAGACTGTTCTCAGTGGTAGCCGATGACAGAACAAGGAGTAATGGTCTCAAGTTGCAGTGGGGGGGGGTTAGGATGGATATTAGGAAAAACTTTTTCACTAGGAGGGTGGTGAAGCACTGGAATGGGTTACCTAGGGAGGTGGTGGAATCTCCTTCCTTAGAGGTTTTTAAGGCTCGGCTTGACAAAGCCCTGGCTGGGATGATTTAGTTAGGGATTGGTCCTGCTTTGAGCAGGGGGTTGGACTAGATGACCTCCTGAGGTCCCTTCCAACCCTGATATTCTATGATTCTAAGACAGTTAAGTCCAAAGCAGACTGGGAGAGTTACAAAGGATCTTACAAAACTGGGTGACTGGGCAACAAAATGGCAGATGAAATTCAGTATTGATAAATGCAAAGTAATGCACATTGGAAAACATAATCCCAACGCTACATACAAAATGATGGGGTCTAAATTAGCTGTTACCACTCAAAAAAGAGATCTTGGAGTCATTGTGGATAATTCTCTGAAAACATCCACTTCAAGGTGCAGCAGCAGTCCAAAAAGATAACAGAAAGTTGGGAATCATTAGGAAAGGGATAGATAATAAGACAGAAAATATCATATTGCCTCTCTGTAAATCCCTGGTACGCCCATATCTTCAATACTGTGTGCAGATGTGGTTGCCCCATCTCAAAAAAGATATATTGGAAAAGGTTCAGAAAAGGGCAACAAAAAAATTATTAGGGGTATGGAATGGCTTCCATATGAGGCTAGATTAATAAGACTGGGACTTTTCAGCTTGGAAAAGTGACGACTAAGGGGAGATATGATTGAGGTCTATAAAATCATGACTGGTGAGGAGAAAGTAAATAAGGAAGTGTTATTTATTCCTTCTCATAACACAAGAACTAGGGGTCACCCAATGAAATTAATAGGCAGCAGGTTTAAAACAAACAAAAGGAAGTATTTCTTCACACAACGCACAGTCAACCTGTGGAACTCTTTGCCAGAGGATGTTGTGAAGGCCAAGACTATAACAGGGTTCAAAAAAGAACTAGATAAGTTCATGGAGGATAGGTCCACCAATGGCTATTAGCTAGGATGGCCAGGGATGGTGTCCCTAGTCACTGTTTGCTAGAAGCTGGGAATGGGATCACTGGATGATTACCTATTCTGTTCATTCCCTCTGGGGCACCTGGCACTGGCCCCTGTTGGAAGACAGGATACTGGGCTAGATGGACCGTTGGTCTGACCCAGTATGGCTGTTCTTATGTTCTTTGTCTCCTGGTTCTTCAGGTGTCCCCGACTCACATTTTCAAGTTACCCGCGGTAACCAGGAGAGCTAGAAACTTACAGGGATTTTTGTTTTAAATGAAAGCTAAGATTCTCTTCTAGTCACATGAATCCAGGAGCTGGGCCTTTGAAGGAGAACATCCGCTACTGTGATAGCAGCTGCAGTAGGGTGGAGAGCAAAAGTCGGGATGTTCTCAGTTGTGAAATAAGGATTAAAAATGGACAGCAGAAGGGTGGTGACTGGGGAAACGTGCTATGTAAGTTCCATAGGGCAGAGCCTGTCTTTCATTTCAAGGCGCCCGAGGAGGGTCCCCCAGACTCTCTAGTATCCATGTCCGTCGCTTACTGCGCTCTGATGGGCCCCCTGACATCGCTCTGTCTTTTCCGCTTGTCCCTTTCAGTTCCTTCTTCCGTCAGCCCCTTGTTCTGTAGCTCTCGGGCCTGTATAGTAGCAGCCCCGGCGAGTCCAGGCCCCATGGCGCCGGGGGCTGTACAAACAGAGTGGGAGGCCGCCCCTGCCCCGGAGAGCTTGCAATCAAAACAGACAAGAACGCGTATTATCCCCTTTGTGCGTACTGAGGCTCAGAGAGACGAAGGCCCAGATCCTCAAAGGCAATTAGGCACCTAACTCCCATGGACACCAATGGGAGTTAGGCACTAATTCCCTTTGTGGATCTGGCCCGAAGAGACTTGCCCAGGGGCATGCAGGAGTTGGTGGCAGAGCTGGGAAATAATCCTAGATCTCCCGAATGTAGGCCTAGTGGTTTATCCCCTTTCTTTGCCCCTTCCCTTCCAACCCCCCCCCCCCCCCCCCGGGAAAATCCCAACCCCCATCCCCAGGCAGATGCACTGTACTGAGCCAATCCAAAGGAGAGGACATGGGGCTGGTATGGGCCTTGCCAGCCTCGCTGTCACATTAGGGCTTGGCTCCGTCCAAGCCCCCCATCTTCCAGCCTGGGAAGTTGGGTTCACGGTTCCCCCTTTGGCCCGTGGGGCTGAGGGAGGAGCCCGGCACCCCCTCGCTACTGTCCCTTTGTCCCAGGAGCCCTTTAAAGTGGGGGGAGGATTGGGGGGATCCGTCATGTTGGGGGGCAGGGATCCGAGGCGCCCGTGACCCTTCCCCTCTGCTTTCTCTCTCCCGCAGGATGCGCGTTCCTGACCTACTGCGCCCGGGAATCGGCCCTCAAGGCGCAGAGCGCGTTGCATGAGCAGAAAACGCTCCCAGGGGTGAGTCCTTGCAGGGCGATAAAGGAGGGCGGGGGGGAGGGAGTCGGACAGGGGAGTCTCTCTGTTATCTCTGGCTACAGCTGCCCAAACGTCAGCGTGAACCTCCAGCGCCGGTTTTATTGTGTGTGTCATGTCCCACCCCCACCCCCAGTTCGTTAGCATTTGCGATAACCAGATGGCCCTCTCCATAAAATCTCCTCGGTGAGCTCCCAGCACGCGCCTGATACGGGTTTGATTGGAGTCTGGGTTGGCAGTTTGGGCCCTGTCACTGGCGTGGGGAGAGGGGAGGAGTTGATTTCCCATGGGGGCACCAGCTCTGCCTGGCTCAGGCGAGGGGGGTGGAGGGAAGGGACCATGGGAGGAGAGGGGGGTGACACCCTCCCGCCCACGGGCGTTGGTCGCCTGCCAGTGTCGTCGGAGCTCTGATCATGCCACCGCCTCTCCCCCGTATTGCCCTCCACCCAAGGTGACTCGCTCCCAGCTCCTGAATCTTGACGGAAAGGCAGTTTGGGGCCGGCTCTCTTGCTTTCTTCAAAGGGCTGCGCATCGCCGGCTGCGAGTTTCAGGGTGCCGGCCGATGGGTGCTGTCATGGTGCCAGGCGGATGTCTGTGCCCTGGGGCTCTGCCAGTTGGTTTGAATGGGCTTTGGAGCATTTTGGGTGCCGGGTTGGCAGACATAGAGAGCAAAGGCCTGTGTGTGGTCCCAGGCACAGAAGTAGTCCAGGGACCCCCACTTCTAGGGGACAGAGTCTGGTGCTGAGGCCCAACAAACTCATTTCACTCAGGGGCCACCAAGCCGCTGACAGCACCGCCAGCTAGTCTGCGCAGAGCAGGGCTTTGAACCAGTGACACCTAGCAGTGAAAACAAACTCCCCCCAGGCCAAGTATAGAACCCAGGAGTCCTGGACTCACACTTCCCTGCCTAGCTGTATCACACTCCTCTTCCAGAGCTGACTGTCCTGACTCCCGGTAGGGGGGAGCGGCTTAGTGGGGGGCTGTTCAGAACTGGGGGCTCGTGCGGAGACGTGGCCCTTTGCTTGGGCACCTAGCAGTGCAGAGAATTAGCAGGAGGCTGCCTGCAGCTTCCCCCCTGCCCTCCGCCAGCTTGGTGCACCCAGGCTGGGCGCGTCTGAAAATGCGTCAGGATTCTGACTGATGGGAAATTTGCTACTGATGGACCACACGCAAATGTGCGCCGAGGAGCAGGCTTGGCGGATCTCAATCACTTTAATATGACAGCTGTCAAATGGGAGCTCCACGCCTCCGTGTCCTGTAGCAATACGTGTCCTGTCTTCCCTGCCAAACAGGCCCAGCCTCTAGGACTTGCTGTTTCCCTGGGGTGTCCGGGGAACGGGTGGGAGGTAAAGACACCGGGGACCTGGCTGATCCACGAAGGAGCCCCCTCAATGGCATTGGTGGTAGAGGAAGGTGCCCCGCACTGCTCAGGATTTCCATTTTTCTGCCTGGTCTCATGCTCCCTCCCGCAGTAGCCTTTGGGGCTGCGGCTTGTCCCCCTCCTTCTTCCAGCTCCCTGGGGATCCAATGCTCGGGGGTCCTTGGCAGGGCTGAGCTCTTGGGGGCTTTGGCGGGTCCTTGCAGGAAAGATCTTTAGCCTGGTGTCTCCCAGTCCGGGTGTCTGGCCCAGGGTGACTCGGATATCAACAGAGTCAGACACCTCAGAGGCCGCGGGGCCTGAATCCCAGACTGCCTGGTGCAAGTCCCCAGGGCCCTGATCCTCAAAGGTCTTGAGGCGTCTAACTCCCCACCACTGCCCCGCATCTGCCACTGATCCTGCCGGCCACCCCCCCGATGCGGTCCCAAGGGCTTTAAGCCGTTGGGGCCCAGACGCCGTCCCTTTGTTAGGGCCTCTGGATGGCAGCTTGGTTCTAAACACCGATGAGGATCTGGGCCTCTCTGGGCCACCACTCCCTTGTGCACAACAGCCCTTCCCTGCCCCACAGAGCGGCATGAGGATCCGTGCACTAAAGGCTGGGCAAGGCGCCAATATGCCAGGGGTGGGGGCCTCGCAAAGACAGAACTGAGGCCTAGTTTGCCCCAGGGCTTTCGATCCTCTCTTGGGTGTGATGCCAACCCTTCTAGGGACTGCCAACCCCTGGGGAAGCCAGGGAGCCGTATGGGACGCTCCCCAACCCCAGGCAGGCGGTGAGCAGAGCCCCGACTTCCTTTGGACCCCCAGATGGTGACGGGGCTTGGCCTGTCAACAGCCGGGTCCAGGACCTCAGCTGAGCAGGCCACGTTGCCTTGGCTTATTGATGGAAAGTCACAAAGGCCGAAGGTCTCCCCCCGCCCTGGAGGCCTGACCCCCCAGTCTGGCTCCCCATGTCCAGGAGGGGGGCGGTTTCCATACAGAGGGTGACTTGAGATTTCCTCCCTTCCGTGAATGGGGGGTGGTGAACCGGGGACCCCAGCCCTGCCCGGGAGCAACGCCCTGCAGGGGGGACTAGCAGGGAAGCAGGAGCTGGCTGAGAAGTGCCCGGGATGCCCAGGGCGCGGCCGAGGAAGGTCTCCCGTCCCTCGGAGAACAACCAGGGCAAATAATAACGCCCCTCCGTGCCTCCGTGTGGGAAAAACAAGCCTGATGGACCCACGGCGCCAGGCTGGGAGGAGCGAGGCTGCCTGGCATCTCCATAGCAACCCTCGCGGGCATCTCCCACCAAGCCACCAGCTCCACCGGGAGTGGATTTGCTCCCTCCACATCTTCCCACCCCATTGTGCCACGCTCGAAAGAGAGGGCGACATTTCCTGATTGTCCTCCCCCCGTCCACTAGCTTCCCCTCATCCCCCCCCACCGCACAAACACAGAATCCAAGTGTATTTTGCCTGGGGAGGGAGGAGGCCAGATACTTTGTTTCTTGCCTCCTCCCTTCTGAATGTTGGGAGCAGATGCTGCAGAGCGGGGGCTTTGTCTCCGGAGATTCCCTTTATTCTGTTTTTTCCGCCCCCTTTCGCCACCTGCTTTTCTTCCCCGGCCCTTTATGTGCCGGTGGATTGCCGCGTGCGCCTGTGTCTGATTGGGATTGGAGTGTGTAGCCATGGAGCTGGGAGAGCAGCCTTTGGGTGTGTGTTTCCGTGTGTGTGTGTGTGTGTGTGTGTGTGTGTGTGTGTGTGTGTGTGTGACTCTGTGTGTCAGGCACGGACACGGTTCTCTGTAGCTTTTAGCTGTTATAACACACTTTAAGTCAACACTGCCCTGCCCCGTGTGTTAGCACCTGTGCAAAATAGGCATGAAACGCCATGTGTTACACCCATTTGGGGTAAGTGGCCGGGCCTGGTGCAGGGCGATGGGGAATCAAGGCACGTGGCATGCGATCACATGCGTGTTTTTAGCGTGTGTGCGTCTTTTGCCTACATCTTACAGCTGCTCCGAGTGTGTGTGCGTCTGTGTTTTCTGTGTCTGGCGGGGATTGGATTCTCAGGGTGCGTCTGTTAGCCCAGGCCGCTGGGTGTGTCTCGGTGAATGTGGGGGGGATTTAGTGCGTAGCATTGCTAGCAGGTGTGCGTACGGAACCCTGGGGTGACTGTGTGTCACGGTTGGGTCCCCGCTGGGCTGACCCACAGGCGATGGGAGTTGTTACCCCCCCAGCTACGCAGGTTGCTCTTAGCGCTAGCTCAGGCCCAGGTGTTTCAGCCAAGATGGTGACCATCACAGGGTGCTCCTCTTGGTGCATCTGTGGCCGCTGTCCCGCTGCAGGGCGTGATCCCCAGGGAGCAGCCCCCACACCGTAGGGTCCCTGAGGGAGGGAGAGAGATGGTGGGTTTTTAATCCCCCCCTCCCCCCAGACACTGGCATCTTGGCTCTGCACTGTGCCCCCCTTTGCCCTCTTGTGCCATCATTTCGAGTGTGCAAAGGGGGTGTAAAGCAATGCCCAGCCCAAATGCCCCCCCCCTCGCACATTGGGAGCAACGGGACACCTGCTTTGCACAGGTGTGAATGATGACCCCACAGGCGAGACAGACCCTGGAGTCAGTGCTCGTCTCTAGACCCCAAGTTCTAGGCTCCATGCACCAGGCTTCTGGGTCGCTCTCCCTCTGCAGACCTCAGCTTATTGTGGGGGAGGGGAGGGAGGCCGAGACCCTGGCAGGAGGGGTTGTGAAATACCAAGTGGGGAGGAATCCAGGACAATGATAGGGATCAAGGTGGCATCTGCATACTGTGCTTAGAGCCCCCCCCCACACACACACACACACCCCGCTCTAACCACTAGACACCTCTCCCTTCCCATGGCTGGGAAGAGAATCCAGGAGTCCTGACTCCTAGCTCCCCACTCTAACCATTAGATGCCATTCACCTGCCAGAAATAGGAGTAGAACCCAGGAGTCCTGGCTCCCGTTCCCTCCGTCTGTAATTCCTCGACCTCACTCCACTCCCAGAGCAGGGGACAGAACCCGGGAGTCCAGCCTCCCAGCCCCCCTGCTTTACCCACTAGAACCTACACCCCTCCCAGAGCTAGAGATAGAACCCTGGCGTCCTGGCTCCCAATCCCCCCACCCCCAGCATTCCCCACCTTCACCACTAGACTCCACTCCACTCCCCTCCCAGAGCTGGAGACGGAACCCAGGAGTCCTGCCTCCCAGACCCTCCCCTCACCCTCTAACCCACAGGATCCCAGCGGGGCATCTGCCACACTTTTCCCTAGTAAAGGCTGTGGGATGTGTGTGTGTGTGTGTGTCCCCCCGTTTGCAGGGGTCTGCTCTGCTGTTTCCCCCCCACCCCTCTTCCATCCCCCACCTCTTCTCCATCCTGTCCCTTTCCCCATCGCACCAGCTTTATTGTTCCTGTCTCGCTCTCTGTCTCTTGGGTTGATTTAAAGGCACTCCCCCCCCTCCTTGGCCCGGCAGCTGTTGCCCGGGCAGGTCAGGGTGCCTGGCGCCGCCCCCTCTCCCAGGGCAGGTGGTCCCGGGTCTGGGTGTCATAGGTGAGAGGCTGTGTGCTGGCTGGGGGAGGAAGGGCTTGAATTTTCAGTCCTTGCAGGGGGGTCTCTATAACCACTATGTGTGCAAGCAAGCTGTGCCCATGTAAGGATGCACATGCATGCAGGGGTACATGTATGACCATTTGCACCTGTATGCGTGTGGGGATGTATATGCAGGTGCCTGGTCGCGTGTGCGGCACACGTGTGCAAAGGGATGCTGCATGCCTTTGCGCCTGCGTACGAGCGGAGGCGCGTGCTGGCACCTGCAGGGCGTGTGTGTGTCTGTGAGGGAGGGCACGTGCACGCATGTGCGTTTGTGGGAGGGCAGGAGAGGTGTGTGCATGTGCCGGGGGAGGCGTGTGTGTTTGTGCATACGTGCAGGGGATCCGTGTGCGTTTGCACATGCGGGCAAGCGGATGGAACCCTCCAGGACCGAGCTCTGGGGACCAGGAGCGTCCTGCTGAGTCTTTCCACTCGAGTTTGCTGGGTCTCAGCCCACATCATAGCTGGAGGGTCCACATCTCCTGAGCCCACCTGGGCACTGACTGGTCCCCTGGTTGGCATCCCTGCCTGAGAGACTGCCATATCCTGGTGCCACCTGCTAGGCAGTGCCCTGGCTCAACTGAACAGTGGGTGGCAGATGTGCCCGTCACCGCAGCCTATGGGAGCGGTGGGTGAAGGGACCTGGCACGGGCAGGTTGCCTTTTGTTTGGGGAGGCTGCGGGTGCCCAGCTGGGTTATAAATAGCCCCTTCTGTTCCTGGCGGGGCGTGGACACCAGGAGCCCGGTAGCTAGGTAACCAGCAGGCAGATAATGACTCGTTGCCAGGTAAACATGGGCTGCGGGACAGGTGCACCGGGGACAGGGGGCGGCTGAGCTAACAAAGCCCAGGGCCTTTCGGGGGGGGGACTCGCCCGCAACATCTGGGAGCAACGACGCCAGCCAGTCTGTGTGTGTGTCTGGGGCCAGGTCTGCTTCTCGAGTGGCCGCCGAGGGGGGAGGGCTGGCGGCCGCGCGGGGCCCTGTGCCCGGGCAGAGGTACATGGCAGTCTCATTTGAGCATGTTCCACTCCCAGGATTCTTGACTCCCAGCTCCCCCTGGTCTAACCACTGGATCCCACTCCCCCCCTCAGAGCTGGGAATAGAACCCAGGAGTCCTGGCTCCCAGCCCTCTGCTCTAGGATATGTACAGGGATCTGTAACTCCCACGATCACTGGTTCTGGGGGACCTGCTCCCCTCCCCCGCAGCCAAGCTGGGGGGGCAGCAGATGACCCCCTTATCAGGGGGAAATTGGGCCAGGGAGAGGGGGCAGCTCTGACCCCCTCCCCAACAGCCTGACACTGCTGACCTCTGACCCCAGAAGCTTCTGAAGTCCCAAAATATCCTGCACCCCAGATGCCCTCCCACTCCCTAACATGCCCCCCTAGCCTTCACTCCTCACATCTTCTCCCCGTGCAGCCCCTGAGCCCCCACACCTGGCCAGCCCCCACTCGGCTCACAGTCCCCTTCCCACCACAGCTCTGTGGGATCCGGGGCGGAAGCAGCTCCCAGCGCGGCCGGCTTGTGATGCGGGGGAGCCATGGGACCTTAACTCACGCCCATTCCTATCTCCCGCCCGGCTGGCCCCCTCCCCAGCTATGGGATGGGGGCTGGGGCCACGTGGGCTCGTTCCTGGCTCCGTTTCCACTAATGCACTGGCTGGTGGTGTGCTGCCTGGCAGCTGCACTGGGGTTTTCCCGATGGCCAATTCCTGTAACCAGCGCCTGCCCTGGTGCAAGTCAGGATTGAGGGGCACCGGCAGAGCTGTGTGGGTGGGGGCAGGGCTGGGATAGGAGGGGGCTGCGGGTCAGGACTGAGGGGCACCAGCAGAGCTGGGGGAGGGGAAGCCTAGGGCTGGGCTAGCAGGGGGCTGCGGGTCGGGATTGAGGGGCACCGGCAGAGCTGGGGGAGGGGAAGCCTAGGGCTGGGGTAGGAGGGGGCTGCGGGTCAGGACTGAGGGGCACCGGCAGAGCTGGGGAGGGGGCAGGGCTGGGATAGGAGGGGGCTGCGGGTCGGGATTGAGGGGCACCGGCAGAGCTGGGGAGGGGGCAGGGCTGGGATAGGAGGGGGCTGCGGGTCGGGATTGAGGGGCACCGGCCGAGCTGGGGCATGGGAAGTTTGCACAGCTCTTCTACCCCAGACGCCTCTCCCCGGCCAGCGCTAACCACTTCCCATTCCCACCACAATTCCCCCCCGAGCGCTGAACCATGTCTCCAGACAAAGGGTGGCCTGGGATCTGGAGTCTGGGTTCAGATTCATTGGGGCTGAGGATCCAGGCGGATCTGCTGGGATCTGCTGGGATCCTCCCCCGGGATCACTTGATCTTGGTTCACTTTGTTGTAGCTTTGCTGGCAACTCTCACTCCTGGAGCCACCACTCGCCCCTCCCCTGGATCGGGTCCCTGAACCCACCAGCCAGACGGCGTTACCACTGCCATCCGGCACGGGGCTCGCGCTGCATGCCGGGACCTAAGGAGCTTTAGCTTTGATTGGATAATCCCGGGATTTATGCGTGGTAAATCCCAGGCGAGGCGGGAGGGGCAGGTGGGATTTGGAGGGTGGGATTAGAACAGGCAGCTCCTAGACAGCTGCCTTCTGATCTGGGGGGCAGGGGGATCAAGTCACTGGCACGTCCTCCGCCCGGCCTGCGCTGGCCAAAAGCCGCCCCCGCGAGGAGGCCAAGCCACCCAGCTCCACCCTCACTCAGAGGCTGGCGAGGCAGCTCTGAGATTGCCCAGTGACTGGGGCCTCTGCTTTTGTGCATAGCAGCTCAGAACTGTCTGCCTCCAGGTCACGAGTCCCATTCCTGCTCAAGACACCACTGTGCAAACAAGGGGACTGGGAAAACCCCAAGGATCCCCTCCCTGCAAGCGGCACCGGCGGGCTCCCAGGCCAATGACGGAGCATAGGGGAGCACATGGTGCCTTGGGCTGGGGTGGTATCCAGTATGGAGCTGTGCAATCCCTTCGGGGGCTCAGAGGGGATGGGCTGAAAGCTGTAACCCCCAAAGGGCCAGTCCCTAATTTATTTCCCCTCCTCGGGGTATGTAGCGCTTTGGGGGTTTTCATTTCGAACAGTGACGGGCTCGCTAGAGGGTTCTTGGTCAGTACAATCATTGCGCTCTCCTCTCTGGTTAATAAGGGAACGGGGAATTTTCCCCTCCTGGCTGAGGGCGTCAGGCTCTCAAATCTGGATTCCCGGGCAGTGGCCCATGCCCCCATGGTTCCACAATGCACCTGGGCAGCTTGCCAGTTCTGCATGGGGTTGGGGGCTGAAGGGAAGCACATTTCTCCCTGGCCCCAGCAGTGGTGGGGTCACGCCCCGACGCGGGAGAGCTGGGGAGTGTGTAGCTAACGCCCATGAAACTGCCCAGCACTTCCTCGAACCCAGCCGCCGGCTCCGAGTCTCCTGTGCCAAGCGCTCCATCCTAGGATGGCATTTATTACCATGGCAACCGTCGCTCAGCCAGTTGCCCTAGTTACAGAGGGGATGGTCTTGGCAGCATAGCAACAATTACCCCATTGCATGTCTCTGTTCAGGGGTTTATCATCAGTTTGTCATAAACCGTGACCAAGATCAGGGCCCCGTCATGCCAGGCGCTGCCCAGACCCGGAGTAACTGAGATCAGGGCCCCGTCGTGCCGGGCGCTGCCCAGACCCGGAGTAACCAAGATCAGGGCCCCGTCATGCCGGGCGCTGCCCAGACCCGGAGTAACTGAGATCAGGGCCCTGTCGTGCCGGGCCCTGCCCAGTCCTGGAGTAACCGAGATCAGGGCCCCGTCGTGCCGGGCGCTGCCCAGTCCTGGAGTAACCGAGATCAGGGCCCCGTCATGCCAGGCGCTGCCCAGACCCGGAGTAACCGAGATCAGGGCCCCGTCGTGCCGGGCGCTGCCCAGACCCAGAGTAACTGAGATCAGGGCCCCGTCATGCCGGGCACTGCCCAGACCTGGAGCTCCCTGGCTGAATAGACACAAGTGGGAGGGGAGACTGAAGCCCAAAGAGGAGAAATGATTTGCTTGTGGTCAGTGTCGGTCCTGGAATTGAACCCAGGCATCCTGCTCGTAGCCCAGTGCCCTCCCCACTAGCCCCAGCTGCCTCTCCTTTAGCATCTCCCTCGTCTCGCGGCTCCCAGGTGCTGGCCACGCCGGGGCCCAGCTCCTCAGCTGGTGGCAACAGGGGCCGCTTTGCGCCAGCCGAGCTGTTAGGACGCTGGCTCAGTCCTGGATCTCAAGGCTTGGCCGGGTGGGATCTGGTCAGAGAGCCGTGGCTTGGCTCGTGAGCAGAGACCGGGGCCCTGCTGGGCTGGCTCTCCCCTGAGCTAGCTGCGAAGAGTAGAGGGAACCGCTCCGGCTGGCTAGTCTGAGCTGCTGCCTGGCCTAGCCAGAGTCTCTCTCAAACCCCAGGTCAGTCACACAGGCAGCCTGGACCCCTAGCGGCACCAGGCCTCAGCCAGTCCATGCCGGGATTCGAACCTGGGTCCTGCGTCGCGGGACGCCACCGCCCAGCTCCCGCCAGGCCCCTGCGACCCTGGGAGCCTGGCTCCCATTTCCAGCCCCTAGTGGGACCCCCTGCCCCTCCCTCCCCCCAAGTGTCTCCTGCCAACGAAGGGGAGGAGGAGCTAAGCCTGGCCCTGTTTTCATTCTCTCTAGGCCCCACCCCAGTTAAATTAACCCTGAGGAGCCCACTGGCCCATGGCTGGGAGTCCCCCAGGCAGGAGCAGTGTCCTCCCGCCCCCTGCACATAGAAGCTGTCTGAAGCCCAGGCCAGGCAGTGTGGCCAGCAGCCCCCCACCCCAGGTGGCCAAAGGACATTATCACCCACAGGGGTGTGGGTAATCACCGCACAATCCCCCAAGCAAGCGGCACTGGCAGGGTCCGGAGGCGCGGCCGGGCCACGCTCCTTTTCACCGTGCTGCTGATTCCAGCAGCTGGGGGCGGGGGGAGCTGCCTGGCCTCTCCTGTGCCCTTGGGACTGCTCCCCAAGGACAGAGGGGCTCCCCCACTGGCGCCAGCATCCAGAGGGGGGCCCCTGAGACTGCAGGGCTTGCCAGGGTTGGCTGAGCCCCGGTGCATCTTTCAGTACAAATGAAGCCCTGGGTGAGCCCCCGTGCCCGTGCCCCAGCACGATGCCTGTCCTGCCGGGCACTGCCCCGGTGCGGGGGCTGGCTGCCACGACGGGGGCATTGGAAGGGACTTCCAAAGATGCTGATGGTCTCTGCGGTATCGGAGGGCTCTGGCTTCAGCTGCCTAGATCCTGAGCGCCAGCCCGGTGACCCTCTGGGGTGGCTGGGCCCAGCGCCAGCCACAAATATATCCAGGGTGGTGCACGGCAGGGTGTTGCTGGGTTAAATATAGGCCCCGCCCCAACCTAGAGCCAGCCGCATCTCTGTGCCAGGCAAAGGGCACCTAGGCCTTGTGCCCCGCCCCAGAGACGTCTAGCAGAGCTGGGTGAGCCATCCTTATATAAACAGCTGCCCCACCCCAGAGGTGGCTGCATCTCAGTGCTGGGCAAAGGAGCCCAGTATTAATAGTTCCCCATGCCCCACCCCAGAGGTGGCTGCATGTTGCTGTCAGGTGAAGGGTACTTGGTACCTTTATAAGCAGCCCCTGCACCCCACCCCAGACATGGCTGCATCTCAGCACCAGGTGAGGGAGGCCTCTATAAACAGCTGCCAGGGGATGGCTATTTAGCGGGGTTGGGGGGGGGTATTTCTGCCTTTTCCCCTTGGGACTTCCCCCTCTACCTCCCACTTGAATATTTTGGAGATTTTAACCCCCTCCCCCCCAACCCTTTGTTTTTCTTCCCCTTTGCTCAAATCGTCCCCCCACCCTGGGGTTGTTTATAAAGATAAATGGTGATGTCAGCGTGGTTACTAGGTAACGCAGTGGGTAAATTGGGGATGAGTGGGCGGTTGCCATGGTTCATATTCTCTGGTTGCCATGGTTACCGGGCATCTGCTGCTTTTTTCTCCCCCTGGCGTGACGGCCCCGCGAGGTGAGGTTGCGATGACTTTGTCATGGACGCAGAAAGCGACGCGGCTCGTGGGGGGGGGCGGGGTGTGGGGTGGGGCGCCCCAAAACCCCAACCTGGGCCTTGAGCCTTCCCTGTGACGTGAGACGCCTGAGCAGGGACATCCCTGGTTATTGCAATTAATTCCCCTTCCTCGTCAGCCCCCGAGTTCCCGGCTCGTTGTAAAGCCCACAGCTAATCAGCTGATTCATGCCAAGAGCGCCAGCTATGGAGGCTCGCATAGCCCCGCCCCACTGCCCTGACCCCTTTAGCGGCGCCCCACAATGCCGGCCTGCGGAGAGCTGCTCGTGCAGAGCCCCGTATGCTTTGGTCTTGGGAGGGTGCGAAAAGCAGCTGCCGGGACAGGACACAATGCAATGGGGCTCAGGGCCTGCACCTTAGCTGGCTGCCCGGGCTGTACAGCCACAGGCCGACCCCGGCTCGGGGAGCAGCTCCCCGGGGTGCAGCACCAGCCCCCGCCGGCGGTGTTGTGCTGGTGGGTCTCCGGCATGGCTTTGGGTCTTGACTCAGCAGATCTAGCGTGGCTGAGGTGCTCAGCGTCCTGCCAAAGCCATCGGCAGCCCCAGCGCTGGAGGACAAGGCCAGCTGGACGGCCCTGGCCGACGTCTCCCCCCAGCCTCACCTCCAGAGACACCC
Source organism: Malaclemys terrapin pileata (assembly GCF_027887155.1). NCBI lineage: Eukaryota > Metazoa > Chordata > Testudines > Emydidae > Malaclemys > Malaclemys terrapin. Next base: position 8,074,446 of record NC_071525.1, read on the forward strand.
ACCCCCAATGCCCTACCCGTAGTCAGTCTCTGTGGGCACCAGGAGTGGGGATTTTGGCTGGCTGCTTGGGGACCGACCTCTATGTCTCTATGGGGCTATGCCCCCATGCGCCGTGGAGCATAACCCTGCAGTGATTCACTGGGGCTGGTGGTTGGCATGGGGAGGGTGTCCACATCCCAGCCACAAGGGTGTTATAATGGGTAAGGGCTCCCTGTCTAAACAGCCGCCCCACCCCAGAGGTGGCTGCATCTCAATGCTGGGCCATATGCTCTCTCCATAAGCAGCCGCCCCACCCCAGAGGTGGCTGCATCTCAGCTCTGGGCCCTGTACTCCCAGAGAACCCAAACCCTGCCTGGGGGAGAGCAGCAGACACATCCGGTTCAAATCCAGCTCAGGGCAGTGGTGCCAGCCCTGGTGAAATGGGAGTTGTGGGCCTGTCTCTATCTGGTTCCCCATCACCCCAGTTTCAGGAGGAAGCGTGGTGTGGTGTGGTGTTGCCTAGTGATTAGGGCATGTCCCTGGCACTTCAGAGAGCTGAGTTCTATTCCCACCTCTGCTGGGTGACTGTGGGCAAGTCCCTTCCCCAATCTGTGCCTCAGTTTCCCCTTGTCTATTCAGGCTGCGAGCTCTTTGGGGCAGGGGCTGTGCTCAGCTGAGGCATCCAGATGCTACCGTCATGCACGTTCGAATAAAGAAAGACCTGCCCAGAGGGCTTCAGGGGGAACCAAGCTGCCCTCTTGCCCCCTCGAGGTGGATAAAAGCTAGGGTGGGAGGGCGGCCTGGGAACTTTGGCATTAGGCATACGCCGAGGCCTTTAATCTCTAGGTCTGTCCTGCCAGGACCACATTCCCGATGCGCTAAATGGGCCTGAAAACTCAGGGACGCTGCCCCTCTGTGGGCTCGGCCCGTGTGCCCGGTTGCCAGCGTGCGTGCCCGACTCAGGGCGCCACGCCACTCTGAAAAGCCCCAGCTCCTTGGGATGCTGCCAGACCCTGTTGGTTTTTTACCATGAGAGGAAAAAGCGGTCCCCATGTGGCACCGGTTGCTGTGGCAACCAGAGATAACCTGGCAACAAAGCAAGGCGGGAGGCTGTGAAGGAAGATGCAGGGCAGGAGAGCTGGGGCGTGTTTTCTCTTGCTGGGCGGGCAGAGGGTTGTGTCCGACGGGTTTACCTGCTCCTAAAACAGCAGTGACTGACAGGCCGCTTGTGAGGAGTGTCTGGACAGGGAGCTGGGCTCTCTGGCTAGACACTTCCCAGGGAGATATGTGCCTTCGAGATGGATGGCTGGAGAGATTAGATTAGCGGCTGGATGGACAGTTATGGATTGGCTGGAAGGACAGGTGGATGGATAGGTGGGGAGATGGATGGATGACGAGATGGACAGATATGACAGGGAGAGGTGGAGCCCACAGACAGTTAGAGCCAGCAGGCAGATAAAGAGCCCGGCTGATCTGAAAAGGGCTGGGGGTGAGGTTGCCAGACAGCCCATGTCTAGCCTGCGCTGGGTCGGCCGGTGAGACAGCGTTTGCTTTGGAGCTCGATTCAGTCTTTTTGCTGAGGAGGCCGACCGAGCGTGACGGAGGGATGCACATACACACCATCTCTGCCTGATCAATAGAGCTCAGTATCTTAGTAATAATCAATCCACTGGGCAATGAGCAGGGCTTTAATTACACTGATTGGGTGGGATCCATGCCCCCCCCAGCCCCGCCCACCATGTATGTCCTTCCTGGAGAGACACAAGGTGCAAAGAGCAGGCAGAGTGGGTGGGCAATGCCCTGCCAGAAATGCCGGCTGCATCACAGGGCACCGGGATGCTGCAACATCAGGCATCGCCCCCGCGGCCTGCAGTCCCCATCCCCCAGACCCAACCTGGGGCCAAATAGCCACGCTGGCATCCTGGCAATGCCTCCGCCTGCCCATGCCTCTGACCAGGCTGGGAGCGTGGGAGCTGTAAGAACAGGTGCCCTCGGGTCCTATGGCTAGCGAGCAAATCCAGAGCCTTTTTCTTATTGATCTCCTGGATAAGTTGTGTTCCTGCTCACACCAGCCCTGTGTTCAGTCAGCGGGGCAGTGCTGGAACTTGCACGTGGTTCCAGGTAAACGGGGGGCTGGGGCCACTGGCAGCTGGGCCCAATGACTTAGGGAAGGATGGATGGGAGGAAAGATGGCCCAGTGGTTAGAGCTCTTGTGAGTTCAGATCCCTACTGTCCCACCCACTCCCTGCGTGACCTTGGGCCAGATCCTCAAAAGTCAATCAGGTGAGGCAGCGAACTACTGGTGCCTCAGTTTCCCCATCTGTACACTGGGGATAAGAGCCCTGCTCTGCCTCTCAGGGGTGCTGGGAGGGTCAATATAGGAAAGATGATGACCGCTCAGCTGCCATGGTGACGAGCCCAGATCGGGGGGGCTAGCCCTGATTGACAGCTGTCTGAACAGACACGGACCCCTACGGTTTCAATGTGGCCTCCTGGCGTATTGTCAATTGGGCCTAAATTTCTCTCTCGAAGGCAATGGCCAGTCACCTCCATGGACGGCCGAACTGCCAGGAGCGTGGGGAGAAAGGGGTGGGCCAGTGCCCGGGCTGCTGGACTCGGAGACAGGACGCCTGGGTTCCGTTCTTGCCTTGCCATGTCAACCCCGGGCCTCTGGCTGCTCCCCTGCCTGGCCATGGCGCCCACCCGCCTTCGGGATCAGGAGCGGGACCCTCACGTTGTGGCCCCCAAACTTCCCAGCGTCTGGAGACGACGGTCGCCCCTGGGGTTTTGCTGGTGCAGTGGCTCCCCGGCCGCTGGCTGTGGGGTGTCTCTCTTCCCAGATGCCCTTGCTCCGGGCGGTGCTGGTGGGGCGACCAGGCATCCCGATATTAAAGGTTCTGTCTTATATATGCAACTGTGCCACCACCACCCTGCGGAAAAAGGTGTCCTGATTTTTCACACTTGCTATCTAGTCACCCCACGTGCTGGGGGCAGGGGTGGGGGTTATGGTATTACCCTGCAGTGGAGGGGGGGCTGCCTCCCCTCCGCTCTCTCTGCTGCGAGCTGCTGCTTTCCTTTAATATGATTACAGATGCTTTTACAGAACTCGTCCCAGCGCCCTGCTGAGTTAATCTCACGATTCTGCTTTAACCCTCCCCTTGCCGGCTGGCTTTGCTCCAGGAGGGAGCAGGGTGGAGGGCTCGGCAGGGGGCGCTGTCCCCTCCCAGTCAGTGCTGGACCCAAAGCCCCAGCGTGGCTCTAGGGGGCGCTGGGCTGCAGGGAGCGGGGTGGGGCGTTCACTAGGGGGCGCTCTCTGTCAGTGGTTTTTGCTGGATACTCCTTCCCCACCAGCTTGTGTCTAGCCAGGCCAGGCCAGCTCTGGAGCCCTTCCCCACTAGGTGACCAGGACTGCTCCGGCCCCAGACGGGGGGGGACTGGCTGGCTCAGGGGGGCTGGGAATGGGACATGGAGCCTTTCCCCTCCAGGGGGCTCCGGCTCTCATCCGGCCCCAGGGCAGGGGACTTGGGGCCTCGGGAAATGGGGACACGGGGCCGTTGCCCCCAGTTCAGTTCCAACCCTGGCTGTTTGGTGAGTCTCAGGTCAGTAGCCAGGGACAGGTGCTTGGCTGGCAGCCACCGCAGAGAGGCCACTCCTGGGCTGGCTACAAACCGAGCTGTCCTTGGGGCCCCTCCAGGGCAGGGCTGTGGCAATAGGTAGGGAAACTGGCCCTGTGCTGTGCAGGCCTGGCTCTCCCAGGTATCAGGTGTGCATCTCCCACTGGATCAAATTCACACTAAATAAAGGGGAGCCAGGACTCCTGGGTTCCCATTCCTGGCTGTGGGAGGGGTGTGTTATCTAATGGTTATAGCTAATGGGACTAGGCATCAGGACTCCTGGGTTCTAATCCGGGCTCTGACATACCCGGTGACCATGGGCAAATCACAGACACACCCTGTGCCTCAGTTTCCCCTCTGTATGATGGGATAAGGCTCTCCCTCTCTCTCTCTCTAAGAGGGGCTCATGCCTCATTGTTGGGGGTGTGTGGGGTCTAGCTGCTGGATGGCTCCATCTCTGGGGGGGTGGCGCCCCACGCTCTGAGCCCCAGGGGCTGCCTGCACACGTCCTCAATGCCTCTCCCTTCTCTCCCCCTTGCAGATGAACCGGCCGATCCAGGTGAAGCCAGCAGACAGCGAAAGCAGAGGAGGTACCCGCCGAGCGTGGGGAGGGGGACCCCCCCAGCTACCGCTGGTTAAACCCCCATCAGAACAAAGGGGTGATTCCCTGCCCCGACAGACCCCTCCCCCTTCCAGCATTGACCCCGGGCCTCCCAAACAGTCTCTGGGGAGCAAAGCTAGGATCAGCTGGGGGAGGGTGTCTTCCAATAGTCCCCCCCCTTCACATTCCCAGGATTTCTCACTGGGGCTTTCCCCACTCAGGGCAGGGCTAACAGTGCTCCTTGCAAATAGCAGGGGGCTGGCTAGATAGATAGATAGAGGGGGTGTATGGGGATAGATAGATAGATAGATAGATAGAGGGGGTGTATGGGGATAGATAGATAGATAGATAGATTAGATAGATGGGGTGTATGGGGATAGATAGATAGATAGATAGATAGATAGATAGATAGATAGATAGATGGGGTGTATGAGGATAGATAGATAGATAGATAGATGGGGTGTATGGGGATAGATAGATAGATAGATAGATGGGGTGTATGGGGATAGATAGATAGATAGATAGATAGATAGAGGGGGTGTATGGGGATAGAGGGATAGATAGATGGATAGATAGATAGACATGGAGGGGGTGGATACATAGATCGATCAGCCAGGGTCTAGGGAGACAGAAAGACAGACCCATCAGCATTCTAGCATCTGAGGATATGGATGGACAAACAGGGCGGGGTCTGGAGACACAGAGCTAAGGCCAGGCGGACGAATCAGCAGCCTAGGCCCTAGGGATGGAAAGATCCAGCCAAGTGTAGCTGTGATGCTCTCCAGCGCCCCCTACAGACCTCACCCCCCATCCAGGACCACCGGGGCCCGCCCATCATGGCACCAGGCTTGGACCTCGTGGTTGGCTCCTGGCACCAGGATCCCAGCCTGGGGTGAGAGGAGGCGTCTGGCCCTCAGCACGTGCTCTGTGACCGACACCCCCCCCCAGTCCTGGGCGGGGCAGGGTGGGGGGCGAATGGGCCCGGCTCCCCACTGAGCACTGCCTCTTCCCTGCCAGAAGACCGGAAGCTGTTTGTGGGGATGCTGGGCAAGCAGCAGACGGACGAGGACGTTAGGAAAATGTTCGAGCCCTTTGGGAACATCGACGAGTGCACGGTGCTGCGGGGGCCAGACGGCACCAGCAAAGGTGAGTGCCGCTCCGGGGCCTCTGCCGCTGGCCCTGCCCCTATGGCAGAGGGGGAGCTGCAGGGAGTGCGGTGGGGGGGCAGTAGGGGGCGCTGTGCTGCAGGAGCGGGTCGGGGCACAGCAGGGGGCGCTGGGCTGCAGGAGCGGGGCGGGGGGCAGTAGGGGGCGCGGTGCTGCAGGAGCGGGGCGGGGGGCAGTAGGGGGCGCTGTGCTGCAGGGAGTGAGGTGGGGGCACTAGGGGGCGCTGGGCTGCAGGAGCGGGGCGGGGGGCAGTAGGTGGCGCTGTGCTGCAGGAGCGGGGCGGGGGCAGTAGGGGGCGCTGTGCTGCAGGAGCGGGGCGGGGGCAGTAGGGGGCGCTGTGCTGCAGGAGCGAGGCGGGGGGGCAGTAGGGGGCGCTGTGCTGCAGGAGCGAGGCGGGGGGGCAGTAGGGGGCGCTGTGCTGCAGGAGCGGGGCGGGGGCAGTAGGGGGCGCTGGGCTGCAGGAGCGGGGCGGGGGCAGTAGGGGGCGCTGTGCTGCAGGAGCGAGGCGGGGGGGCAGTAGGGGGCGCTGGGCTGCAGGAGCGGGGCGGGGGCAGTAGGGGGCGCTGGTCTGCAGGGAGCGGGGCGGGGGCAGTAGGGGGCGCTGGGCTGCAGGAGCGGGGCGGGGGCAGTAGGGGGCGCTGTGCTGCAGGAGCGGGGCGGGGGGCAGTATGGGGCATGGTACTGCAGGAGCGGGGTGGGGGCAGTAGGGGGCGCTGGGCGGCAGGAGCGGGGCGGGGGCAGTAGGGGGCGCTGTGCTGCAGGGAGCAGGGGGCACAGCAGGGGGCGCTGGGCTGCAGGAGCGGTGGGGGGGCAGTAGGGGGCGCCGTGCTGCAGGAGCGGGGCGGGGGGCAGTAGGGGGCGCGGTGCTGCAGGAGCGGGGCAGGGGGCAGTAGGGGGCGCGGTGCTGCAGGAGCGGGGCGGGGGCAGTAGGGGGCGCTGGGCTGCAGGAGCGGGGCGGGGGCAGTAGGGGGCGCTGGGCTGCAGGAGCGGGGCGGGGGGCAGTAGGGGGCGCTGGGCTGCAGGAGCGGGGCGGGGGGGCACTAGGGGGCGCTGTGCTGCAGGGAGCGGGGCGGGGGCAGTAGGGGGCGCGGTGCTGCAGGAGCGGGGCGGGGGCAGTAGGGGGCGCTGGGCTGCAGGAGCGGGGCGGGGGCAGTAGGGGGCGCTGGGCTGCAGGAGCGGGGCGGGGGGCAGTAGGGGGTGCTGGGCTGCAGGAGCGGTGGGGGAGCAGTAGGGGGCGCTGGGCTGCAGGAGCGGGGCGGGGGCAGTAGGGGGCGCTGGGCTGCAGGAGCGGGGCGGGGGCAGTAGGGGGCGCTGGGCTGCAGGAGCGGGGCGGGGGGGCACTAGGGGGCGCTGTGCTGCAGGGAGCGGGGCGGGGGCAGTAGGGGGCGCGGTGCTGCAGGAGCGGGGCGGGGGCAGTAGGGGGCGCTGGGCTGCAGGAGCGGGGCGGGGGCAGTAGGGGGGTGCTGTGCTACAGGGAAGATGCAGCTTGGCCATGGGGGCCCCTGAGGGTTCCTGCCCGTTTCTCCCATGTAATCCCACCACCACCCCGGGGCCCTGTGGCTGTCCTGAGTGACACTCCCTGGCTGCGCAGTAGGGATCCATCCCCGCCACTGGCATGGACCAGGCAAGAGCTCACTGGGCCTGTCCCTCAGCCAATGTTGCCTCCCAGACCCGCTGCTCGCCTGCCACCCTTGCCCGCTGCATGGCTGGGTCCCGCTCCAGGGGCGAAGGGGGCTGGACAGGGCCGAGCATGCAGGGCTAAGAGGGGCCCTGCCAGCGCTGGCGGAGGAGGGCAGCTGTGTGCGGCATGGGTGGAGACAGGGGAGGGCACATGTGTACAGGCGTGCCTGGCTCTGAGGGGGGGCAGCTGGGAACATGTGTGCGCTCGGGGTGTCTGTGCGCTCAGGGGGGTGCACTCGGGGTGTCTGTGCGCTCAGGGGGGTGCACTCGGGGTGTCTGTGTGTGCTCAGGGGGGTGCACTCGGGGTGTCTGTGCGCTCAGGGGGGTGCACTCGGGGTGTCTGTGTGCGCTCGGGGTGTCTGTGTGCGCTCGGGGGATTGCACTCGGGGTGTCTGTGCACTCAGGGGGTTGCACTCGGGGTGTCTGTGTGCGCTCAGGGGGTTGCACTCGGGGTGTCTGTGCGCTCGGGGGGGTGCACTCGGGGTGTCTGTGTGCTCAGGGGGTTGCACTCGGGGTGTCTGTGCGCTCAGGGGGTGCACTCGGGGTGTCTGTGTGCTCAGGGGGGTGCACTCGGGGTGTCTGCGCGCTCGGGGGGATGCACTCGGGGTGTCTGTGTGTGCTCAGGGGGTGCACTCGGGGTGTCTGTGCGCTCAGGGGGTGCACTCGGGGTGTCTGTGTGTGCTCAGGGGGTTGCACTCGGGGTATCTGTGCGCTCAGGGGGTGCACTCGGGGTGTCTGCGCGCTCGGGGGGATGCACTCGGGGTGTCTGTGTGTGCTCAGGGGGTGCACTCGGGGTGTCTGTGCGCTCAGGGGGTGCACTCGGGGTGTCTGTGTGTGCTCAGGGGGTTGCACTCGGGGTGTCTGTGCGCGCTCGGGGGGATGCACTCGGGGTGTCTGCGCGCTCGGGGGGATGCACTCGGGGTGTCTGTGTGCGCTCGGGGGGATGCACTCGGGGTGTCTGTGCGCTCGGGGGGATGCACTCGGGGTGTCTGTGTGTGCTCGGGGGGGTGCACTCGGGGTGTCTGTGCGCGCTCGGGGGGATGCACTCGGGGTGTCTGTGCGCTCGGGGGGGTGCACTCGGGGTGTCTGTGTGTGCTCAGGGGGTGCACTCGGGGTGTCTGTGTGCGCTCGGGGGGGTGCACTCGGGGTGTCTGTGCGCTCAGGGGGGTGCACTCGGGGTGTCTGTGCGCGCTCAGGGGGATGCACTCGGGGTGTCTGTGTGCGCTCGGGGGGATGCACTTGGGGTGTCTGTGCACTCAGGGGGGATTGCACTCGGGGTGTCTGTGTGCGCTCGGGGGGATGCACTCGGGGTGTCTGTGCACTCAGGGGGGGTGCATTCAGGGTGTCTGTGCGTGCTCGGGGTTTCTGGGTGCATTCAGGGGGGTGCGCTCGGGGTGTCTGTGCGTACTCAGGGGATTGCACACAGGGTGTCTGTGCGCGCTCGGGGGATTGCACTCGGGGTGTCTGTGCGCGCTCGGGGGGGTGCACTCGGGGTGTCTGTGTGTGCTCGGGGGGGTGCACTCGGGGTTTCTGTGCGCTCAGGGGGGTGCACTCGGGGTATCTGTGCGCTCAGGGGGTTGCACTCGGGGTGTCTGTGCGCTCAGGGGGGTGCACTCGGGGTGTCTGTGTGCGCTCAGGGGGTGCACTCGGGGTGTCTGTGCGCGCTCGGGGAGGTGCACACAGGGTGTCTGTGTGTGCTCAGGGGGTTGCACTCAGGGTGTCTGTGCGCGCTCGTGGGGTTGCACTTGAGGTGTCTGTGCTCTCAGGGGGGTGCACTCGGGGTGTCTGTGTGTGCTCAGGGGGTTGCACTCGGGGTGTCTGTGCGCTCAGGGGGGTGCACTCGGGGTGTCTGTGTGCTTAGGGGGTTGCACTCGGGGTTTCTGTGCGCTCAGGGGGGTGCACTCGGGGTATCTGTGCACTCGGGGTTGCACTCAGGGTGTCTGTGCGCTCAGGGGGGTGCACTCGGGGTGTCTGTGCGCGCTCAGGGGGTTGCACTCGGGGTGTCTGTGCGCTCAGGGGGTGCACTCGGGGTGTCTGTGCGCGCTCAGGGGGTTGCACTCGGGGTGTCTGTGCGCTCAGGAGGGTGCACTCGGGGTGTCTGTGTGCGCTCGGGGGATTGCACTCGGGGTGTCTGTGCGCTCAGGGGGGTGCACTCGGGGTGTCTGTGTGCGCTCAGGGGGTGCACTCGGGGTGTCTGTGCGCGCTCAGGGGGTTGCACTCGGGGTGTCTGTGCGCTCATGGGGGTGCACTCAGGGTGTCTGTGCGCGCTCAGGCCCTGCCCCTCCCCCCCACTGCACTGACTCTCTCCCCCCAGGCTGCGCCTTCGTGAAGTTCCAGACCCACGCCGAGGCTCAGGCCGCCATCAACACGCTGCATGGCAGCCGGACATTGCCGGTAAGGCCCGGTCGTGCGCACCGGCACTCGGGGGGGGGCTGAGAGGGGGCAATTCCTGGCATGGCCCTGAGTGGGGAGCTCAGCATTAGACCCAGTGCCCCAGAACCCTCATCTCCCAGGGCAGACTCTGGGCACTGACCGACCTGGCTGGACACCCCCGGGCACTCACCGACCCGGCTGGACCCGCCCCCCATGGTACTCGTGGTCCCCCTGCCCACTGAGACACTGCGGGGTTAGATCCAGGCCCCTCTGAGCCCTTCCCCCCCACCATGTCGGAGAACCATGCCGGGTCTGTCTGTCTGTCCCCGGGGACAGGGCCGGGCTCCTCGGCAGCGTCCTGGGAACGCCCAGGGCCCGTCTACCCTGCAGCTGGGAGCCAGCCCGCGCGGGTGGACGGATTTGCACCAGTGTGGCCCAAGCCAGCGCGCTGCCAGCCGGGTGGAGGTCGCGGCTCTGACAGAGACGCAGGCTCCCGCCACCTGAGCTCAGAGCCGGGGGACCAGGGGGACTCCAGAGTCTGAATCGCCGCCCCAGCATGCCAGCTGAGCTGAAGCCCAGCTAGCGCGAGTCTGTCTGCCCAGGCTGGGAATGTAGACACCCCCCAGGCCTCTTCTGCTCCAACACCCCCATCCCCTGGGGACTCCGAGGGGCATGGGCTGTGTGGTCCCCACAGGGCCTTCCTGCCTCCAGGCCTCCGATCCCCCCTGCAGCCTCAGTCGGGCACCAGATGGGCCGCACAGCAGCGAGCACCGAGGCATGGGTCCGGCAGGGCAGCAGGACCCCCTCTGCCTATCCAAGGATCTCCAGCCCCTCTGCCTCTCGCACCCTGTCATTTGGACAGCTCCAAATCTCAGCCCCCACCCTAGACTCGCCACCTGGAAGGGACCCAGCTCGGTGCCAGGGCAGGGGGCGTGAATGATGCCTGAGGTTCTGCTGCCCCCTGATGGACCGAGCTCGCCACTGCGGCCTCGAGAGCCAGTCGGGAATGTTCCGAGAAAACGGTTTTTAGTTGAAAAACGCTGACGGGGCGACCCCGTTGCCGTGGGAACAGCTGGACTGGGACCAGTTTCTCCACGTGGGAAAATGATGATGGGGAAGTGTCCGAACGTCCCTCTTCCACGTTCCTGCGGTGAAAAACCGCCCGTTTTCTGGGTCGAGGCGACTTTGGCGTTTGCGGTGTGAGCGCGTCGGAGTGAACTGGAAATCCGTCGATCCAAGAAACCAAACGTCTCGACTGCCCCGAAAGGAACATTTCTTCCAACGTTTCACCCCGAGTCGGGGCGGGGAACATTGTTCCGAATCTCGAAAACGTGGGCAGGACGGGCAGCTCGTTTCCTGCCCCGCCCCCGTGTCATTCCGATCCCAAGCCCTGCTCATGCATAGACCCCAAAGCCCTTTGCAAACGAGGTTGGGATCATTAGCCCCATTCAACAGTTGGGGAAACTGAGGCATGGACGGGGGCAGTGACTTGCCCAAGCTCGTCGGGCAGCAGAGACAGGAAGAGACCCTGCTGTCTGGACGCTTAGGCCGGTGCTCTATCCACTAGGCCCTATGACCTGAGGAGGGTTGAGATCATCCCAGGCTTGCGGGGGAGGGAGTTGGAGCAGGTACCTAACACAGGAGGGGAGCCTGCCCCCGCACGCTCCCCAGGAGGCTGCCAGGGACAGAGACTGCAGAAGGAGGGCCGGGGCCTGTGGGTCACCCTGGCTGGCTGAGGCAGTGGGGGCGGGGGCCAGACGGGGCAGGGTGGGGGGGTCACTGTGCCCTGCTTGTCTCACTAGTCCCCCTGGGGGGGTTCCATTCCCAGGGCGCCTCCTCCAGCCTTGTGGTGAAATTCGCCGACACGGAGAAGGAGCGGGGCCTGCGCCGGATGCAGCAGGTGGCCAACCAGCTGGGCATGTTCAGCCCCATCGCCCTGCAGTTTGGGGCCTACAGCGCCTACACCCAAGCAGTAAGGGGCTCCCTGTCGACGTGGGCGCTGGGCTCTCAGCAGGGACATGGGGGGAGCCCAGGGCTGGGCTAGCAGGGGGCTGCGGGTCGGGATTGAGGGGCACCGGCAGAGCTGGGGGATGGGGGGAGCCCAGGGCTGGGCTAGCAGGGGGCTGCGGGTCGGGATTGAGGGGCACTGGCAGAGCTGGGGGATAGGGGGAGCCCAGGGCTGGGCTAGCAGGGGGCTGCGGGTCGGGATTGAGGGGCACCGGCAGAGCTGGGGGATGGGGGGAGCCCAGGGCTGGGCTAGCAGGGGGCTGCGGGTCGGGATTGAGGGGCACCGGCAGAGCTGGGGGATGGGGGGAGGCCAGGGTTGGGCTAGCAGGAGGCTGCGGGTCGGGATTGAGGGGCACCGGCAGAGCTGGGGGATGGGGGGAGCCCAGGGCTGGGCTAGCAGGGGGCTGTGGGTCAGGATTGAGGGGCACCAACAGAGCTGGGGCATGGGGGGAGCCCAGGGCTGGGCTAGCAGGAGGCTGCGGGTCGGGATTGAGAGGCACAGGCAGAGCTGGGGGATGGGGGGAGCCCAGGGCGGGGACAGCAGGAGGCTGTGGGTCAGGATTGAGGGGCACCGGCAGAGCTGGAGGGGCCGGGACAGCGGGGCATGTCCCCCCCAGTCCTTGTGCCCTTGCAGACAGGCCTTCCCCCATCCCCCCAGCAGCCCAGCGGATGTCCCCTGACCCCCCTGACCTCCCCGTCTCTTTCTCTCCCCCCGCAGCTAATGCAGCAGCAGGCAGCCCTGGTCGCTGCTCACTCCGCCTACCTCAACCCCATGGCCACCATGGCGGCCGTCCAGATGCAGCAGATGGCCACCATCAATCCCAACGGCCTCATCGCCACGCCCCTCACGCCCCTCACCCCCTCCTCAGGTAGGGCCGGCGCGGGCCAGGCTCCCATGCCAACCCCTCCTGGCCGAGGAGGGGCCACGCCAGGGAGCCAGCGGAGTGGGCAAAGCCCCGCCCGAGCAGCAGGCTGCAGAGGGGGAGGGGAAGGGCGAGCCGGGAGCTGGCACCCAGCCGGGATCTCCTCATGGGTGGGGGGAGGGCCCAGAACCCGTCCCACCCCCCCACACTGCATCTCTCGCCCGCAGGTACCAGCACGCCGCCCGCCATCGCCGCCACCCCTGTGTCCGCCATCCCGGCCACGCTCAGCGTCAACGGCTACAGCCCGGTCCCCACGCAGACCACGGGGCAGCCGGCCTCCGAGGCCCTCTACACCAACGGGGTCCACCCGTACCCAGGTACGCACCCCACCCCCGCCCTGCCTGCTCCCCCCGCCCTGGCTCAGCCAGGGGCTCCCCGGTAACCCCCTCCCCCCTCGTCTCCCCTCGCAGCTCAGAGCCCGGCCGCCCCCGTGGACCCCCTGCAGCAGGCCTACGCCGGGATGCAGCACTACACAGGTCTGGCGCCCCGCCCCGGGGTGGGGGCGCTGGAAGGGGCCCCGGGCAGGGGTGGGGGCTGGAGGTAGCCACATGGTGGGACGTCGCGGGCGCTGGCACCAGATCTGAGCAGCACCAGGGCGTGGCAGTGCTGGCCTCACCCCCCGGGATGTTGGGGGCAGTGGGCAGCCTGGGGGATGGAGGCTATGGGGCGGGGGCTCCCTGCGGGTGGAGGGGCCTGGGGGGACAGGGGGAGTGGGGAGCAGCGGGGGAAGGGAGCTGGGCCAGCGATGGAGGCTTCAGGGCTGGGCCCAGATCCTCCCCTTGGGGGCGCGTAGGCCCAGCCCGAGGGGTCGCTCACGCCCTCCTTTGCCTCTGCACCAGCCGCCTACCCCGCTGCCTACGGGCTGGTGAGCCCGGCCTTCCCCCAGCAGCCGGCCATCCTCACACAGCAGCCGCCCCCGCAGCAGCAGCAGCAACGGGAAGGTAAGTGGGGCCCGGGGCCACTGCCCCCCCAATTTCACCCCATCATCCCCCCAGTGCCCCCTAGGCACCACCCCCCACAGCCTCCCCCCAGCACCTCCTAGGCACCGCCCCCCGACATCATCCCCAGCACCCTCTGGGCACTGCCCCCCGACATCATCCCCCCCCAGCACCTCCTAGGCACCGCCCCCCCATATCATCCCCCCAGCACCCCCAGACCCTGTCCCCCTGAAACCACCCCCAGCTGTGCCCCTGGGCCCCTCACATCCCTTGTCAATGCCAGGAGCCCTGCCCCAACACCTCTCAGTAGGCCTGGGGTCACCATGGACTTGCCTCACTGTGCACCTCAGGACTCCCACATCTTCCCTGAGGACCCCAACACTTCACAGAGGAAGTCCAGAGCATGGGAGATCTACAGGGATCCAGAACGGGGGCCAGAATGAGAGGATCTAGAGTGGTCTAGAACACGGGGTCCAGAGCAGGGGGCTCTAGAGGGGTCCACACTGGGGAGTCCAGAACGAGAGGTCTAGAATGGGGGTCCAGACTGTTGGATCTACAGGGGTCCAGAGCCGTGGGATCTAGAAGGGTCGAGGATGTGGGGGGCCACAGTTGGAGGATATAGAGTGGTCTAGAACAGGGAGTCCAGAGCGAGGGGGGTCTGGAATGGGGGGGTCCAGACTGGGGTATCCAGAGTGAAGGGTATAGAGGAGTCCAGGATGGGAGGTCCAGAGCAGAAGGCTCTGGGGGGTCCAGTGTGGAGGATCTAGAACAGGAGGCCCAGCATGGGGGATCTAGAATGGGGGCCCAGCATGGGGCCCAGTGTGTGCGATCTAGAAAGGGGCCCGGTGTGGGGGGGATCTAGAACGGGGGCCCAGCATGGGGGCATCTAAGGGAAATCCAAGGGTGTGGCGTGTCCTGAGCACCCGCCCACTCTCACCCGCCTCCTCTCCGCAGGCCCCGAGGGCTGTAACATCTTCATCTACCACCTGCCCCAGGAGTTCACTGACTCCGAGATCCTGCAGATGTTCCTGCCCTTCGGGAACGTCATCTCTGCCAAAGTCTTCGTGGATCGGGCGACCAATCAGAGCAAATGTTTCGGTAAGGCCAGCCAATGGGCTTCCCCGGCCCCTTCCTGCTGCATTGTGGGCCAGTGGCCGGCCCGCTGAGCAGCCGACTCAGCCAGTGGGCACCGGGGCGAGGGGCCGACCTCCCAGGCAAAGGATTGTTGCGACCCCTCATGTAGACAGGGGCTGATGCTGAGGCTTCCCCAGCGGATCTGCCCAGACCAGGGCTCTCCTAGCCCCATCTCCTGTCACCCACAGCAGCTGGCACCGGGGAGCAAACCCTGCGTCAGGCACCCTCTACCTGCCACTGATAGATGCCCCCAGACCCGAGCTTCGGGGAGGAGATCCCGGGTTCCTGGCCCCCAAGGACGGGGCAGCTGGGCATACCGCAGCCCTGGTGCCAAGCTGAGCCTCCGGGTACGGAGCTGCCCACCCCGAGCCAGGCACCCACGGGGGTACTGCCCTAGCCATGAACAAAGGGCTAGTTGGGTCTCCCAGGGCCACTCAGCCTTCTCTGCCTCTCTCTGCCCCCCTCCTCTCCCCCTGCCTCTCTACCCCTCCCCGGCGCCCACCCCCTCTCTCTGCCCCCCACCTGCCCCCTCCCCAGGGTTCGTAAGTTTTGACAATCCCGCCAGCGCCCAGGCTGCCATCCAGGCCATGAACGGCTTCCAGATCGGCATGAAGCGCCTGAAAGTGCAGCTCAAGCGACCGAAAGACGCCAACCGGCCGTACTAAGGCCCCAGGTGGGTGCCCTGCCCCCCCACACACACACAGGGACCCCCAAACACAGCTGGGGGGGGCACAGCAGGCTGGGCTGGTGAGCTTCTGCGTAATGGGAGTGGGGGTGAGGCCCTGGCTGTGTTACCTCCCGCCGGACAGAGCCCTCTGGGGTAACGCTGGGCAGCTCCGCTCTCAGGGTGTACAGCCCTGGGGCCTTTTGGCCACAAGAGGGCAACAGCCCCCAGCCCTGGGCAGGACTGAGCCGAGGGCCCCGGAAAAATGGGGGGTGCGGTACGGGGGCCATGGTGGAAGACGGGTCCCCCTGCTCCCAGCGCGACTGTCAACCGGGGCGGACTGTCCTCAGTGCGCCCCGACCAATTTCAATGGCATTTTTGTGATTCCCCCTCTACACAGGCACACACAGGCACAAAAATCCACACACACGGATACAGGCACACACAGGTACACACACCCGGGCGCACACAGATACACACACATGGGCACACACAGATACACACACATGGGCACACACAGCTATACACACATACACAAGCGCACACACAGCTACACACACACACATACAGATACATGCCCGAGCATACTCAGATACACACACACACACACACACACAGGCACACACCTTTACACATGCACATGGGCACATATATAGGTACGTGTGACCACACATATATGCATGTGGGCACACACAGGTCCCCACAGATACACACACATAAGCACACACAGGCACACACACATGCAGCTGGGCACACACACGGGCACACACATATATTCCTGCACACACACACACACACACACACACACAGATGTGTACATACACATAAGAACAGCTGCACTGGGTCAGACCAAAGGTCCATCTAGCCCAGTATCCTGTCTGCCGACAGTGGCCAATGCCAGATGCCACAGAGGGAATGAACAGAACAGGCTCATGGGCATACGTACGCACACACGTATACGCACATACGCGGGCACACAGGTACATCCGCATGTACACACACGTGGAGACACATACACACATTCAAGGGCACACATATATTACACACGCACATATAAATACACACATGCAGTGTACAGGCACCCACCCCACCCCCCACACACTCACACACGGGCACACACACACTCACACACACATACACTGCACACACACAGCTACACATGCCCTTGGGCACACATACATATGTACACACACATGCTTATATACACACACACACATACATGCCCCTATGTCTCTCTCACACACACACACACACAGGTTGTCTGACCAGCTCTGGCTGGAATCAGGGCATGTGGGACGTGGCAACATGTGACATTTGGACAAAACTTACATTTTGCTTGCAAAGTTGCCGCGCCGTTTCCCGTGCCAGCGAGAAAGCAGGAGACCTGCAACCAGCCGCTCCCTGACCTGTTCATCGAGCCGTTCAAATAACCAAGTGTCTCGAAGCTGCGCCAGCTCCCCCCCCCAAGCAAAGGGCAGAAATGCACCCCTCCTGCGTGCACACACGGGATTACTATTTAGCCGCTGAGATCAAGGCCCCAGTGCGCCGGGCGCTGCACAGACACAGAATGAGCCACTGTCCCGCTCCAAAGACCCCATTGGCCAAATCGCCAGGGGAGTAAATGACCCTGAAGGCTTTATGCAGGGTGGAAGGAAAAGCCACAACACGACAAAGTCCCACCAGATCAAGCATTAAAATAACAGTGATAATAATGCGCCCCCCCCCACTCCCCCCACAAATAATGCACGATATCTCCATAGCTGTCGCACATGTAGCCCGACCCCCACCCCACCCCCGTCTATCTTAGAGATCCGTATAACAGACTTTCACCCTGTATTTTAAGAAAGAAGAACATAACCTCCTGCTAGCAGTTCTTTCCGGCTGTGCTGCGCAGAGCCCTGTCTCAGCCAGGTGAAGACCCCCAGCGCGGCGTAGCGTGGGGCAGGGGGCGGGGTCTGTGCGTGTCTGTGTGTGTTGTGGCACGTGAACGTATCCTGCTTTTGTTCTGATACCTGTTCTCCATGCGCGGCTCACGGGGGTTGTGTCTCGTTCTGCATCGGTTTGATTTGGTTTGGTTTTTTTGCTTGTTCATTTGTTTCGTGGCGTCTTTGTCATTGACCTGAGTTTCTTTTTTGCACATAAAAGAGACAGAGGGACAGCATGGGGGCCAGATTTAACTGCGTCGCAGTGGCAGGCTCCATTTCTTTAAGGATTTACTGTAATCCTCATTGCATTCACTCTTAGAACCCAGCCGAGATCGGGGCCCCGTTGCTGCCCAGACCCTGACTGAGGACAGAGCCTCATCATGCCAGGTGCTGCACAGGGCCCTGCTGAGATCAGGGCCCCGTTGTGCCGGGCGCTGCACAGACCCTGGCCGAGATCAGGGCCCCCATCATGCCGAGCACTGCACAGGCCCCAGCTGAGGTCAGGGCCCTGTTGTGTCAGGTGCTGCACAGACAGTGAGAGGCAGGTCCTGCCCCAAGTTGCTTATGGTCTAAACAAACGAAGAGTTGGGGGAGAGGCAGGGTTATTGACCCCATTGTACAGATGAGCAATTGAGACACAGAGCAACAAAGTGATGTGACCAGGTCACACAGGAAATCTGTAGCAGAGGAAGGATTTGAGCCCAGGTCTTCTGGGTCCCAGCCCAGGCCCTTCTCTGCAAGCCCATCCTTTGTTTCTCGGTGCCTAGAGAACGCCACAGTCCCTCCCTGTGCTCTCTCTTCACCGGCTGGGCTCGTGTTCTGCTGGGCCTCGGTCAGCGGAGGCAGGGGAGATCTAGGCTGAACAGACCGGGACCAGGGGGTCCCCAGTGGCTGGGAGTCTGCCCAAGCCGATGGGGTTTGCTTTGCAGGGTGAGGAGTCTTGGGGGTAGCGGGAGGGGTGCCCTTGATGCTGAAATTTACAAACACGAGCCAGGCTTGGGCCTCCTGACTGAACGGCCTGGGGGTCAGAGAACCCGCAGCTCCCTCTGGCGTCACGCCCCGTGCCTCGGTCTGGGACCTCGTGTTTGGAAACGCCAGCCTCTGGGTGTTCGGTGTGCAGGGGGAAACGTGGGCACTGGGACAGAGCCGCTTGCTGGGAAGAACGGGGTGGGTTGGATTACAGACGTTTGTCCGAAACAGTTTGGTGAGGAGAGGACAGCCACAGAGGGGGAGCCCGGGGCTGGGATAGCAGTGGGGGCGGGGGTACAAACCAGCCCCTGCTGACCCCATCTCTCAGTCACCCCCGTCGGTTAGCACCAGATTCAGCTCAGCCCCTGCAAAGGCCTCATTCCCCTGCTCCAGGCCCGGGAGCCGGAGTTGGAGCCTGGCTGCTCCAGCTGTATGCCAGCATGGGGCAGAACGCCGCCCCTGGGGAGTGAAGCAGGGACCTGATCCCGCTCCTGTGGGGTGAGATCAGGCCACCAAAGTGCACATGGGTCCCGGCTCTGGGGCTCCGTGCCACTGGCCGATAGCGTGGTCCCTGCACCCTGCCACCGGACAGCAGGCCTAGCGTGGAGGCCTCACCCGCCCTGGTCCCAGTCCCTCCCCCCAGCCCGAGATCCTGGCATGCCCACACCCCATTCCCCCAGCATCCTATCCATCTCACCCAGGGCCATTCTCAGACAAGTCCCTGACTCCCATATTCTGTGTCTCTCCCTCCGCCCGCTGGAGCTGCTGGCGCAACCTGGTCACAGGGTGCAGTGCCCGGGGCCTGGACGGGCTAGCACCGGAACCCTGCACCCCCCCCCCAGAGCCGTGCACCCCCACACACACCGGTGCGGTAACCAGCCAACCAGCTGGCATGAGGCACGCCCGCTGCATGTGGCATGAAGATGCCCGTTTCCCATCAGCCGTGTCGTTCCTTCCCATCAGTTTATTTTCTCGTTCTCTTTTTTTCTTCATCTTTTTTTTCCTCCTTTGCTGGGAAAAAAGGAAGCTCGGGCATGAATCGGGGGGGCATGGGGCTGAGGCTCACAGGTTCCCTCCCCCAAGCCTCTGCTACCCACAGGACCCGGGCCCCATCACTCGCACGCTGCCCATCAGGCCTGGTACCAGCTGAGGGTCGGGGTAAAGGGAGGCAAGCGGATTAGCAGGGAGAAGCGATTGGAAGGCCAGTGAGCATGGACCAGCGAGTGACTGTGGGGCGAGGCAACGGCCCCCGCTTAGGGTTAGCAGGCATCAGCCCCTCTCCGAGCTCCAACATTCCCCCCCACACACCGCCCCCGGCACTGGGACAGACCCAAAACACCCAGCTCCATGAGAGCGCTATTTTCTGTATTGCAACCCTAGGCTGAGGCTGCAGACCAGAGGGAAAGGCAGCCCCCACCCCCCACCCCAAAGAGCTCTGTCTAGGCAAAGGGGAAATGGCCCGGAGAAGTGGCTTGTCTTGGGTCAGCCGACAGCTCAGTGGAACCAGGACTAGATTCCCCCCAGGGCCGACGTCTGGCAAAGCAGCCAGTGAGACACCCCCCATCAAAGCTCTGAGCCCTCTGGCGAGTCAGGCCTTTGACGGGGTCCCAACCCTGGCCTCCCCCAATCAGTGCCGGGGCTTTGCACTTTCCCGGACGCACGACAGAGCAAAACACAGCAGTTCCCGGCGGTGACATCCCCAGGGCAGGGGTTTGGCGGGGAATGGTCCGAAACAAACCATATTGTGTCTCTTTTACTGTGTAAGAAACAAGGTGATTTACAGACAGAGCTGACTTGACCTTTTCCCTTTTCTTATTTAAAAACAAAAACAAAAAAATCCCAAATCCCGTTTTCTTTCTTTGCTGCTTTAACCCCCCACCCCGGCAGGGTTACCAATCATATCTTGAGACGCCTCTGTCGCTAGCCATCCTTCGCTGTCACAAGAGCCGTAGCACCGCCCCCTTGTAAGTTGCATCCGCTGGACCGACCGAAGTGTTGTATCTTGATCTCGCTCGCGGGACTCTTCCGCTTCCTTGTCCCCTGTGGTTGGTGGTGTTTGGCTCCACGTCATGTGAGCAGAGCTAGCGAGTGCATGACGTCCCTGTGCCGTAGCGGTGGTTGGCTGTGCCGTGAGGTCTTTTCTCTTGCTGGTGGTCTCAGTGGACAGTAGTTTTCGTTCGGTGAAATCCCCGGTCCAAATAAAAAAAAAACCCTCTTCCCCTCACCAGCTGCGAAACCCAAACCAGTGTACAAGTCCTCTTGTCCTAGTCGCTAGTTCAGTCCCTCCTCTGTTATTTTTCTGGTCTGATTGTCCCCCTGACTCCCCACCCCATCTCTTAGAACATTTTTTTGTTGGTCGCTGGGTCATTGCTTGTGTCACGTTTGCTGTTTGTTTCCTGGCCTTAGCTGACCTGGGGTCGGGCCTGTTGCTGCGCCTCGTGTGTGTGTGTGTGTTGGGGGAGTTAAAGTGCCTCTTTGCAGGCCCGGAGGGGGGGGGGGTCCCTTCTGCCTCCCTCTTTGCCACCTGGATTCCCAACACAGCAGCACGGCACAGGGGCTACCTGGGCACAGTAGGAAACCCACCACCTCCTTTCTGTCTCCCAGGCCGCTAGTCGCCGTGCAGGGAATAGGCGTAGGAGAGTGGGGTATGTCCTCCGTGGTGGGGTACTGCAGCTGGCTCCACGGAGCTCACGCACCCACTGTTAGCACGCAGCCACCGCTGCGCATGGCCGCTGTTTATGGAGGGGATCAGGCCATCATTGCTACAATGCAGCCATGCTGGGGCAGGGTATGGCAGCTGTTTATATAGAGTGCACCCCCCCACACACTAGTAAAATGCAGCTGCCTCTGGAGTGGGACACAGGGGCTGGTTATAACAACTGCACAGCACCACTGCACAACGTTTAGAGGAGGAGGTGTGTGTGGGGGGGATTCTCAGGTCCAAATGACATCAGAGTCAAACGGGAACCATGAGCCATGTCATGCAGTGAGCAGCACACAGGAGGCTTTGTAGTGATTGGGGGAGGGGCTGGGCATCAGGACGCCTGGGTTCGATCCCCGGCTGTGGGAGGGGTCTGAAGAGTGGCTCCTCACCAGCCTTCTAATGAACCATCCCTCAGGGCTCCAGCATCCCCCCTCCCGGTGTGGGCGCAGGGCAGGGGAGCGTCAGTGCAGAGCCTGGCAGAGGGTCACACCCATGGGTGTTTTGCTGGGCCAGGCCTTGGCCTTTCTGGAACCAACCCCCCCAAGACATCCCCCACCCCCAAGAACAGGGTGGCCATGAGTCCAGCAGATGCCCTGCAGCACTGCAGGCTGGGAGCTCCCTGAGAGAATAGCTTGGGGGGGGCTGTACCCTTGAACAGACCTGGGGAGAGATGCCCCATTGCCCGGGGTGGGCTGTACCCCCCTTTTACCAGCACCTCCTAGGACTGGCAGGGTCTGTAAGCCCCAGGGGCACGTGTTAGATCAGTGCAGAATTGGGTTTAACCAACTCAGCTGTGGCTGGGCATGAGCCCCCCTCACCCCCCCCGCCATACACCGCAGACTCAGGCCAGCTTCACCCCCCCACACCTCCCCAGCTGACAGCTGCTAGTGCTGGCTGAGTGGACAAGGGGCAGAAGGCATAGCCCCCCGCCCATGTGCCCGGCTTGGCAGTGGCAGCTCCGGCCCCCCACCCCCCCCTTCCCAGAGCCTCTCTACTATAGCTGACCCCAACATCACCCCACACACACACATTTCCCCCCCCTTTGCCCTTCCATCCCTGGCATGGCTCTAGCGGTTTCCCCCCAACCCGCACCCCCTTTGGCAGCCTTGCTACAGGAGAGTCCTGATTGGCTGTTACTTAGCAACCCGAGGTGCCCAGGGAGCTGGTGCAGTGCTGGGGGGGGGCGGGCGGCTGTGTCTGGGAATTCGACCAAGGGGGCTACATTTGGGGTGGACGTTGTGTGGCCCTTGGCAGGCCATGGTGGTGAATACGGGGGGGGGGGGTGGTATTAGATGGGCACTGGGTTTTATGGGGGCGGGGGCTGCGGTATTAGATGTCTTAGCCCTGTTGGGAGGATCCACCAGCCAGCCAGTGCCCCCGGCGGGATTCACCCTGGGCCCAGCGCTTGGGGTGATGCCGGTTGCTCCTGCAGGGGCGTCCCCGCTGGGGCAGGCCTGGGAGCAGGTCCAGGCTTTTCTGGGGGCTCCCTCAGCCTGCCCTGCAGCTCAGGGCGGTGCCAGGAGGACGGAGGGGCGGGGTTATTTGGGCTGTGTGGGGGGCCCAAGGACGTGCCGCACGATTGGCCACCTAGCAGCAGGGCAGGGCCCCAGCAGTCCCTGGCTTTGCCCAGGCCCCCGGCTCCTGGTCCCATGGAGCGAGCAGCTGCTAAGGCCCATCGGAGCCCAGGCAGAGCCGAACCCCTTCTCGCTGCAGCCGGCGAGCCGCTTGGTGTCAGGCCCGAGCTGGCTGGTCCCACACCCCGCCAGCCCCTCGGGGAGACGAGCCCCTGTCAGCGGCCTGGGGGCCAGGGGTGATGCAGGCAGGGGGCCCGGGGGAGAGGAGAATCCCTGGATTTCAACTGGAATATTCAAATAGTTGCAGCCGTGGCCCCTGCACATAGCTCTGCTGATGCCGCTCACGCCTGACCCACAGCCCCCTGCTCTCCCAGGCCTCGGCTCGCCTCCCCGCACAGCTCTGTTGATGCCCCTCGGTGCCAACTCACAGCCCCCTGCTACTCCAACTTTTGGTTCCCCTTGACAGCTTTGGGGTGCCACTCTCAGCCAACCGGCAGCACCTGCTAACCCAGCCATAGTCCCCTTCCCTCCCACACTGGTGTCCCCTCCTACCCATCACCCTTTCCTCCCTTCATTCCACCCACCCCCCAAAGTCCCAGCCCACCCTTTGCAGCGGGGTGACAGGCAACCCCACCCCGTGTCTAAATGGCGCCCTCTCTGGGGCATGGGGGTACTCAAACCCGGCTGGTGCCCTTCTGTGCCCGTGCCAGCCTGCGACCCGACCCCCACGCTCTGGGCTGGAGCTGTGCGGCCAGGGGTGCCTTTAACTCTCCCTCTCTCTCTTCTCCGCCCCTCCCTCCTTCCCCCCACCCCAGGTCTGGAGCTCAATGGAGGAGGGAGCCCCCAGATTGCCCCTGCCTGGCCCATCCCCCCCCCCTTCCCCCACCCATTGCAGCTCATCCCGGGCGCCTGACCTGCCAGCTGGAAGGACGAACCCGATCGGCGGAACCTGCCTCCACCCATCGGCCCTGGGCTGCGCCTAGCCCCACCAGCAGCGTGCAGTTTGGGGGGGAGAGGGGGGACAGGCGTTTCACCTGTAATCTCGGCCCTGCCTCATCAACAGTGGGGGGAGGAGGAAAGGAGCCCCCCCAGCACTGATCCACCCCGCCCCTGCGGTAGCCCTGAATTCCTGCCGCCATAACCCAGGGTGGGGGGAGAGACAGACTGGGCCCAGCCCTAGGGAATCAGCTGGAGGGCTTGAGCCTGCCCCGGAGGTAGGGGTGGGGCGAAGAGAAGGGCCCTGTCGCTGTGCCCAGCTGGAAGGCGGGGGTGGAGGGGGGTCCCTCCTCTGAGCTTTCTTCTCACCAAACGGGACCAAAAGCAGCTCCGAGTACCCAAGGCCTTTGGGAAGGGGGGGCCAGACACAGGGGAAGCTGCAGAATCACAGGCCGGGGGGGGGGGGGGCAGAGCCAGCTGAGGGCACTGAAGGCCAGAGCTGGGTGCCTCTGATTCCAGGGGCGGGGGGCTGACCATGGGGGGGCACCGCTATGTCATTTTCCTGGGGACCCAGTTCCTCCAGCTGGGATCCTCCACCACCATTCTGGTCAACCCGGGAGCCCGGCCGGGGTGGGAATGCTGGTGGGGGGTGGGGAGATTAAAGCTGGCCTTCCCCAGCATCCCAGAGCCTTGCTCTTAGCCCCCCTGGGCTCTCTGATTGCCTCTGCGGCTGGTTACCGCCTGGCTGGGGCCCGGAGGTGGGAGGGAGGAGAGGCCTGTGCCCTCCCCATCTCTATCCCTCAACACGGCATCCAGGGGCAAACCACAGTGGCTACGGCAGGCATAGCGGGGTAGGGGGAAGGGGCAGCAGCTCCTACACCCAGCAGCCAAGTGGGGGCTACCGCATGGCAACACGGGGACCCCCCCAGCCTCCATTGGGCTGATGCCCCTCCTGCACTCCCTCCCCCTGCCAATCAAGGCAGACAGTTTCAGACAACTCTCAGCCCCAACCCCATGCACAATCCGCTCCCTGACTCCAGGGCCCAGGCAGAACCCCCTTCATGGATTTCTGGGCCGCGGCTGCTGCTTCATTTCCACCCAGTTTTCCCGCCCTGTGGATTTTCTCCTCCTTTATGGTTAAAAATTTGCTGTTTTCAAATCCTGGCCCAGCCAGGAAGAGCCAGAGAAGCCGATTTCGCCTCCTGCCGCGCCCCACTGAGAGCCGCAGCGTCCTTTGGGTGGCAGAAGGCAAAGAAACTTTCCGCGCACCATCGGGAGCAACAGTTCTGACTAAGGGGGCTCTTGGGGCTGCGGCCAACCAGTTGCCGGCTGCCCCCTGACCTGCCGCGGCATCTCCTCCCCATCTGGCCTTGGCTCATTTCCCGTTTCCCTGGTTCTGCACAGCGGCCCTCTGAAAATGCCAGCCCTGCGCTTGAAACCCAGCTCGCTGCCCGGGGAAGCAGCCCTGAGCCTGTGATGGTTTATGCTTGGGAGCAACTGCACACTCAAAAGTGATATTGTACTGCTGCTATCATAGGCGCTGGTGCCCCCAACCGAGATCAGGGCCCCGTCGTGCCAGGCGCTGCCCAGAGACACAGGAACTGAGATCAGGGCCCCATGGTGCCAGGCGCTGCCCAGACACAGTGAGCAAAGGCCCCTTCCTGGAAGACTTTATAATCTATTAAAGAGTGGGAGGGGAAACCGAGGCACAGAGCGGGGACATGACTTGCTCATGGTCAGGGGCAGAGCCAAGGCCAGAACCCAGGTGTTCTGACTCCCAGTCCAGCCTCCAAGCCACTGGGTCAGGCTGCTTCTCAAAGTGGGCCCAGCTGTAAAGTTACTCCAGTGAGAGATTGCAGGGTCGCTGCTCCCCTCCGCTCAGCGCTCCCCCGTCAGAAATTACGCTTCTCCGGGCCTTAGTTCTCCTCTCCAGCCGTTCTGTTTTGAGGCCCTCGTCAGCCGGCAATTGTAAAATAGCATGATACTCCACATGCTAAACAGCCTCTCATCTCTACCGCGCTCTGAAATCAACCTATACCACGGGAAAGAGAAGAAGAAAAACTATGTTTACAGTCTCCTGCTAATCCAGTAATTGTAAATAATTTCGTTGAGATTAGCTGTGATCCAAAAGGATTCAAGTTGCTGCCATTTTCTCCTCTCCACTTTTAGAGAATTTTAATGGTTTTTCTTTATATATTTTTTTCTTTTTATTTGAGGGTGGGTCAGAGGGAGGGGGTTTATTACCTGGTACTTTTATTTAGAGGGGAAAAAATACAACTTTTAGTGGGGAAAAAGAAGAGAAAAGTTGAAGTCTATGTTTCAGACGATATCGATGCTTAACTTATTTGTTATTTATTGCCATTTACTTTAAATAATTTAATTTTTTTTTTTCTGTCTAAATAAAAAGAAGTAAAATCAAAGAAAGGTCCCCGTGGCTGTGTTGAGTTCAGCACTCCATCGTGCCGGGCGCTGCCCAGACACAGAGTAACTGAGATCAGGGCCCCATTGTGCCGGGCGCTGCCCAGACACAGAGTAACTGAGATCGGGGCCCCGTTGTGCCGGGCGCTGCCCAGACACAGAGTAACTGAGATCAGGGCCCCGTTGTGCCGGGCGCTGCCCAGACACAGAGTAACTGAGATCAGGGCCCCGTTGTGCCGGGCGCTGCCCAGACACAGAGTAACTGAGATCGGGGCCCCATCATGCCGGGCACTGCCCAGACACAGAGTGAGAGACAATCCCTGCCTCAAAGAGCTGACAATCTAAATAGACAAAGGCTGCACAGGAAACTGAGGCACGGCAAGGGGAGGTGACTTGTCCAAGGTCAGCTCAGGGGCAGAGCCAAGAACCAGGAGTCCTGAGCCCCAGGCTACTGCCGCATTTAATTTGCTGTATCTGCGCTGCCCACTAGACCATGCCATGAGGGCAGGGGACTGGACTCGATGACCTCTCGAGGTCCCTTCCAGTCCTAGAATCTATGAAAATCTATGAAAACCTGCCCACAGCACTGATCAGCTCAAGGCGCCCAGCTTCATATCCCAACTCCCCACGTCTAGAAAGTCACCAGAACAATAAAAGGGCACACGGGCTTTGGGAACCTCAACTGAAGTACCAATATCCCATCCCCAAGGAGCAATGCTGCCCCAAGAACTGGCTCTAGGCACAGAGTCTCAGGGAAAAAGGGACACCACCCCCTGCTGCTTGCAACAGCTCCCCAAAAAGCGATACCATCACCAAACTAGCAGTGATGCAGCATTTCTCCTGAGACTAAACACTTGCTCGCTCACTAAGAACTAGCAAGGCTGTGTGTAACAGCGCCACCTGGAGATCCCTTGCTGTAACACTTCACCTCCAGCCCTGTTGAGTGCATGACATCAGTACCAGCTGTTGGCGTGGCAATAGCTGGCTGGAGAACGCTCCCACCCAGAGACAGGCACATGGGATTGCCCGGGGGCAGGCGGGGGTTGAAGGCGCATGATGCAGACAGTGCCAGGCTACTGCTGCCTTTGAGTCAGGATTGATGAAGGGCCCCGCCCATCCCACACCGGCAACTGCAGAGAGAGCAGCAGCTGGGGTGGGTGATGGCTCTGAAAACACACGAGGAGCCCACTCCCCTGGCAGCTGTTTGCTCACAAAGGAACCACAGGCACTTTCAAATGTTTCCCTTGCTCAGGCCATGGCGGGGGGGCAGGGGGGGAGAGCATGTGTTGACGGCCGGCGTGCAACCGCTGAGGCCAGGAAGCGAAGGCGGCCGTCTTCGGAGGGAGCATCTGATGAGCCCAAAATTAACTGTCAGAGCTGAGATTTGGCCCAGGAAAAAGACGGTTACTCACCGTTGTAACTGTTGTTCTTCGAGATGTGTTGCTCATATCCATTCCATTAGGTGTGTGCGCGCCGCGTGCACGATCGTCGGAAGATTTTCTACCCTAGCAACACCGGCGGGTCGGCTGTGGAGCCCCCTAGAGTGGCGCCTTCATGGCGCTGAATATATACCCCAGCCGACCCGGCGCCCCCTCAGTTCCTTCTTGCCGGCTACTCCGACAGTGGGGACGGGGGGCGGGTTTGGAATGGATATGAGCAACACATCTCGAAGAACAACAGTTACAACGGTGAGTAACCGTCTTTTCTTCTTCGAGTGCTTGCTCATATCCATTCCATTAGGTGACTCCCAAGCCCAACTTAGGTGGTGGGGTCGGAGTGAGACATTGCTGTGTGCAAAACCGCTGATCCGAAAGCAGCATCGTCTCTGGACTGCTGCACTAGTGCATAGTGAGCTGTAAATGTGTGGACTGATGACCAAACCGCTGCTCTACAAATGTCCTGGATCGGAACTTGTGCCAGGAAAGCCGTCGAGGAAGCCTGGGCCCTCGTGGAGTGAGCGGTGAGGTGCGGTGCTGAGACACCTGCCAGGTCATAGCAAGTCCGGATGCAAGACGTAATCCAGGAGGATAGGCGTTGTGAGGAGACCGGTGAGCCTTTCATTCGGTCGGCCACTGCAACGAAGAGTTGCGTCGTCTTTCTAAAGTGCTTTGTGCGGTCAATATAGAAGGCCAGGGCCCTTCGTACGTCCAGGGAATGCAAACGTTGATCCTGGCGAGTGGCATGTGGTTTGGGATGAAAGACCGGGAGAAAGATGTCCTGGTTGATGTGAAAAGGAGAAACCACCTTAGGGAGAAAGGCAGGATGTGGACGAAGCTGCACTTTATCCTTATGGAAAACTGTATAAGGGGGCTCGGATGTAAGCGCCCTGAGTTCAGAAACGCGCCTTGCTGAGGTGATGGCTACAAGGAAGGCTGTCTTCCAGGATAGGTACAAAAGTGAACAGGTGGCCAGTGGCTCGAATGGAGGACCTGTGAGCTTGGAGAGAACCAGGTTGAGGTCCCACGTCTGAACGGGCTGACGTTGTTGTGGGTACATCCGGTCTAAGCCCTTGAGGAAGCTAACGACCATCGGGTTAGAGAATACCGAGGACGCGAGTTCCCCTGGGTGAAAGGCCGATATAGCGGCCAGGTGAACTCTAATTGAAGATATCGCCAACCCCTGCTGTTTTAGGGAGAGGAGATATTCCAAAATGAGAGGAATGGGTGCCTGCAACGGGGACATGGCTCGTTGTTCGCACCAACAGGAGAACCGCTTCCACTTGGCCAGGTACGTGGTGCGTGTTGAGGGCTTCCTACTGCTCAGCAGAATCTGTTGGACAGAGTGCGAGCATTGCTGCTCTGCCTGGGTGAACCATGGAGCAGCCACGCCGTGAGGTGGAGTGATTGCAGGTCGGGGTGACGCAGCCGGCCGTGGTCCTGAGAGATGAGATCCGGACACAACGGAAGCGGGATCGGTGTCTGAACCGAGAGTTCCAACAGTGTGGTGTACCAATGTTGTCTCGGCCACGCTGGAGCGACCAGAATTACCTGTGCCTGGTCTCTGCGCAATTTTAACAGTACCTTGTGGACCAGAGGAAACGGAGGGAAGGCATAAAACAGGTGGTCTTTCCAGGGAAGGAGAAACGCATCCGAGAGGGAGCCCGGAGCTCGACCTTGCAGGGAGCAGAACACGTGGCACTTCCTGTTGTCTCGAGATGCAAACAGGTCTATCTGGGGAAACCCCCACCTCCGGAAGATGGAATGTATGATGTCCGGACGGATAGACCACTCGTGCGTCTGGAAGGACCTGCTGAGTCGGTCCGCTAGAGTGTTCTGGACTCCAGGGAGGAACGATGCCGTGAGATGGATTGAGTGGGCGATGCAGAAGTCCCACAGGCGAATGGCCTCTTGGCATAGAATTGACGAACGTGCTCCTCCTTGCTTGTTGATGTAAAACATGGCCGTGGTGTTGTCGATGAGAACTAACACACATCGGCCACGTAGGCGGTTGAGAAATGCCTGGCACGCCAGGCGCACCGCCATCAGTTCCCGAACATTGATGTGCAGGGCTAGCTGGGGTGCAGTCCACAGGCCCTGGGTATGGTGTTCATTGAGATGGGCGCCCCAACCCAGAGATGAAGCGTCTGTGACCAGGTGCAGAGAGGGTTGTGGGGCGTGAAATGGCATCCCCTCGCAGACCACATTGTGATCTAGCCACCAGGTGAGGGAGGTCAGGACCGAGATCGGGACCGTGACCACCATGTTCAGGCTGTCCCGATTTGGTCGATATATTGACGACACCCAGGTCTGGAGTAGGCGAAGCCGAAGTCTGGCATGCCTGGTTACGTACGTGCAGGAGGCCATGTGACCCAGCAGGGTAAGGCACGACCTCACCGTGGTAGTTGGGAACGCCTGGAGCCCTTGAATGAGGCTCGTGATGGTGCCAAATCGGTTGTCTGGCAGGATGGCTTGTGCACGTCTGGAGTCTAGAACTGCGCCTATGAATTCTATTCTCTGGGTAGGTTCTAGAGTGGATTTGTCCTTGTTGAGTAGGATGCCCAACTCGTTGAATGTGTGCACTATTATGTGGACGTGAGCTTGAACTTGCTCCTTGGTGCGACCGCGTACCAGCCAGTCGTCTAGGTACGGGAACACCTGTATCCCTTGCCGACGAAGGTACGCTGCCACGACAGCCATACATTTCGTGAACACTCTTGGGGCCGAGGATAGGCCGAAGGGAAGGACTGCAAATTGGTAGTGCACCATGTTTACCACGAATCGCAGGAAGCATCTGTGAGGTGGGTAAATTGAGATGTGAAAGTATGCGTCTTTCATGTCGAGGGCGGCGAACCAGTCTCCAGGATCGAGGGAAGGGATAATGGCCCCCAAAGAGACCATGCGGAACTTCAACTTTACTACGAATTTGTTGAGTCCGCGCAAGTCCAAGATGGGCCGCAGACCTCCTTTGGACTTGGGGATCAGGAAGTAACGGGAATAAAATCCCCTGCCCCTTAACTCTACTGGAACCTCCTCTATGGCCCCCATAGCAAGGAGCGTGGAAACCTCCTGTATAAGAAGTTGCTCGTGAGAAGGGTCCCTGAAGAGGGACGGGGAAGGGGGGTGGGAGGGGGGGATAGAAGAAAACTGGATAGTGTATCCCCTCTCCACTGTGCGGAGGACCCAACGGTCCGAAGTTATAAGGGACCAAGCACGGTGGAAGTGGGAGAGACGATCCCGAAAGGAGGGGGCTGGATCCTGGGGGATGACTGGGGCGCCGTCCTCGACCGCACCTTCAAAAGTTCTGCCTGGGGCCTGAAGGTGGTCTAGGTGGCCCCTGGTTCTGGCCGGGTTGAGGGCCGGCCCACCTTCTTCTACCACCTCGCCCTCGCCTCCGGGTCGAGTCCTGTCTCTGACGAGGCGGGGGGGGTAGAAGCACTGAGGCTGCGGCCTAAATGGTCTGCGCTGAGGGCCCACAACATGCATCCCCAGGGAGCGCATGATTGTTCTCGAGTCCTTGAGGCTCTGCAGGCGAGAGTCCGTCTTGTCCGAGAACAATCCATGTCCCTCAAAGGGCAGATCCTGTAGGGTTTGCTGCAGCTCCGGAGGCAAACCCGAAACCTGAAGCCAGGAGATCCTGCGCATAGCGATACCCGAAGCCAGGGTCCTCGCAGCTGAGTCTGCTATGTCCAAGGAGGCCTGCAAGGAGGTCCGAGCCACCTTCTTGCCCTCCTCTACCATGGCCCCAAACTCTTCCCTGGATTCTTGGGGAATCAATTCCTTAAACTTCCCCATAGAGTTCCAGGAGTTGAAATTGTAGCGGCTCAGTAGCGCCTGTTGGTTTGCCGCTCTAAGTTGTAGCCCTCCGGCTGAGTATACCTTACGGCCAAACAAATCGAGCCGCTTAGCCTCTTTTGATTTAGGCGCTGCAGCCTGCTGGCCGTGGCGCTCTCGTGCGTTCACTGATTCCACCACCAGTGAACACGGTTGGGGGTGGGTATACAAGTACCCGTAGTCCTTAGACGGGACAAAGTACTTCCTTTCCACCCCTCTCGCTGTGGGTGGGATAGAGGCAGGAGTTTGCCATATCGTATCCGCATTGGTTTGTATCGTGCGGATCAGGGGTAGCGCCACCCTCGATGGGGCATCCGCTCCGAGGATGTTCACGAGAGGGTCCTGTACTTCCACTATCTCCTCCGCCTGCAGGTCCATATTACGGGCCATCCTACGCAGGAGATCCTGGTGAGCCCGAAGATCTATCGGAGGGGGACCCGTACATGAAGTGCCCGCCACTGCCTCATCCGGAGAGGAGGAGGAAGACGCCTCCGGTGGTACTGGATCCAAGGGGGGGTCCTGATCCCCCTGCTCTTGGGCCGGAGCATCACCTGTACTCGGGTCTATGGTGTCAGGTGGCGTGGACACGGAAGCCTCCATGCCCCCTGGCGGAGGCCGAGAGATGGTGGATTCTGGGGCCCTTCTAACCGAGTGACCCGAGCGAGAGGTCGATGGTATTGGAGCCCCTTGCTCCTGGTGGTACGCCCACGGGGTCCAAAATGACCAGTGAGATGGTCCATGGGAGTGGTCCTCTGCCAACTCCTGCCAATGGCCCAAGTTCCGTTCCTCGGCTTGCCCTTGAGGGGGGTATGCCGATCTCGACAGGTCCTCCGAGGAGCGAGACACCGATCTTGACGGCCATGGTGGTGCCGAGAGAGATGAAACGACCCCCGTGGGCTGCGGTGCCGCACGGTACCGGTCCGGAGATGATCTATCTCTGCGCGGTGCCGGCGAACGGTGCCGGGACCGCGATCGGTGCCGGTGACCTCGTCGGTGCCGGGAGCCGGATCTGGACCTCGACGAGGACCTGGAGTATGCCCGGTGCCGGGAGCGGCCTCTCGATGTCGAGCGTCGACCGTAGCGGTGCCGAGAACTACGTCTCGACGTTGATCGGTGCCGACGATCATAGCGGTGCCGAGACGTAGACCGGTGCCGCGACGAAGATCTTGGCCGCGAGTACAACCGGTGCCGAGGTGATATTCGGTGCCGGGACTGCGAGCGGCGTGGGGACCTGCTTCTGGACCTGGACCGGTGCCGAGGTTCCAGCCCTTGTGATGGAGGGCGCATCAAGGCAGGTTTCCCCCTTGACTGGACCGGGCGGGTCAACGGTGCCGTCGGTGCCAGTGGTTGAGGCGGTGCCGGCTCCGTGAGAGCTATCAAGTCTCTCGCCGCCACGAAGGTCTCCGGAGTCGACGGGAGTTGTATTACCGCCGGTCTCGGTGGAGACGCTATCTGCACCGGACTCAACGGCCTCGGTGCCGGAGTCGACAGTGCTGGAGGCACCTGTTTCCGGTGCTCCACCGGCGCACTCGGCTCTACCCCCGGCACTGGGGGAGCCGGCGTCTTCGGTACAGAGGTCCCCGTCTTATGGGCTTTTTTATGCCCCGGGGATAATGACCGGCGCCGAGGTGCCTGCTGCGGTGCCGACGAGGTCCGGTGCCGGGGAGGTTTGTCCGACACCGCCCGCGTTGTCGGCATTGCCGGTGCTGCTGGGGCACTGCGCACCGAGGCGCTAGGTGCCTGGGCCTGGCTCGTAGAAGGAGTGTCCGGGCTAAGTGCCGCCTCCATCAGGAGTTGCCGGAGCCGAAAGTCCCGCTCTTTCTTGGTCCTTGGTCTGAAGGCCTTACAGATCTTGCACTTATCTGTTTGGTGGGACTCTCCCAGGCACTTCAGACAGGAGTCGTGCGGGTCGCTCGTGGGCATAGGTTTAGCGCAGGAGGCGCACTGCTTGAAGCCGGGAGCTCTGGGCATGAGCCCGGGCCCGCGGCCGGGGGAGAAAGGGGGCGACGACCCCCTTAGTCCCCTGGACTATTATAACAAATCTAACAACTTTAAAAACTATTTAACTATTAAACTACAAACACTATAACTAGAACTATAACTACAACTGCGAATAACTAACTAAGCTAGGGAGAGTGGAGAACAGCTATGCCGCGCTCCACAGTTCCAACGACCGTCAGGGGCGGTAAGAAGGAACTGAGGGGGCGCCGGGTCGGCTGGGGTATATATTCAGCGCCATGAAGGCGCCACTCTAGGGGGCTCCACAGCCGACCCGCCGGTGTTGCTAGGGTAGAAAATCTTCCGACGATCGTGCACGCGGCGCGCACACACCTAATGGAATGGATATGAGCAAGCACTCGAAGAAGAACCTAGGCTCGCACCTGGCTTCTGTGCAAAGCGCCCTGAGATCTAGATCAGGGTTATGTCTCATCGGAAAGACAACGCCCCCCCCCAGCGACATGGGATCTCCGGCACCACAGCACACCCCAGTGATACAACGCCCCCCAGCAGCAGGGCATCTCCTGCAGCACAGTGCCCCAGAGCACCACAGCACCCCCCAGTGGTACAACGCCCCCCAGCGGCAGGGCATCTCCTGCAGCACGGTGCCCCAGAGCACCACAGCACCCCCCAGTGGTACAACACCCCCCAGCAGCAGGACATCCCCAGCAGCACGGTGCCCCAGAGCACCACAGCACCCCCCAGTGGTACAACACCCCCCAGCAGCAGGACATCCCCAGCAGCACAGCGCCCCCTAGCAGCACACTGACATTTCCTACAACAACCTGGGCACCTCCTGAGCAGGCTGCGGAGGGGGGGGGGGGAGAAAGAGGCCAGCTGTGCCCAAGACTGAGTGCCCGTGTGATGCACAGGCGTTATGTGCTGTGCGAAGCCCTCTCATTTAAGCCCCCAGATGTTGCGCAGCCTGATTCTGCACCTGCAATACACAAGGATGCACCTTCCAAACGTCACCTCGGTGCCAAGGATAGCCAAGCAAGGTACCAAGTGACTCCACTAGATGGCAGCGCAGGGCAAATTTTGTGCCACTCTGCCAAGTCTTGCATGCAAGAGTCGATGCTGCTGCTGGTGGTGGGGTCTCAGGCCCCTTGTGGATGAGGAGCCAGCAAACGTCACAGGTGAACACGTACACGACTGGCGCAAACATGGTTTCCTGCGGCACAGCCTCGGCCACCAACCATTGCAGGCTGCTGGATCTTTGCTGTTGCTGAGGCACCAGCTGCCACGAGAACAGGTGCCCTGCTTTCGCCGCTCAAAATACGGCCTCGAATCGGCCAGATGAACAAGATGCTCAGGCCGAGACAGCAGAGTTTTTACGAGTGTGTTTTGAAGGCCGTCCATCCACCAACACCTGAGGATTGTGCTAGTAGGAACCTTGTCCCACCATTCGACCACACAAACAGACCAGAGGTGGCACACGTGGGACCGATCCAGTGTCCTAAAGTGGTGACCCGACGCTGTCCATCTCTCACAGCCAACGAGCCGCGTTGTGTCAGCACGACTGTGCGCTTAGCGTCTATTTTGGTGCGACAGCGCCCCAGATGCAGCCAAGGCAGGTCTAAGAGGACGTTGTTGATTTTAATAATCAGGTAGACGTGTAGCCCCCAGCACAGGTTGGGTACTTCAGGTTTCTTTAGGCTGACTGTAAAACCAAAGTGATTGACCGCACGGGCAAAGCGTTCAGCTATAAACCGGTCGTCAACTGAGCGCGCAAACAGTGCTCAGCCGTCAGCGAAGAAAAGCTCCTTGATGGGTGAATCTGCCACTTTCAGGCAAGCACGGCAGCATTGCAGGTTGAAAAACTCCCCCGCAGTGCAGAACTGGCTCTAGACTCCTCTGTCAATCATCTCATGACATGTATCCTGCAAAAGCACATGGGAGCCAGCGTGGCAACCATGTTTGGTGCCACTGGTGACCGGGATGGCGTCCAACGTCATCCCACCATGGAAGGACCAAATGATAGAAATAAACTTCACAGGGCATCTGATGAACAAACACTTCCAGAGCCCCTCCCAACTCACTCAGTCTAGAGCATCCTCTAAGTCGAACATACGAAGATCATGGTTTTGCTTCCCCCACTTTTCCTGCAGCTGGCGGGCCCGTGAGGGTCACGTCCATCGTGCCTCATCCATCCCAGAGTTCACACAGACTCAGGAAGGATCGGTGTTAAGGCTAGTCCACATGACCATGCAAGGATTTTCCCAGCGACAGAGAGGAGGGAGAGGCTGCAGTTTGCCTAATCACCCTCATGTTTATAGGCTGACAATGTTCGCATGCAAAACCTCACTCTTGCTCCCAGAGAACGCGGAGATGCCCTGCAGTGTGGTAGCCCCTGTTTATAGACCTTGGCAGGAACGCCATCTGCTCCAGGCACTGGGCCCGGTTTGATTGCTGTGACAGCAACGGAGGAGGCGGGAACCCATGCCCGCTCTGATGTTAATGGGCGGTGTGGAAAAGGAAGTAGCCTGTAATGGACACGCACGGCAGAAGGCTTGGACCTCAGCAGAACCGGCCTCTTCCTCTGGGCCTGCTCTGCTCCATCCGTCTTCTGGTCACCTTCTCTGCGTGAGGCTGGCCTGTCTCCCCCACCCATGCACATATACACATGCCTGGGTAGCCGTAACCCTGCATAACCACCCTGTGGAGATGTGAGAGTTTAGGCTTCCCTCTACAGAGGGATAGCTCAGTGGTTTGAGCACTGGCCTGCTCAACCCAGGGTTGTGAGTTCAATCCTTGAGGGGGGTCATTTGGGGATTTAGTTGGGAATTGGTCCTGCTTTAAGCAGGGGGTTGGACTAGATCACCCCCTGAGGTCCCTTCCAACCCTGAGATTCTATAAGGAACCTTCTACAGAGCCCTGGCTGCGTCCCACGGCCTGCAGAGGAGAAGAGGCTGTTTCTTTAGCACTTACGCAACAGGCATATGGTGGCTGCAGGCCGGCACTGAGGGGCATCAACAGAGCTGTGCGTGAGGGAGCCAGAGCTGGGATAGCCAGGAACTGGTTGAGCCTCCCAGGGTAGCAGGCGCTTCTTGTGGGGGAGGGAAAATTCACAGTCCTCACAGTTCAGCACCTGCCTCCTGCAGGCATTGGTCTAACAAGTCCGTGTCCAAAGCTGAGGGCCACTCCTGTCCCAGCTCCTCTGCCATGCCCCTGCCCATAAGGGTTGGCTGCTGGCAACACCCCCACTCCCAGGAAGGCCAGACAGGCCTGGCCCCCGACTCTGAAGGCGGCCGGGCCATGGAGTGGGGGTGGCAGCAAAGTTGCATCCCCAGCAACCTAGATTGCTGTGCTGTTGGGGGAGGCACCCCCTCCAGGTAGGGCGAGCGGGATCTGCTGACCACCCCCCCCCCCGGGTTCTTCATGCACAGGAGTCAGACGCACCACAAGAACGGCCTGCAGGGTCGAAGATCGGGGGGGGGGGGGTTGAGACTGGAGGGCAGGGCCTGTCTTCACTGGGAAGATGGGGTGGAGCCAGGGGGAGGTGTGAAGGGTGGGCAGGGCCTCTCCTCACTGGGGAAATGGGGCAGGGGCAGGGCCAGAGGGCAAAATGGGGGGCCCTGTCCTCACCAGGGGCAGGTGTGAGAACAGCACAGCCCATAGGGAGATGGGGTGGGACTGGAGGGGAGACAAGAATGGGGGGGGGCGCCATTGGGGCCTCCATCCCCCAGCTAGCAGGATCTAGACCCAGGGCAGATGGGGCAGTTGTACAGGCCTGAGACTGTTTCTCTGCTCGCTGCCCCCCAGGCGCCTTGGACCACATCAGAGCGAGCTCCACAGATGGGCAAGGATCCCCCAGTCCAGTCACTTCCCCAGGCCTGCCCAGCCCCCCTCAAACCCCTCCCCCACAAGACAGACAAAGGGGGCCGGAGAGGTTGAACTAGTAGTTTCATCAATAAATCAATTTATTTAAAAGAATATGTTACAATTAATTACACTAAGTGACTTTACCAAACAATTTTAGAGTGGTTAGCTCTATAGAACAAGGAATGAAACACTGTTAGCAATCGGCTTTTTGTTTTGTTTTCTTCTTCACATTTCTGAATCACAAAAATAAAAAATACAAGATACTGCCGTGAAAATACAATTAGAGTTCTCTCAAATAAATTAAAACAAGTGTGCCTGGGATCGAAACCTGGGGTATTTTACTGGCTCAAAAAAAGGGCGGGGAGGGGGCAATACAAAATTTCTGTAAATTTAGTAGCAGGCATCAGTTCAATCCCCCTCCCATCCCCCCAGGAGGGGGAACTCCCCCCCACCTTACATCAAAGCTCTGACTGATGTATTATTGCTGTTATATCTGTTGCTTTCCTCCCGCGGATGAACCTTTGCATAACACGCTTCAACCCAGGGTTGGGGTGGAAGAGGGATGGCCGGGGTAAGGTATAAAATGCAGAGGAAGGGATGAATTGGGGGCACTGAGTTGCGGATTCCCTCCCCCCGAAAGCTCAATGTAACAGCCTACTGATACATACATGACAGTCTGCGTCCTTGGCTATAGGGCAGTTGCTTTGTTGCGACTGGCTAAGAGCTGCAAGGTAACAGGTCAGGGAACTTCTCAAGTGGAGCAGCTGGAATCTAAGCCGGGAAGAGGAGGACGGTGGCTGGAGAGGGTCAAGGGATGAAGCAGACACGGCAGCTGGGTGCTTGCTAAACTGAATTCTGAAGCTGCGTTAACATTTTCTATACACCTGCATTTAAATAGTTCCCTCTAGAAAGGTGCTAGGATAGCGTGACTCACATGCAGACTGGGCTGGGGGGTGGGGACTCTCCAAAGGCTGGGAGCAGTAAGGTTCCAGAGACTTTCCACCTCTCTACCTGTCGGGGTGTGCGCGCAAGGGATGAACAAGAGGAGAGGCCTGGTGCTGCAGACCGGCAGGGAGAAGGACGTGCAGGAACAAGCAAGGGGCCTTCCTGCTAATGGGAAGCTACTGTATTGTGTCCAAACTACCTGGTTGCTGAACTGGTTTAGTGCAATCTGATGGGTTAACTGGAAGCAGAAGAGCTTCGTGCTGAAGGACAACTACATCTTGGATACCCTGCTTGGGTGAGAAACGTACCCCCTGCCGCTCCCCCAGATATCCATCCCTAGCCCCACCGGTTATTTCAAACAGGGACAAATTCTGTTCTCAGCCACCCTGCCCAGGGCTGTGCCAGAGGGCAGCGGACTCATCTGTAACCGGGCAGTGCTTTGTAAACTCTTGGTTGGAGTCCTTTCCAGCACTGAATGACCAAGTTCCACGCTCTCAGTTGGAGCTTTGCAGCCAGAATACAGGATCGCTCGGTAAGTGTGAGGGCTATGGAGGCTTTATACAAATTTGTTTAGAAAAACAGAACTGTCTCCATGAGCAAGGCTGCCGTCAGCTTTAATAATACACGCTTCACCTCCGAAGCGGGTGTAGGTAGGTAGGTAGGTGTGTGTGTGTGTGTAGGGGGATCTGTAAACCACTTGGGTTTTTACAAATGCATCACTCACCAACTTCGGTTTGCAGGCAGTGAAAAGCTTTTGCACAGATAAAAATATAGTTTTCCCAGAGAGCACTTGGCCATCTAAGCCACTCAAACCAGGTTAAGGGTCCATAAATCTGGCTTTGAGTTAGCTTCCCAGCCCTGAAGTGCAGCTCTGTGCAAGCTCGAAAGCTTGTCTCTCCCCAACAGAAGCTGGTCCAATAAAATATATTCCCTCCCCGACCTGGTCTCTATAAATGTGGAGGAAAACAGAGCAAAAAAGAAAAAAAAAAAATCTGCAAGACAGCAAAGAAGCAGTTACCTTGCTTTGGCCATTACTGCAAACCATCAGGCTCAGAGGAGGAAGGGGGGCTGAGAAGTTTATTTCTCGTCTAATTAAGGCTTCCTCATCAGCTGCATCTTCTACCTATTTAATTCAGAGAGCGTTTGAGGAAAGCAGTTATTATACCAAGCGCAACCTGACCTATTTAACTTTAACAGGCTCGTAGGTCTGACGTCAGAGCAGCCAAAGCCGATCAATTGATTTTTAAAAAAATCTGAAAAGTAAAGAGCCTGGAAATGGAAGGACTGGGGCTGCATTTTTAAAAAGTGACCTGTGTTAAGATAGAGAGACGGCCTCATTGCTTATTTCTGATGGCACCAGAAATAGGACAAATTAAATCAGCCAAGGATTTTTTTTTAAAGGAAGAGAAATTGACAGATTACCCGTTTCTTTCCAAATTTAAACAAACACACACACACACAAAATCAGCATTTCAGGACCTATGGAAATGGAAATTTCAGTTCTTCCCCCTCAGGCCCCCAAATCCGGCACTCTGATGTGAGCAAAGGTGCTTGCTTTCTAGCTCTCTCAACAGAGAATGAGCAACATACCTAACAATGGTTAAATGTCACAGCACAGAAGTCAACTGGAAGAGGTTACGAGTTCTTAAGTTGACCTACTTCAGTCAGCAGTGAAATTTCATGTTTATGGCTCTCGCTCCATTTTTGTTTTTTACATGGGTCCCGCTGCAGAACTTACTGCTACAAACAGATTTCCAGCTTCTTTAGCTATGGAAAATTGGAGTATTGGCACAAGTCCTTCCCTAAATCCAGTGGACTGAGAGAAACCTGGCAACACAATGGCTGATTACAGAGCTACTGCCTGTGTGAAAAGGGTCATAAGGAATATGGGAGAATCTCCCCTCCCCTACATCCCACCCCTGGATTTTAGGGAATAAGTAGAAGCAAGTTAAACCTTCTCAAGGTGCACCCCAAAACTGGGGGAGAGGAGACTTGGAGCCTGAATAAATTACAGACAGGGGAGGTGTTCGGGGAATGAGAGTTAAGCATTTGGGCGGGTGGCTCCCCTTTCGGGGAACTCATGTAGTGAAAACTGCCCCCTCCTGCCCATGGAAACCAGCTCCTGTTCAATGACACAGCTAGCACATTGCACCTGATAAACCCAATAATTGGTCCTCCAGGCCCAAAGGTGGCTCCAGATCTCTGGGGCTCCCTTATTTCCTTCCCAGCAGGAGAATAGCTAGACACACTTACAACCGCACTGGATGCCAAGGGAGCTAATACTGGGGAATACAAGTTGCACAGAATCTGCATTCCTCAGATAACACTGCAGAGCACGTCTAACCTCCACTGTCCACTCCTGCTAGTCCCAAGGAAGAACCTAGCTTAGCATCCTTCAAACAGCCTTTTAGGGCTCTCTCCTCAGCCTTAGCCAGGTGCTTGGCTGTGTGCAGAGAACTGTCAGCAAAGCCAAGCCAGCCGTGCCTGCAGAGCTCTCTGGGTCCAAGCCTCCCCCTCTAACACAGATCTCTGCTGGAACGTGAAATCCTCCAGAGGCGCCCAACGCAGCGCTTATTCCTGTGACATACAAACCCGCTGAACTCCTCTGACTTGAGTCACGTGAGTAGCCGAGCCCAACGAACAGAGACCGGGGAGGGGCTCTTAACACTGCTGCTGAGATCTTTCCATCCGTTCTGATTAAAACAGAAGGAAATGTTTTGCTGATGGGACGGGGGCTCTGAGACAATCTCGTCACTCCATACACGAGAGTATTGCCCTTTGGGTAATTTATTGGGAGAGGCTAATACTGCGCACTTGGATAGTGCCGCCCAGTCAAGGGTTTCAAAGTGCTTTACACAGGCGGGTATGAGCACCTCATTCTACTGGTGGGGAAACTGAGGCACAGATGGGTAAGTGACTAGCCCAAGGTCATCCAGAATGTCAGTGGCAGAATCAGAAATAGAACCCAGGTCTCCTGACTCCCAGTCCCCTGCTCTAACCCCCTGAACAAGTTGCCTGCCTTACACACCAGTAGGGGACTCTCCAAGCTCTAAAGGGCTTCTGTGCTGGAGGAGACACACTCCAGCGAGACAGCCCATCCGCCCGCTACTGAACTGCCAGAGGGGCACACGATCCCCAGTGCCTTGACGACCTGCCCGCCTGAGCAGGACGAAAACACCTTCCTGCCATCAGAGGTTGATAGAACCACCTGGAAAGGTAACAACAGGGTCCAACCACAACAGCTGTGCCGTGTTCTGATTGGTCTCGCTCGGAGGGTGGGGGGGATATAGCAGCAGAAGGATTAACCAAGGGAAACGAGCAAGCTAGCTTATCGAGGAACGGCTGGTCCAGGGAATTTGATGAAGGGTGGGAATGGTCCTTTTGTAGGTAGCTTTTCTTATGGCCTTCCAATTCTGCTCCTAACGCCAATGACGGGCAGGAAGTTGGGTAGATAGACCCCAAACTCAACACCCCTCTCAGCCTAAACCGCAAATACTGCACTACAGGAAGATGCTTAAGGGGAGAGCGACTTTGAAAAGGCACAAGCATTTTTAACCCAACAGCACCTGTCCCGCCCCAGCCACACCCTCTGAGCAAGTTTCAAACACACACCCAAACTTTGGATTTATCTGCCCATGGCCAGTGGTTTGGGCTGCTCTATACTGTAAGTGACTCTCTGCTACAGGGAGCAACAGTTGCTATAGGACACAAAAAGCTTCTTTTAAATGAACAAAGAGAAGAATCTTGCGGCCCAAACGAGCCACTAGCAGCCTGGGATTGCAGAGGAAAAACTAATATTGCTCCCCAAACCCACTCTGCTTCTGACCAGCTTAGATCTCAAGTTGGTGTAAAAACATAATTCACTTCATGTTCCAACCAATATTTTGTGCTTCCATCACTACTTAGGTCCTACATCACATGCAATATGTTCCTGTACATAGGGCTGGAAAATAAGAAAAGCCACACTGGGTCCATCTAGCCAGTACCCTGTCTTCCGACAGCGGCCGGTGCCAGATGCTTCAGAGGGAATGAACAGGACAATTTGGAGTGATCCATCCCGTCATCCAGTCGCGGCTTCTGGCAGTTGACGGTTTAGGGACACTCAAGAGCGTGGGGTTGCATCCCTGACCATCTTGGCTAATAGCCATCAATGGCTCTATCCTCCATGAACTCATCTAATTCTTTTTTGAACCCAGTTATACTTTTGGCCTCCACCACATCCCCTGGCGACGAGTTCTACAGGCTGACTGCGCATCATGTGAAGAAATACTTCTTGTTTGTTTCAAACCCGCCGCCTATCAATTTCATTGGGTGACGCCTGGTTCTTGGAGTATGTTAAATTACATAATTCAGGGGTGTGAGGAAATTA
This sequence comes from Malaclemys terrapin pileata, assembly GCF_027887155.1. NCBI lineage: Eukaryota > Metazoa > Chordata > Testudines > Emydidae > Malaclemys > Malaclemys terrapin. The sequence goes on from NC_071525.1 coordinate 8,116,455, forward strand.
AGCCTTGGGGCATCTAGAAGCCACAGACCAGGAAAGGAGGTGGAAAGTAAGAGGGATATTTGAAAAACTTTAAGTCTATATAGTTAAATGATAACGTTTTCACAGCTGCCCTGAATCTAGACTTCAGCTGCTTCTAAAAGCACTAACCCCCAGCCCCAACAAGTTTCTTATTTTGAGAAGCATCTAGCTTTGAGTGAGCCATGTGCATTTCAAATCCAGTTCTGATCGAGAATTCCTCACGCCGTCTACAGGGCACAAAAGCTGGTTTGCATAACCTGTTGGCCCAGATACTTAGGTTGCGTCCAGCAATACCAAATCAAAGGAGGCGGGTTTCTGTGCACCAAGGCATCCAATGGGTTAACATATTAAAGCCCCTTATACAGAGCCACCCAGCTTCCGCAGCTCAATTTGGTTTCTTTGCAGAAGGGACACGTCATAGGTTCAAGATCTAAAGTACAGAGTTCCTACTGCAGCCTTTAATTCTTTGCACTCACTCAGACAGGTGTACCTAAGCTACCTAATTCACGCCCAGAAATGAGACGTTTGTAGGCAAAAATGTAGAGACCAGCAGAACACTGGATTCTAAGTGCAAGGCCAAGGTTTCTCCTAAGCGGACGCTGCCCCCACTTCGAAATTGTGACTCGAAGGATGCTGTCTATCTTTAGAGAGCATTTCCTGGCCCGCAGTTTAAAGCAGCCTCCTGGCAGACCACACTGGCTTCATGCCATGACAGGCAGTGTCAGATCCCACATGTGGCGAGCTGGGTACCACGAGCCTCAAGGGCCGTCCTGCTTTATTAAAGAGACGGATTCTTCAAGGTAAGGATGTATCGAGTTAGAGCAAGCAGGAAGGCCTGCCCAGGCCTCAGCTTCGGGTCTTTCTTTGCAGCTTCTCAAATGCACGGGCCACAGACAACCCAGCTCAGGGGAAAGCTGCCAATTGTCCTAGACTTCTTTCTGAAGACGGTAAGCCAATTCCATTGCTCCCGTTTCCCTCTCCTCTTCCCCTCCTGTCTATACTGACTGTTCGTTCATTCCCACTCTCCTTAGCCTCTCGCCTTCAAGGTCCCCAGGCTCCCTTTGAGGTCCTTCCTGAATCAAAGGTGGGGCTGTCGGACCTCTCCCCTTGACCCACCATGGAGCTGAAAGTGCTGGGCTCTGGCCCTGCCTGCCCAGAAGGCAAGACAAGGAGAGGAGCCTCCAGTGCCACCGAGTCCCACTGCAGGGCAGTTCTGTACTGCTACCACGCCAGCTGGGCCTCTCACTCGGCAGACCAGGTCGCTGGCAAGGGCACCGTGGCCATTGGCTGGAATGGACGAGTGAAGAGTTACTACTATGATCCACAGGGACCACAGCCTAGCTCAACACGGGAAGAAGTTGCCAAAACACCAGTCGGGGCAATAAATCAACCTGAACGGCTATAAAGATGACCCGACTGCTCACTAGCAAACTAACCTCAGGTGTCCTCTAGCCTACGGCTGCCTCCTCAGGTCCTTCAACCTGCAGCTGGCTCCCTGCGTCCAGTCCTAGAACCACACACCCGGGGACGGGGGGAGGTGAAGCAGTAGGAATTCATAACAGCCTGGTTTATACAGTGCCAGAACCCCCTCCCCTGCAGAAAAGCCTTTGCACTGAAAAGCACTCGGAGAAGCTCGGCCCCACACTAAGCTCTGCTCAAGGGCAAGCAGAGGGCACATGCAGGAAAGGAGAGGAATGACCCAGGCTGTTGCTTGGCTGGCTAGAACAGTTCCAATTCTCACAGAGACGGGGCTGTTTAAAACCCGCCCCTAGCTCGGGGAAGCCACCCTGCACTGCCAGACCTCGTCTCCCCCACCCTGCCTGGGCCGACCGACTGCTAGTGAAACACAGGCGTCAGCACCACACCCAAACAATGCTGCTTCTGTCCTGGAAAGCCGCAAGGAGCAGTCAGAGCCCGTCAGGAAGATATCAGCTCTTTGGCTGCGACAGCTCTGGGCGGTCTCGCCCCGCCCCAAAGAGATCTGATCAAGTTGTGGGGAAAGCCGCAGATGGGGCCTCACTTCCCCTCCAAGCTGCACGGAGCTAATTCTGCTTTGCGGCTCTCCTTTTTGCACCTCTGCCTGAGGACCCAAGCGCCAGCACAAGGACTATGAACCATCCCAGGTCCACTTAACCCTTTAAACTATGATTGCAGTGGGCCTTACACTGAGAATAGGCCTTAATCTGGCACTTTGGCACAGAGGTGAATTTCACTCCTTAGGGCTTTGACCCAAAGTCCATTGAGGCCAATGGGAAGACTCCAACTCAAAACCCATCCTACCCATCGCTTTCAGAGTCCCATCAATTACAGCATCACACCCTGCGTGAACATTTACACCCGTGAGCAGCCCCACTGATTTTAAACGCTACCCAAGGTAAGGATGCAGGATCAGACTGTCAGTGAACAAAATCCCCTCTCGCCTTGTCCCACTAGTTCTGGAGGCAGGTGCTTTATACACTTATTAAAAAGGTTCAATGCAAAAAATGAAAAGAGAAAAAAAAAAAGAACCCAAATTAAAAGCTTGTAAACTTGTCAAGGTCCTTTGAGAGGAGAGGTATTTCCCTGTAATGTTACTTTTTTCTTTTTTTTTTTTCCATTAAAGTTAGTTTTTAAAAAAACACGATGGATTCGGAGGAAAGAGATGCGTGTAAAAACGCAAGCTTAGAAAAGGTACTGCTGCTGATATGAAATTTTAAAAGAAATATATATATGTATATACGTGTGGTATTTTGTATATATAACTTTCTTTTTTTTTTTTTACATACATACATATATATGTCTGAACAGTGCAAATGGATGGCATTTCTATTTCCAGTTGTAAAAAATATAATATAAGCACAGTCCATCTTCCAATGCAGGACCCAAGTGAAACGAAAAAAGAAAAACAGAATACCCTTGGGTGGATTTTGTCTGTTGTTGAAAAGTTTTCCCCTCTTGTTACTCTGATAAGCCTGCTGGTTTTTTCCTAGTTGCTTAATTCCATAACCATGAAATTCACAAATGGTATTGTTATTAATAATATTTAGTTTAAGGGCTTTTAATACAATAACAGAATTTTTTAAATCTTTTAAGTGTTAATTTCGGGGGGGTTTACGTTCTTCCACGACAGGAGGGGCTAAGTGGCGGCGTCTCTCTGCTGTGATCTGACCATCTGAAAGATATTCTGAAAGAGAAGAAAGGGAAATTAAAAAGATGTTACTTACAGTAAGCCTCTGGGTTTGCTCTTACAGCCTCGCTAATCATCAACCCTCTCGGGGCAAATTAGACAGAGGGCAGCCCCTTTTGCAGAGGGGGAAACTGAGGCACAGAGGGGGTGACTTGCCCCAACGTCACTTGACGAGTACATGGGAAAGCAAAGAACAGACCATTGAGTTTTAATTCCAATTCCCAGTCCCCCACTCTAAGCACTAGACCCCTCCCCATTGCTGGGTCTCACCACTAAGGGCTACCAGGATTAGAAAACCTGCCTTATAGCGAGAGACTCAAGGAGCACAATCTATTTAGCTTAATAAAAAAGAACGCTAAGGAGTGACTTGATCACCATCTATAAGTACCTACGTGGGGAACAAATATTTCCTAATGAACTCCTCAGTCTAGCAGAGACAGGTCGAACACCATCCAACGGCTGGAAGTTGAAGCGAGACACATGCGGACTGGAAATAAGGCGAACGTTTTTAACAGGGAGAGGAATGAACCTTTGGAACAATTCACCAAGAGTTGGTGACCATGTTTAAATCAAGACTTGGTATTTTTCTAACAGCTCTGCTCTAGGAATTTCTCTGTGTTCTCTGGTCTGTGTTGTACAGGGGGTCAGACTAGATGATCACAGAGGTCCCTTCTGGCCTTGCAGTCTGTGACTATGAAACCTCCTGGGGCTAGTCACATGAGGCTCCGCTAATGCTCCTCAGTGTTGACCTGCAACTCCCCCACCTGCTACATTAGTCCTGCCCCTCCCTCCCCACCACTTGTTCACCTCATTCTTCATCTACTGCCCCCCGGACCATTCCAGCTCTGCCAACGCCTCAAGCCCCACTTGCAACTTCCATTCGCCAGCCGTGTAATCCAATCCTGGGCACAGCCTGGCAGTGAAGCTAGACCGAATGAAGGCTCTGCAATCGACTGTTCACTTGTGACCCAGACAGGACTGCTGAGGGGAACGACTGGTGCTCTAACCTACCGCATGAGGCAGCCTCCCCCTCAGATCCCCAAGCCCATCATCATCCTAGGTTTGTCTGCCTAAGAACACAACAGCGTGGTGGTTGAGAGCAGGCAGATCTCGGAACACACATGCATGGATTCCTTGCCAGCGCTGGGTGCAGAAGTGATTCTGGTACCCGGAGTGCTAATCCCCAGCACCTTGGGATGCGCAGGCTGTAATGTTCTGCTCCCACTGCACTCCCTGCAGCAGCAGGGTTGATGGACGACACCAATAACCATTAGTAATTACCAGCACTGGAAGCAAGGGTTGGAGGACCAGCCTTGCAGCAGGCGGCTATAGCAAAGATCTACGCCCCCTGGGCTTGCAGCTGTAAATTAGCCCCCTTCGCCCCCCAGCAAGGATGAGGTTTCCATTCATGGAGGGAGCCTTTGCTGAAGCTGCAGTCGGGCTCATGGAAGTGGGTTATACTCCCATCTCTATAGAGGTAGAACTGCCATAGCGCTGGGTCAGCGAGTGGGCATGGGAAGCCGTGCTTTGGAGGGGAACCAGCATCTGGCCTGAAATAGGTGAACTCCCAAGAGAGGGAAGGAGAGGAATCCAGACAGACTGCACACACCTTGCACCTCTTGGAAGTAAATTCGTCCGACTTTTGAACAAGGCTTTTAAAAAGCAAAGTTCCTGGTTGTGCCGAATGGTCATTAAAGATCTCACAAGAGGGTTTTGCCCAGGGGTCCTTTGTCTCCCCTTCCCCTCCCAATCCCATGACCACTGTGCCCTGGTGCCCACTCACAGTCCCCACTCTGAGATGGCTGAATTGCTCTCTCTGCTGATTGCCTTGGGAGCCTGCAGAGGGAACAGAAGCACACGGCTTCCCTCAGTCAAGGCTGCTCCGCCCTCTCCAGAGACTCTCTCTAGTTCAATGCTTCTCACCACGGCGTTTAAGCGCCGGTCCCCCTTGTGACCGAATTAAACCACTGATCTACTCTTCCATACGGTCACAAGGGGGCACGTAACAGCCTGAACACCACATGACACTCAGGGTATGTCTCCACTGCAAAGACAAACCCTGGCGCCGAGTCTCAGAGCCCAGGTCGGTTGACTCAGGCTCACAGGGAGATAAAAAGAGCAGTATAGACGCTGGGACTGGAGCCCAGGCTCGGAGACCCTCCCCCCTTCCCAGGTTTCAGACCCCAGGCTCAAGCCAGGGCTGGAACGTCTACATTGCTATTTTTAGCCCCATAGCCTAAACCAATTGACTTGGTGCCTTAGTTTAGGACCTGCGAGCAATTAAGTGGAAGGCATCGTACACAAATGCAAGAACATCTGGAATCTCAGCAAGGGGAATTATCTAGAGCCGAGTTCTCCAGAGCATTGCCGGCAAAGGGGCATTGCAGGCAAAGGGAAACACTGTAAACAATTTGTACAGGCCAATAGATCGATTACGGAAGTTCCATGCTGCTCATTGTGTCCCCCCTACCCCTGCACATACGGAATAGACCACAGCAGTCTGCAGAGACTTCACTTGACAAGATTTCTGGCACACAGAGATGCAAGTCAACAGCACGGGCCTATGCAGAACCAGACGCTGCAGCCAAACACAGCTGGAGGGGAGGGACAGAGTCGAGTGCGTACAGAGATACTGCAAGTGGCCTTTACTTCAGCAGTATAAATGGCTGGGCTCTCACTCGGAGGGAGGAGCACAAGGTAACTAGATAGGAACTGGCGCTCACTGGTGAGCCCTCAACTCAACTCATCCACCCTCCTTTATAACACGGACTAACGAATCCTCGTGTGCATTTAGGGCAGCAACGGGGAGATGAGGAGTCAAAGATTGCCCTGCAGGAGCCTTTGGCACAGCTGAAAGGCTGGAGACTGCAGCACAGCCAGAGATTAAAGTGGGGCAGAAAACGGGCGGGAGGTCCTCAGGAAACCAAAGGCCTCAGCTCTCGCAACACGATGGGACGAGTGTCGGGTTTGGCTCACGGGTAGTGTGGGTCACGTACACTCGGACTGCATATTAAGGTGTGGGCAGCAGAACAAAACCCTCAAATTACGTCTGCCCTACAGAACCTACTCCAGCATAGCGCCTAGCAGAGACACAGGGTATGCCGACAAAGGTATAGGATCAGCTCTGCAAATGACATTAGCTATGTTGACGGGAGCACTTCTCTGTTGGTGTAGTTGTGTCTACACTGAGGGTTTGGTCAGCATAGCTGTGTGGCATGGGGGTGTGGCTTTTCACAGCCCAGACTGACCCAGCTACGCCAGCCTGCATTCTAAGCATAGATTAGGCTAAAGATAGAAAACCCCAGTCAGGCAATGGAAACTTCCTGGGTGCATCCGAAGGCAAAATTTGAGGCTAAAGGTTTAAATCTCTCTGTAGAACCAGTGAGAAATGCTTACTGCTTAGCAGATAAAAGCAGGGCGGCTTTGCTTAAATGATTCAGCTACACAAGATGGTTTCCCTCCCCACTATTCAATTAACCCCTTGATTACGGAGATGGAAAAGAGATCAGGACCTGCCAATCAAGTGGTACCAGGACGCCCCTCCAGTACTACCGTGGGAAAAGTTGGCATGCAGCTTCCGGGTTTAGTCTTTGGTCCTTTAAAGAAACTGAAAAGTAAAAAAGATGCGTGTCCCCTTTACTGCTCCTTTCTGACCCCCTTTCCCTCTCATCTGGGAGTGGAGAGAGCTTCACAGGTAAAGTCTCATTCCAGGTTCTCCAAAAATTGCCCATGTCCAGGACCTGTCAGGACTAAATATATCCAGTGTAAGGAAACAAAGAACATTTCTTAAGGCGGCATGGCAATCTCTCCCCAGCATGCAGCCACAGGAAATATTTTGCTTTGCAAGTTTCCTTTAAGGACGAGCTGCCACTGTTCTGAACGCTTCTACACTAGCAGGAATTGGCATGGAGAAGCAGGAAGTAAACAGTAGGTCCGCAGTACAGCAATCAGACCGGCTCAGAGAGCCCAGATGCTGTTTGCTTTCACCCCAGTTACCTTGCTGCACATATTGTCTTTACTGAAGTTCTTGTTATCCTTGTCTGTCGCTTCCTCCTCCACCTTGACGAGAAAAAAGAATATAAAAGGATATAAATAAAAACTGATGGAGGGGGACTAAATATCTATTTCTATGGCACTGGTGTATTTAGGGTGAATTTAGGGATGGGATTTTGGAGGCTCCAATAAGCACCCCGGAGCACCAGGCAATGAATTTCAACTGTCTACTATTCTTTCTGTTAGGAACTGACTAAGCCAGGATCAGACCTATGTGCACAACACACGCTCAGCCCTGCTCGGATACGAGTGCAGAAAGAGATGCCCACGTTTGGACTTAGCCCCTGGAGCAGATCAATATCTCCCAAGCAGGGGACAGTAACGTGAGGGGCCCAGTGCCAACCTGAAGAACACGGATAGCTCTAGAAATCTGTATACACTGACCAAAGTGCCTCTTCTCCCCCTCACTGCGTAACCATAGTGCCCAGCTGTTGCATGTGATAAAGAGCCAAAAATCCTGCCAGCCACCATAGCGAATGCTGCCCCCTAGGAAATCCAGCAGTGCACCTGGCAACGGCATGGTTATGTACAGATGAGAGCTATCCAGACTGCCGGAGCATATTCACATACCAGCCTCAGATCTCTGGGGTATAGGAGCCTACACAAATATCAGCGCATCAGTCCTTACAGAAATACACGTCTGCTCCAGGCCCATCTGATGCTACAGGCAACTTGTGTTCAGAGATGGCTGTTGCAGATTGTGGGGGAGTTAGGGCCCTGCACCCCTCTTCCCGAGATTCACTGCGACTCTCAACCAGCCAGTAAAGCAGAAGGTTTATTTAAGGACAGGAACACAGTCTCAAGCAGAGCGTGTAGGTACGACCAGACCCCCTCAATTAGGTCCCTCGGGGAGGTTCAGGGAGCTTAGACCCCAGCTTGGGGTTCCCTGCGTTGCACCACCCAGCCCAAAACGAAACTAAACTCCCAGCCCCTCCCGCTGCTCCTCTCCTTTGTTCAGTCTCCCGGGCAGAAGGTGTTAATTCTCCCCACCCCCGTTCCTGGCTCAGGTTACAGCTCAGGTAGCTTCCTTCAAGGGAAGTCCCACATCCCCACTGCAACCCCCCTGCAACATTCCCAGGTCAAATCTGCCCTGCTCCCTGCTCCGTCACATCTCTCCCCCCTTCGAGACTGAACTGAGCGGGGTCACTCTGACCAGTGACCTGGGGAAGTTCAGGGCTCCCTCTCCGGGACAATGCGTCCGCTATCAGGTTGTCACGTCCCTTCACATGGACCACGTCCATGTCATAATCCTGCAGGAGCAGGCTCCATCTCAGGAGCTTGGCGTTGGCTCCTTTCATCTAGTGCAGCCAGGTCAGGGGAGAGTGGTCGGTGTGCACGGTGAAGTGACGCCCAAAGAGATATGGCTCTAGTTTCTTGAGGGCCCACACCATGGCCAGGCATTCCTTCTCGATGGCCGCGTAGTTCTGCTCCCGGGGTAGCAACTTCTTGCTCAGGTACACGATGGGGTGTCTCTCCCCCTTTTCATCCTCCTGCATTAACACCGCCCCCAGTCCTGTGTCTGAGGCGTCGGTGAACACCATAAAGGGCTTGTCAAAGTCTGGGTTTGCCAGAACTGGGCCACTGACCAGAGCCTCCTTCAGCGCCCGGAGAGCCTCCTGGCACTCCTCGGTCCAGACCACTTTGTCTGGCTTCCCCTTCTTGCACAGCTCAGTGATGGGGGCGGCTATGGCGCTAAAGTGGGGCACGAACCTCCGATAGTACCCCGCCATCCCAATAAAGGCTTGGACCTGCTTTTTGGTTTGAGGAGCGGGCCAGTCTCTGATCACCTCCACTTTGGCTGGTTCCGGCTTTAGGCAGCCGCTTCCCACCCGGTGGCCTAGGTAGGATACCTCAGCCATCCCCACCTTGCACTTCTCCGGTTTTACGGTCAGCCCAGCCTTCTGGAGTCGGTCCAGCACTTGTCTAACCTGGGATATGTGGTCCTCCCAGGTCTGGCTAAAGACACAGATGTCATCGATATACGCCACGGCAAAACTCTCCATCCCCCTCAGTAGCTGATCCACCAGGCGCTGGAAGGTGGCCGGCGCTCCCTTGAGGCCGAAGGGCAGGGTCAGGAACTCATAGAGCCCCAGAGGGGTGACAAAGGCCGATTTCAGCCTGGCATCTGCATCCAGTGGCACTTGCCAATAGCCCTTTGTAAGATCCATGGTGGTAAGGTACCGAGCACCTCCCAGCTTGTCTAGGAGCTCGTCCGGCCTGGGCATGGGGTAGGCATCGGCTACAGTGATGGCATTGAGCTTCCGATAGTCCACACAGAACCGGATCGACCCGTCCTTTTTGGGGACCAGCACCACCGGCGAGGCCCAAGGGCTGGAAGACGGCTGGATCACCCCCAAAGCCAGCATGTCATTGACCTCTCTTTCCAGGTCCTGAGCAGTTTTCCCTGTGGCTCGGAAGGGGGAGCATTTTATAGGCGGGTGCGATCCTGTCTGCACCCGGTGGACAGTCAGATTAGTGCGTCCAGGCTGGTTGGAAAACAGCTGTTGGTACAGATGCAGCACCCCTCCGATCTCAGCTCGCTGGGCAGGGGTTAGCCGATCAGAGAGGGGAATTGCTTCCAGGGGGAAGCCAACTCTTGTCCCAGGGAATAGATCTACTAAAGGGTCATCTCCCTGCCCCTCCCACTGTCCACACACGGCCAACACCATATTCCCCCTGTCATAATATGGCTTCATCATATTCACATGGTACACCCGGTGGTGGTGTGCCCGGTTCGACAGCTCCACCACATAGTTTACCTCGTTTAGTTGCTTGACAACCTTGAAGGGCCCTTCCCAGGCGGCCTGGAGTTTGTTTTTCCTCACGGGGATGAGGACCATCACCTGATCCCCAGTGGCGAAGGCGCGGGCCCGTGCTGTGCGGTCATACCAGACCTTCTGCTTCCTCTGGGCTCTGGCCAGATTCTCCCTGGCCAGGCCCATGAGCTCGGCAAGTCGTTCCCGGAAGGTCAGGACATACTCCACCACCGACTCTCCGTCAGGAGTGGCCTTCCCCTCCCATTCGTCTCTCATCAGGTCCAGGGGCCCCCTTACCCGCCTTCCATATAGCAGTTCGAAAGGCGAAAACCCGGTAGACTCCTGGGGTACCTCCCTGTACGCAAACAGCAGGTGAGGTAAGTACTTGTCCCAGTCCTGCGGGTGCTGATTCATAAATGTTTTCAGCATCATTTTTAGCGTCCCATTGAACCTCTCCACCAGCCCGTTGGATTGGGGGTGATATGCTGAGGCCCAGTTGTGCCGGACCCCACATCTCTCCCACAAGCACCGGAGTAGGGCCGACATGAAGTTGGACCCTTGGTCCGTCAAGACTTCCTTGGGGAACCCCACTCGGATGAAAATGGTCAGCAGCGCATCCGCCACAGTGTCTGCTTCAATGGACGATAAGGGCACTGCCTCGGGGTAGCGGGTGGCGAAATCTACCACCACCAGGATGTATTTCTTCCCAGACCGGGTCGTCTTGCTGAGAGGTCCCACTATGTCCATGGCCACCTTCTGGAAAGGCTCCTCTATGATGGGCAAAGGTCTCAATGCTGCCTTCCCCTTGTCCCGGGCCTCTACCAAGTTAACCCGGTGCGGGTTCGGTCTGCTCAGTCTGTCCTTGAGCTTGGGGCACTGGGCCCGAACGTGGCCTCTTCGGCCGCAGTAATAGCAGCTCAGGTCCCGTGGGTCCCCTCGCGGTTGTCCCTGATGCTGGGCATTCCCCGTGGGAGGGGATTCCCCATATTCCCCCTTTGGGAGGTCCCAGGGTGACTCTCTCTCTGCATCGCGGCGGGCCTGTTCCTTTGGGGCTCCTCCCTGCCACCCCCTGACCGGCTCTTTACAAACTCATCAGCCAGCTGCCCGGCGTGTCGCGGGTTCTCTGGCTTTCTGTCCACCAACCACAGCCTCAGGTCGGATGGGCACCGCTCATACAGTTGCTCCAGTACCAGCAGTTTAATCAGGTCCTCCTTCGTCTGGGCCCCACCAGCCCACTTGCTGGCGTATCTTTCCATGCGGACGGCTAGTTGCAGATATGCGATCTCAGGGGTTTTATCTTGACTCCGGAACCTTTCCCGGTACATCTCAGGAGTCAGCCCAAACTCACGTAGCAGGGCCTTTTTGAATAGTTCGTAGTCCCCTTTCTCTGCCTCTCCCAGTTGGCGGTACAATGCCACGGCTTTGGGGTCCAGTAAGGGGGTAAGGACCCGGAGTCTGTCCGCGGGATCAACCCGGTGCAGCTCGCAGGCCGTCTCAAAGGCCTCCAGGAAGTCATCCATGTCCTCCCCCTCCTTGTATGGGGCCATGATGCACTTATCAAAGCTCCGTGCAGTCCTGGGTCCCCCCTCACTCACCGCAGCCGGGGGTTCGCTGCCCTTCAATCTCGCCAGTTCCAGGTCATGCTGACGCTGTCTCTCATTCTCCTGTCTCTGTCTCTCTTCACGCTGATGCTGTCTCTCATTCTCCTGTCTCTGTCTCTCATTCTCCTCCCATTCATGCTGTCTCTGTCGTTCACGATCCTCCAGCTCTCAGTTTTAGCTCTTTCTCCCATTCCAGCCAATTCCGCTCCACGGATGCCGAACGTCGCCGGGAGGATCCTCTGCTGGCCGGGGGGGTCACGGCGCCTTCGGTATTTGCTGGGCTCCTCCCCACCCTTCCCCTAGGCATAGGAAGGAGGGGTCTCGGGAAGCCCTCAGCAGCCGGCTGACCACTCCCAGCTGGGACAGACACTGGTGCCTGCGCTGCATTTGCCAGGCTGCTTCCCTGAGACACAGGGATCAGTTCATTCGCGCGATCTTCCGCCTCCAGCTGGGCAATGAGCTGTTCTTTGGTGAGCCTCCCAATGCGCAGCCGCCTCTGCTTGCACAGCTCCACCAGGTCGCTCTTAAGCCGCTTGGCATACATCTTCCTGCTGGCCACTCACCGGCCTGTGTGCTCACAGCTCCCCACAGTTCCCAGGGAGACCCCTAGTGTGCCAGCCCTTCTCGAGGTCACCGCCTCTCTGCCAGGGTCGAGCTGCAGACTCCTCCGCCCCTGGGACCACTCGCTGCGATCCCCCCGGGGGACCCTGTTACTGCAAAAGTCCTTCTCGCTGGTCACACACTCCCAGGGGTAATAACCGTCTCTCTCTCACTCTTCAGCACGCCTGGTCCCCGTCAATCCCCCTTCGTTTTACTGCTCCCCAGCCACTTACTGCAGGAAGCGCCGTCCACGGGGTGCAGTAGATCCCGCCGCTGCCACCAGTTGTTGCAGATTGTGGGGGAGTTAGGGCCCTGCACCCCTCTTCCCGAGATTCACTGCGACTCTCAACCAGCCAGTAAAGCAGAAGGTTTATTTAAGGACAGGAACACAGTCTCAAGCAGAGCGTGTAGGTACGACCAGACCCCCTCAATTAGGTCCCTCTGGGAGGTTCAGGGAGCTTAGACCCCAGCTTGGGGTTCCCTGCGTTGCACCACCCAGCCCAAAACGAAACTAAACTCCCAGCCCCTCCCGCTGCTCCTCTCCTTTGTTCAGTCTCCCGGGCAGAAGGTGTTAATTCTCCCCACCCCCGTTCCTGGCTCAGGTTACAGCTCAGGTAGCTTCCTTCAAGGGAAGTCCCACATCCCCACTGCAACCCCCCTGCAACATTCCCAGGTCAAATCTGCCCTGCTCCCTGCTCCGTCACAATGGCACCCAACAGTGTTCTAATAAGCAAAGCTAGTCACTTCTGGAGTCTGCCTGCTTCAGGATCAAGAGACGATAGAAGTGACCGAGTTGATCCTCAGCGGTAATGGGTTGAGCAGAGGAACTTTGAAGCACAGAACAGACTAATGGCCCATTTAGTGCAGTATCCTGCCTCCCGCAGTTGCTTGTATCCAGTTGCTTACGTACTGGGATGATTGAGAATCACTGAGACAACAGAGCAGCACAAGTTTTCCAATAGACACCTTGTGGTGATTCAAGACACTACACGGGATGATGGCCCAGCACATTGCTAGTATCAGACCTCAACATCCTAAGCAGACTAACTCTGCATCATCTCCTCTGAGCCAACTCCCTGGGGGGCAGGTTGCCAGCTACCGTCTTCTGCCATCTGCCTGCTACACTGCAGTTCGCTGTAACAGGAAGCCGTACCAAGGGGACACAGAGCAGTCACATGGGGATAGGGAGACTCTGGCAGGTGGATGAGGGGTGGCCAAACATCTCCTCTAAGGACCAGGAGAGGATGGAGAGGTGCATGCAGTAGAAGCAGAAAACAATGAATACAAACAAGTGAACAAGCAACAGGTGGAGTGGGCTTATTTGCTAAGGTCTCCTTGGCTTGGAAGACTCCCAGCCAGAGTCGCACCTAAACATTGAATAATTTACCAAGAGGACGTCATGACTGACCGATTCTGAGCAGTCAACCGGGACTGGGATGCTGGGCATAATTTAAAAAAATACTTTGCACTTTTACAGAGCCTTCTCCTGCAGGATCTCAAAGTACTTGATGAACAATTAAGTAGTCCTCATAACCCTCTCTCCTTTTAACAGATCAGGAGACTCAGGCAAGGGAGTGGCTTGCCCAAGGTGTCACAGCCAGAGACTTGCAGAGGCAGGGGTTTGATTACCGCATGTCACACACGCACAGCACCTCCTCTTCAAAAGGATATATGCTATGCAAAAGACGAGACCATCAGGCCCCAGGAGTCCTGACACCCAGCTCCCTGTTCTAGTCACTCGCCAACACTCCCATCCAACAGCTGCAGATAAAACCCAGGAGTGACTGCCAGGTTCCTGCTCCCAGAGCTGGGAATAGAACCCAGGAGTCCCCACTATCAGCCCTCCGCACTACACAACCCTCCCCTCCTGGTTTGGACAGTAAGCTGATATTGCGAACCAGTACGAAAGCTTGCCAGGAAAGGGTTACTGTCAACTCACAAAACGTACTAAGCGATTTCTGTGCAGTTTCAGGATCTTACCTCCTTCCTCCACTTGAGCTCACAGAACACCCGCTCGAAGCACTCGTGCATGTAGTTGAACTGCAAAGATAAAGCAGCCTTCTCTCAGGTTGACGTAAAGCGCAGCACCAATGACAGCCGTCCATTAGAGAGCAGGGCGGGACTCAGAAGCTGTACACTCAGGGGAAGGCAGAGGTACCAGCTCTACCCAGCAAGAACTTACTGTATCTCTGGCTCCTCCTAGTGGCTGTCTGATTACGCAGCGCAATCTTCTCTCACGCCAAGAGATCAGGGCAAAGAGAATTTTACACCAGTTTCTAAAAACTGGGCAAGTCCCTCTCCTTAGTGCATTTGCAGTTAACAAGGTCACTTACATATGGGGTGAAGATTTTAACCCATCGAGGTTTCTTCTCTCCTCGTGCGTATTCAAAACAGAATGCCATTCCCTCTTCGTCTGTGTCCCACCGCTGCATCTCGTCCCACTCAAATGCTATTACCTGGTTCTAAACAGAAGAAGAGATCGGGCTCCAGAGCAGGCCATGGTCCAGTTGGTAGGGTCTTGGCCAAGGCCGAGTCAGGAGGCAAGGTAGCTCCTGAAATGCTATAGGGCAGATCTGAACCGGGGCAGGGCAGAGGGCAGGGGAAGAGATGGAAAAAAACAAGGGAGTCCCAGGAATGCTGCAGAATGGTGCGCAGGGGAAGTGGGGAGGTTCTGCTAACGCTGCAGAGCTTGCTATGGGAATCCAACATAGCAGCAATCTCTGTAATCACACAGCAGTGCATTTACCACCGTTTTCACAGCCACCTCCTCCTGCTCTCAACTTTACTCTTCCAGCAGCTGCAACACCCCAGGAATGGGGAACCAGTATTCTGCCTCTTCCTGCAGCAAAGCTGAACTTACTCAGACCCAGGAAGCCCTGCCATGCCCTTGAGTAGTTTACCTCTAGCTGACCCTCCTCTGTGCAGGCGTGGAGTTTAAAGTGCTTGATGCTGATGGCTGTGATCACATGACCCTTTCGCCGGGAGTCACAGGAGCAGTGGGGGAAGATGATCTCATTGTAACCCTCACATGTCCGCAGCATGTTTAAATACTGGAGAAAAGCAAGAAAGGGATGTGTTGGCAGCAACAATTCCCCCATCACCCCAACCCTCTGCAATCCCCTCAGTGTCCAGCAGCCCCTCACTGCAATCCCAGCTGGGAGACACATCCCTGCTCTTAACCATATGCATACCACCACGTTCAGTCCACTGCCAGCCTCGAGCACCGACTAATTCCATAAATGCTTTATAAAAAGCTGGCTCGGCTGGTATCACTAGATACCATGGCTCTGAGCATCCTGGAAATCCTCGGGATATTTTTTTTTTAAACAAATGATCAAGCCCTCAGTCTGAGCTCACCCTGAGTGTGGATCTCATTAAAACCATCGTCATTTAGCGCAAATTGCTGCTTACGCTGTCAGGTTCCCAAAAATCGCTTGCTGAGTTTTACCTGACTCTGTCATCCGTCAGGGATGACTAGAGTCATACAGAGCTTAAAACCAACATACTGTGTGCAAGTATTGCTGAAGGCCTGGAACCAACTCAAAACAGAAACCAGGGACTTGGGGCCTAGAATGGGAGGGAGGGAAAAGTTACAACAGGGTGAATTGAGGCCAGGGCATTAGCCTGGACTTTCAGACCTAATGCTGAATCTCCTAGTCATGGGCTCAAAAATCACATCGTTTAAGACACCGTCAAGTAGATTCAGGCTCGCCAGCCAAGGTTTGCGTTAAAGGATTTTAACAAAAACTATTATGGAAATATTTACAAGGGACTTCTTCTGTTATTTAAATTAACGCTTTTTAAAAAGTGTAATAATTCGCTTGCAGTGCTGGGAACCCAAACAAAGCAGCCTTGAGACAGAATGGGAAACTGACCTAGCGAATTTCAATGAAAGCTCAGGGAGATGCAAGCAGTAATCAGTTAGATTTCAGAGCATCAATTACATGTTAAATAGCCCTTCTGAACTTCAAAGCACTTTCTAAACACAGCACCTCACTGAGGCCAGGTTTACACTTAAAACTTTTGCAGTATAAAAATACTGGTTAGAGGAGCAATTATTTTTATCCTGGCCAAAGCCCTAGCGTATATGTAGCTATAGCAGGAGGGAAAAGTGCTTTTACTGGTCTCAGTTATTTTGTTCAGGAAACTGGTATAAACCTGCATAGCTGCATCCACTGGGGGGCTGCCAGTATAGCTATGCCAGCTCACTTTTTCTAGTGTAGACTAGGTTATAGTGTAAGTTGTCACATCCCCATTTTACAGATGGGGAAAACAAAGAAAGTTTCAAGTGACTTCGCCAAGGGCACAGAGGGAGTCAGTGACGAAGCTGGGAAAAGAACCCAGTAGTCCTGTATTCCAAATATGAACCTTAATTTCTCCCCCTAGCTTTATGATTTAAAGTGTTTTATTTAAGGTTTTGGGGACAAGAGCCATGTCTTCCAGTGAGTTTGAACAGCTCCTTGCACAAGATTGCTCCAACCACAACTGGGACCTGTAGACTCTATTGCAAAAGGAAGTTATTAGCACAGGTGAAGAGTTCCAATTATATTACCTTGACCTTGGCCCTTTAACGCTATTTATGATGTTTGCAGTAGTTGAAAAGCCAGTGATGAACCAGCCGGTAAAGGAATGAAGGGGCTCCAGGCTTACTGGAGTGTCTCTCCAGCTCAGCGGTGAAGCAGGCAGGGGGAGGGGGATGTTTAGTATTCGCTGTGGTAAGCAAATACACGGATTAGGGAGTGATTAGAATGCAACTCTTGGCTTAAGGCACCACAGCCTCTCAGGTGACCTGGAGCTCCACACAGAGACTTTCAAGATCCTCCTGCAATGATCTGTGATAGCTGTTACCGGCAAAAAGGGTCAACAGGGCTCCCACTAGTACGAGCATGGGCGGCGGGTGGAATCCCTCTCTGGGGAGGCTATCCCCCAGTCTGCCCCTTCTGCCCATGCCCTCCCCACGGCCTGAGCCCCGAGACCCCCTGCCCCCTCCCGGTTGCAGGAGCCCCGAGCCTTGCCCCGCCCAGAGGAGCTCCAGGCTGGCCGAAGCCCTGAGCCTCCCCATCCCTCTCCAACCGCCCGGAGGAGCTCCGGGCCAGCCGCAGCCCAGAACGCTCCCCCACAGCCACCCAGAGGAGCCCCTGCTGGGCTGGCTGAAGCCCCGAGGCTCCCCCTCCCCCCGCCCGGAGGAGCCCCGAGCCAGCCGCAGCCTGGAAGGCCCCCTCTCCCCGAGCGTAGGAGCCCCGGCTGGGGCAGCCGAAGCCCCAAGCCGAGCCTCCCCCTGCCCGGACCCAACCCGCCCACCATCTGTAGAAGATGCCTTTGATATGCTCCATGCAGGTTCCGGGGCAGCTGAGGAGGAGGTATGTGCCTCTTCAGGCGCCCCGGAACCTGCATGGGGCATAATAAAGCAAAAACTTCACCACCAAACCCTGCAACTGGAGGTCCGGCAGCGCCGGGGGAGGCAACGCCTCCCTGGCCTATTATACCCGCCACCCATGAATCTGAGGTACGGTAAGAGCTGGCAAAGACTAACTGGGAGAGGATTTCAAACTGGGAGGTCATTGGCACCAGAGACCAGCAACCTACAGGCGGGAACACTGCTAGAGGCTGTGAGCATCCACCAAAGGCAGTCAGGGAAATAAAACCTGTCAGGATGGAGCTCAGAGTCAGAAAGGACAGTGGGAGGCCCCATGTTTATTCAGTCTCAGTGATCCCAGAGCAATTCAGTAAGTTATTCCATGTACAAGCCCAATGAGTCTTCTGACCTTGAAGCTACATCTTCTGCCTCTGACAGCCCCAGCAGCAACAGGGAGGCTAGGAGTGGAGCTCAGCTCACGATGTGGTGACGTGCAAGGCAGAAGAACACCCCAGCTTGCTCGTGCGCAGCCGTGTTGGCACAGACGCAGAAGCCGGAGGTGTGTAAATAAAGTTACACTAGCGCCACAAGCACTAGCTATGCAGACTGCTTGGCGATGGGTTTTATAACCTTCCCCTGAAACGTCTGGTACTGGCCACAGAGAGAGAGGATACGGGAGGAGATGCACTATTGGTCAAACAATTCCTGTTCTTAGAACAGATCAGGATGGAAACAGTCCTTTGCTCATCAAATACTAAACAGGCAGAAGAGCTACCATAAAAGGACCCCAACCGAGTGATTTATAAAAAGTCTTTAAGGGCTGTAGATTTACCTGCTCAATGTTTTCTAAACAAGAATTGAGTCCTGCCCCAGTGGTACACACCACGCAAGTAAGGGAGTTTGACTCAACGCAACGCATGATCTGGCATATGGACATTAGCTCCATACAAACTAACTCACCGAGTGTTTTGGGAGTCTCTCTTACCAGTTAGCACCATGATAACCTTGCATGGGGGGACTGGCACAGCAACCTGGCATTCCCTTGTGTATTCAACCAACGCAAGTCAAAATACACCCACAGTGCTCTTCCAAACACAGCTTTCCTTGGAAAGCTTTTATAGCTACACTGCAGACCGGAAAGGCACAATTCAGGGCCAATGCACCTGATTTCATTTGCCAGAGGAAAAACAGCTATTTCCAAGTAATGAGAGAAGAACAAACATACCATGACCATCTTTTTCTGCTCAGATAGCTTCTGTAACTGGTAGGACTTTTCCTCAGCTTTGATGCAACCTTTCTTCACATCATCTACAGCCTACATGAAAAAAGGGGGAAGGAAACCGAGCAAAGTTGAGTCTTCAACCGACGGTTAAGGGATTTCTTCACTGGTCTGAAATGCAGGACTTTCACCTGGCACTTCTACGGGATTGTTGTGTGCTTTACCAATATGAATTCAGTGCACAGCAATGGGTGGGCATACTGGTTTTACAGAGAAGTAAATGAAGGAAAACAGGTGAAGTGACTTACCAAAGACAACAATGGGTCAGTGAGAGCACAGACAAGAACCCAGGAGTCCTAGCATATCTAGTGGCTAGAGCAGGAGACAGGGAGTCTGGACTCCTGAGTTCTGTTTGCTTTTTGAGGGCCTGAGCCAGTGATAAGTAACAGCAGGATCCTATATTCTGTTTCTGACCCTGCCACAGAGTCACTGGGTGACAGTGGGCAAATCACTCAACCCTCAATTTCCATTTCTTACACAACAGCGATGTACATAGGACGGGGCCTGCCCTGCCCCAAGCTCGTCATGGCGCTGGGGCATTCAATGTCTTGGAATTCGGACTAGCTACAGCATCACGAGCGGGAGCTGCTTTAAATGGCGTGTGATAAAGGGAGTTCAGCATTCCGAGGCAAGGAATTCACAGGCACCTACCTGGTGGAAGAAGTAGGTAACTGCGAGGTCATTGTCATTCAGGAGGGCTTCCTCTTCTGTAGTGAAGAGCCATTTCCTGATAGTCAGACAAGTCCCCGGCACCGCCGACGTGTAGTTCTGTACGTAGAGCTTGTGTGGGAATTCATTGGGCGCCAGTTTACGCACTGCAAGATGCATGGGAAGAGCAGGATGAGCTCTTTGGGGGCAAGAACCATCCTTTTGATCCGTATCTGTACAGCGCCTAGCACGATGGGTTGCTGGCCTATGACTGGGGTTCCTAGGTGTTACCGCAACACAAATGAATAACTGTACACCAGGGAAGTTACACTGCTTCAGCTAACACAATGCAAAGCCAAGTGAGTGAGCAGGTCCCATGGAGCAGATGGGATCAAGACCCCAGCTCTGCTTTTTCCAAGATCCTTCCCCCATCTGAATTTTGCCTTCACAATGTCGGAGCTTTACTAGGCTAGTTATTTGCAGGCTCAGGTCAACACACAGGCACCCCAGCTATCAGGAATTTGTATGAAACGAGAATCCACTCGCTTGACCTGCTGTCTGAGGAACGCTGCTCCCCAGGGGTTGTACCTCAAGTCTGTGTGGCAAGCAGCTGTGTAACGCAGGACTTCAGCTGAAAGCAGCCACGCTTGGCGAAGAAAGACTACATTTGTCAGACCGTCACAGTTTGTTTTCACTCTTCGTGACGAGTACAGGGATGTATCCTGCACAAGCCTTAGATTTTGTGTCTCTGGCCTGGGCATTGGGGCATTCAAGCCACTGGAGAAAACAATGCAGGGAAGTCTTGCTTTGGCCTACGGGAGTGAATAACACGGAATCTAGTGGGGCTACGATTCTTATGATCTATTGTCGAGCACTTCAGAACAGTACAATACATTTTCTCACACACACTGAAGCGGCTTTAAGATTCTCCCAAGCGACAGGAGGATCTCACACACTATCTGGGCAGTCTGCCATCAGAACCAGAACAAAGACTCATACAGCGGTCAGTGACGAAGGAGCTGCCTTCAGGCTATTCAATATCAGCTCGGGATGGTTGGTACCATAGGCAGCATGCCTTTGTTGTGAGTTTACTGTATTGAAAAAACACTTTGCTAAATGAGGGAGAAAAACACAGTGTGGGCCAGTATGACCCACCTGAGTGACTTTTCTGCCCCACGTTCAGGTAGGAACACTGTCCTTGCACGATCACAGATGGAGCTCAGTTGTTTGGAGGGAAACTAAATGGAGTGTCAAGTATCAGAGGGGTAGCCGTGTTAGTCTGAACCTGTAAAAAGCAACAGAGGGTCCTGTGGCACCTTTAAGACTAACAGAAGTATTGGGAGCATAAGCTTTCGTGGGTAAGAACCTCACTTCTTCAGATGCAAGATCCCCACATACAGATCTGCCAATGCCCTTGCATCTGAAGAAGTGAGGTTCTTACCCACGAAAGCTTATGCTCCCAATACTTCTGTTAGTCTTAAAGGTGCCACAGGACCCTCTGTTGCTTTTTAAATGGAGTGTGTACAGTATATACAGAACTGTGAATATTCAGAATGAGTTTTACCAATACACCCGTCATGAAGGTTAACTAGAGCATATACTTTTCAATCGTTTGAGAAGCATGGCGCTCGTAAAAATAAGGAATAACTATTATTAATACCCAGCTCTTATATAGCACCGGTTAGAATTACACAGTGTGAAAACTTCCTGTGTGAAGCTCTGTCAATACACCCCAATTCTGAACTCCAGTACGCCTGACATTCCTATCTGGGCTCCCTACACAGCTCTGCCAATACATTTCAATCCTGTCCTGCAGCACGCCCTTCTAGTCCAGTCCCGGGCTCCCCACACACACATCTGCCAATGCCCTGGGATCCTGCCCTGTCATCTCAGCGCCAGGTATCTCTGATAAAGCAACTGTCAACTCGGTGGCATCAAGTGGTAATTTTGTGATTGAGGCCGCTTCACAGGAATGACCCACTACACTTTGATGATCCAGGATCAAGATCTGCATGCCAATCTAGTCAGCTGTGTCAGAGATATTTTAGAAGTGCTTTCTTTAAAAAAAAATCTAAAAATGCCTCTGCAATCCAAGCCAGACATGTCTTTCAAAGCAAAAGCCAGCGGGAACAGTTTGTACCATCTCAGCCTATATTGCACAATTAGCAACATAACACAAGGATTTAGGGCATGCCTTCAGCTATATAAGAAAGTTGTTAACATACAGATTGTGGGAACAGGGCTAGGAATCAGGACCCCTTGGCTCAAAGCCTAGCACATAAAATCTAATACAGTCACGTCTAAGTTACTGGACTTCCTTCTGCTTCAGCAAATCCAGTTTGAAACTGGGTGAAAAACAAACGCTGCTGCTGCTGCTGATTGGAAAAAAAACACAGATCAAATCAGTATGCTTTACTTAGCTCTAGCTGGCAGGGAGGTGTCATCATCTAAACCCCCCCGAGACTCCCACAACCAGGCTCAAATGCCATCAGAGTTCTCAGCCCTTCATCCTCCCAGGCACTATAAAGAGCATCTTAAGCACACTGGAATCCTTAAAACTAAAACACGTTTTTGTTTCTCACAGTTTAGTCTCCTTGAACTGTTTAAAAAAAGGGAAAGTCAAGCATTAGCAGAAGCAAAAACTATCAAACGTCGAGGGCTCCTCATTACCAGAGTCTCCAAGGCCTGGCAGATTTCCCCTGGGGGCTCTGGATTTTGAGAGCAGATAAGAGCGAAATGAGAACGCCAGCCGGCTCTGCTGCTGCACAACTTTTGCGGGGTCGGGTTGGGAGGATTACGAGACTTACCAAAGGAGTGATTGATCACTTCAAACAAGGCAAAGTAGTTTGCTGTAGTGCTGTCCATCCCTACTTTAGCAGCCACAGCCTAAAGTGCAACCAAAAGGAAAAACGGTGTCAGCAAAATAGTGCTCAGCGCTCCTCCGACCTTCTCCGGGGACAGGGCCAGCCTAGCTTCACATATGTTATTTCCAAGTCACCGATCCCGGGTATTAGTCACCAAGGAAAGCTTTAGCGCTATTCCGGTTCAGTCACACATTTTATTTAACTAGGGCTCAGAGTCTCTCGCTCTTTCCTTCTGTAAACTGCTCCAGATTTCAAGCACTGCCACAGCTGACAATTAGGTCATCTTTTCTTCTGGTGCCTCAAGTTTCAGTTCCTAGTACACCAGGCACAGACGCCCTCCCCCCCTTCCCTTAGGAGTTTTTCCAGCAATACTTCAGTCCTGCATGCTGATAACAGAGCCTTGCTTAAGTAGGACCTCGATACAAGCATGCAATTCAACAGACTGTGTCCTAAATGCATTAATATACACAGAGTCTGATTAGACAAGCACAGTTTTTCACTGCATAAATCTAGAACCTGTGAGATTTTGCTGGCATGCATGTCCTTTGGCTCTGTTACTTATAGCAACACTTTAATTTGTTCAGGTTTCCCCCATTAATTCTCTATGAGCTACCATCCTCAGTTACAGCAGTATTGGCTGCATTTTGTTAACCTACTTTAAATGGATCCCTTGGCGGCAGCACCACACTCTAGGCATACTCACGAAGCTGTAAACCAGTTAAGATCACTATGGTGTGGGATGTTGCAGTGACTTCGATGGGAGTTGAGAGGGGTCAGGACCTCCCCAGGGTCAGGTCTTAAGCCTACTAGTCCAACTACACAAGGCTGCTAAATACTAACCCCACGCTCACGATTTCCCCAACGCAGACTGCTCCTATTAAGACTCAAGTCACTGCCCTACTAGACAGCCGCACAAGAATCATATGTTGGGTTTGCAAGCTCTCATTGCCTGCCGACAGCTAACTCTCTGCAGCCACAAAATAGAATTTGTCTAGTGATTAGAGAAATCCTGCTGCAGCTTTTAAAATATTATCAGTAAAAATTAACAGAGCGACGACTCTGCCCTTGCAGGAGAAACTGCCAAAGGAAACACCATTTCACCAAGATGTAAGGTTGGATTTCTCCAGCGCTCTCTCCCCTGTTACGTTCTTGCAGGAATAGTTCCACTGGAACCCACCCACCACGGAGAACAGCAATGGGAAAGGTCTCTCTGTGCATGCAAGGTCTTGCTTCAAGTTTGAGCCACATTCATCTATTTCAGATCGTTAGAAAGTTTCATGCAAATATGCACCTTACCTGATACACCTGGTCTGTAGTGCTGTTCTTTTTGACCCTGACTGTCACTGTTGTTGTGTCTGGTAGTGCTACTCTTAGTTCCACATCTGACACCCCATTGTAATTCTGGAAAAGAGAAAAGAACAAGTAATCCATCAGAGTCCTTTCTTCCCATCATGTCACAGAGCATCCAACCAGGAATCACTAAATTAGTAATCTAGGTACTGCAGGAGATACAACAGTCCTAAAGAGGAGTTATTTTACTCCAGAGAAGTGATCCAGAAGTGGCATGATCCAGAACTCACTCCATGAGTTCAAATTATGTTGGCTAAGTTTACAAGAAGATATATTTTTCTAACGGCCAGCCCTGCAAAGTCACGCTGGGGTCTGAGAATTAAAACAGGCTCTTTCTGGTTCACCCATCGCTATTGGTATCTAGTTTATCTGGCTCCCATTATGATGGTATCTGAGCCCTACACAAATAGTAATGGTTATCCTCACAACATCTGTGTGAGGCGGGGCAGAGCTATTATCTCCCTTATAGAGGGAAACTGAGGCACCGAGACATTAAGTGATTTGCCCAAGATCTTACACAGGAAGTCTGTTGTGGAGCAGGGAATTGAACCAGGGTCTATTATCCCAGCCTAGTGCTCTAACCATGGGATCATCATCATCCCTCTCTAAGGGTTCTGTAGACCATTTCTGGCCTGTGTTCATAGATGTAACTGACAAGAAAATTTGGTCCTACAAAAAAAACTTGGTTAATCATTCTGGTTGAGGCTGTGTGAGCCAGAACACACTCCAGCTCCCATTCACTCGAGTCAAAGGTGTCCAGCGTCACTATGAACAAATACAGATTTGCTCAACAGGAAGAGGTCATTTTTACATAGTCACTTTTCAGAATATAACTGCACTTCAAAATGAATCTTCAAGCCTCAGAAACTGATTTCTGATTGCAACAGAGGCAACTTTTGAAAAAAAGGAAGAGGTGAACGCAGCAGCGTCACAAGACAGGAACTTGAGTGAACCATTTCAGGTCACGATTGGATAGGATTTTCCACTTGCCTGAATCAGTGCATTCTAAGTTTGCCAATGAAGGAAAAAACGCTCTTGGATACAGCAACTCTACATACCACAAGAAGTTTGGGGGGGAAAGTCACAGCTAGTGGGAAAACAACGACTCACAATTCCTGCTTTGCAATCATAACTAAATTATTCCGAGATAAAACATTAATGTTTATAACATCTATTGCCTCGGCTGCCAAAGGCTGCAGCATAAAATACGAGTAACATGCAAATGCAAAGCTCCTCAAGCTACCAGAGGCTACACAGAAGCCAGCAGTGCTGCAAGATGCAACTAGCACAAGCAGCCAGCAACAAACCCCATCAATGGATCTTTTATTGGGCCTGCCAAGGGGACATGGTACGAACGGCAAGGACCCACTATTGAGAGAGTTTGGTTGCTTGTTTGTAGAAATCTGAACTCCAGGAACTGACAAGAACGGCATCAGAGCGGTTCTTCACTGCAGCAATCCCCTGGAATAACTGTATCAATAGCAGACTGCTAGAACAGAGGCACATGGCAACCTCGGACAAGTCTTTTGCCCCCATTATGATGGTACCTAGTGGCCAATCAGGCAGCTTTCTGGGGTTACAGATACATCAGACTACTACTTTTTTGCCATGATTTTCTTTGTGTAACTGGTCTACAACAGATAGTTAAGGGCAGGTCTTCACTACAGGGAGGGGTCGATTTAAGATTACGCAAATTCAGCTACGCTATTCGCGTAGCTGAATTTGCGTATCGAAGCCGACTTACCCTGCTGTGAGGACGGCGGCAAAATCGACCTCCGCGGCTCCCTGTCGACGGCGCTTACTCCCACCTCTGCTGGTGGAGTAAGAGCGTCGATTCGGGGATCGATTGTCGCGTCCTGACGCGACAGGATAATTCGATCCCCGAGAGATCGATTTCTACCCGCCGATTCAGGCGGGTAGTGTAGACCTAGCCTAAGCAACCAGGCGACCTGCTCTGTTTGGCCATACTTTACTTAGGGGTTTAGTTTGTTACAATCAACAGTCTGAAGGTAACAGTTATGAAAGGGAAAACACAGCATTGGATTAGCACTCTGGCGTAGTCTCCAGCATGCCCGCTTACCTCATCCGATTCCGATAAGAACTCCTGCATGATGTCGCTCTCCCCAATGACTCGTATGGAACATACTGCAGGACAAAGAGAATGCTGCGTTAGTGGATCACACCTGGAAGTGGGCACAAGAGCTTTCCACCCCAGGGGGCTGGTTTGAACGGAGGCTGGGGGAAGGGAAGATAACTTTCAGTCAGTGGTAGGTGGCCGGTGTGAAATGAAGTGGTAACTAAGCCACTGAGGACAGGGTCCACAACGCTAACAGACACTGCTGATTTATTCCGTTCTTGAAAGACTTAACAGGGAGGCTGAGGACTCAATGGGCCATGGAAGGCAGGGCTGAGATATATGAACAACGTGCGGGAGAAGCTTGCTGTGCTAATATCCATGCTGTACCCTCTCTACGCAGAGAATCCTCAGGCTGTCAAACTGGCACCTGCCACAAGCACTTGCGCGCACAGTCCATCTCACCCAGCAATAGCCAATCCCTGCTGCGTCAAGGCAAGCCAAGCACAGGGCTATACCACGGGGTGAATATTCCTTTCTGATCCCCATTTACAACGCCTTGTTCGGCACGTGTGGGGCACGGTCTCTTACTAAGAACACTTACGAGGTCCACAGATAAAGGAGGGGATTTGGATGCGGCATCGCTACCCAGCATAAGCAACTGAAGCCATAAAAGACTCCAGGCTCTAAGCCACAAAAGCTTAAACAGAGACGCATACCACCCTTTAAAACATACAGCAGTGGCAAGGCCAAGTTACGGCAGTCTGGCTGGGATTCCCTAAGAAAAAGATCTTAAGAACGAGTCTCTGCACAATATCAAGTTGTCCTTATCTCCCTCTCATCCCCACTCCATCCAGAACGCGTGTGTTTACTGGCAAGTGCCACAACACTGTAAATAACGGCCCACCATGCATTAAAAACTAACTATGTTTTGTTGTTGGAAGTGCTCAGTAAGTCAATAACACACACGCCATTATGTCAAGTGAAGTTTGGTTTTTCTTGCAGTGTTTCGCTTGGAAACTCGAGCCTGGTTTTAAATGAGCCTCTTTCCCTTGCTGGTCGGCTCTACCGCCATCACCGTAAGACCTTTCCCCTGCTTGGAAGCCGACAGCTTAAATGGAGCCCTGGGCCTGTGCTTCTGGCCCTTTACCTTTCTCTAGATACTCCTCAAGCCCTCGGCGCCTGGCATCCAACTGCTGCTCCGATAAAGAGAAAGGCCATTTCCCCGGCAAGCGCGGAAAGGTGAAACTGGCAAACTCCCGCTTCAGGTTCTGGTGGAGGATGGCAAACTCCCGGTACCGCTTCGAACACAGCTGCCTCCCTGCCATGTAAACATTGTAAACCTAGCAGGATGCAGAGGGAAGAGAAGGACAGGAAAGTTGTCTCGTGCAATAAAAAGCTTCCCAAATGTCAACAGATGCAGTGCTGCCTTCCTGAGTCTGCAGACAGCCTGAAATTAGCCGAGAGTTGTGAACTGCCTCAGTCATCTCAATGGGGTGTTGACTTTGAAGCTTCATGATAGGTTAGAAAATTGCTGGCAATTTAAATCATTCGCTATGTCACAGCTGATCGTTTGGTCGGAGAAACACACCAACTAACGATTCCAGGCATCACTATTTGACACAGCAATAGACTGGGGTGGGGGCAGTGAAACAGCTGGCATAAGAAAAAGGGTTGCTGGAGTTCAAGCTGCCTTTCGCCTACAAAAAAAACTGCACCCTAACCCTCTCTCCAAACGCCCCAACTGTGCACTACCCAGATGCCAGTGTCCAGCTTCCACCCTGACAACTTCTACAATGAAGAAAACGTGAAGGGATCACAAACTGAACGTCAAACAAGAAATACTGCACTGATTAGATCAATTGTTTCCATAGCCAATAACTCCACACACACACACACACACACCATGCGATGTGTGTACACATACACACACCCACACTTAAAGCTACAGCTGAATTTCCAGTCTGCTGCAGAATTCAGCATCAGAGGGCCCCAGAAATCCAGGGCCTTTGTTGCAATGTTCAGAATATACAAGGCCTTACTTAAAACAAAGACATTCCTCCAGAGCCCAAAGATAGCCTCCGATCAAGGATCAGGCTTAGACTCCATGACTGAGTAGAGCCTCTTCTGCTGTCCAGCACTCCCAACTGTGCCAGGGGAGAGGGGTTCAAATCTTTTGGAAACACCTTGTCGTCCAATTAGCTTCTGTGCTGCGCACACAGCTCTGATTTCATCCCAAGGTCATTCAGGAAATGGGATGTGGCCTCTGTACCCTGATGGGAATTTGACATCAGAAAGGAAAGGAAAACAATCTAGAGCAAAGGGAGGTTTAGCCAACACATCAGGGCATCTTTCAAAGATCTAACGCATCTACAGATCATGCCTTCACCATTTAGCCAGCCTCCAACTTTAAGGTCAATTAGTCCTACACACGACATGTGGCAAGGTCTTTTACAACGAATACTGTTAAGGGGTCCAGAGATAAGCGAGGGATTCAGAATCAGCGTTACCACCCAGACAGCATAACGCAGTGGTGCTCAACCAGGGGTCCAGGCCCCGCTGGGGGGCCGCAAGCAGGTTTGGGGGAGGAGGGGCGCCAAGCAGAGCCAGTGTTAGTCTTGCTGGGACCCAGGGAAGAAAGCCGAAGCCCTGCAGTGCGGGGCTGAAGCCCAGGGCCCCGAGCCCTGCCACGTGGGGCTGAAGCCGAAGCCTGAGCAACTTAGCTGTGGCGTGGGGCCCCAGGGAATTGCCCTACTTCCTAACCCCGGCCCTGGCTTTTATATGCAGAAAAACAGTTGTTGTGGCAAAGGTGGGCCATGGACTTTTTATAGCGGGGGGGGCGGGGAGGGGCGGGCTCAGAAAGAAAAAGGTTGAGAACCTCTGGCATAAAGAACTGAAGCCACACACCAGGTTCTTATCAATTTTGCAGATGTCTTGGCATTGCTAATATGCCCACAGTGATAAAGCGGCACGAACCGATGGGATACTGCCTTAATTAGCTTCATAGGAGGAAAGGAATGTGCTAAAGATATAAACAGGCTTACACCTTTTTGTGGGTGCAAGAGACATTTGCGCAACAGCAACCATCTTGCCAAAGTCACACATCAACTCCCCTTTGCATCTGCAACACTGAAAGCCCTGGCAGGTCAGAGAAGCGGAGTATTTCAAAAGGCACCACCCTAGACACAAAAGAGAACCGTCCACAGCTCTTGGAACACCAAAGAATTCCGAGTCCCACTTCGCTTCCAAGATCTGTACAGGGCGTGGTCTGGGAATCTGAATCAATTTGTTTTCAGAATTAGCCATAGGAATAGCTGACCTGTGACCTTCCAAAAAAAGATATTTTTTCAAAGCACAACTCTTGCGTTGCTCAAAAGCCTATATTCATTCTTCTGGCATTGCATGACGTGACGCTGGAGAACCCAGAGGAGGGAGGAAACAAGGAGGCGAGGCCAGTATTGGCTGTCCTCTGTCCAGCTGAGAACATATATTGCATTTGTCTAGTCATTTTAAGTTTGCATTTCATTCCAGCCACATTGCAGGCTTCCTACAGCACGGATACAGCTGCAGCAGCTTCCCTGCAAGATTTCTTCTCTTTACACTAAGACTCATGTTTCTATCTCCCTTTCCCTCTTGTCCTATAACTGGGTACTGAATTTAGCAATCTGCCTGGCGTGGGTGCGGAGCCCAGAACCGGAATAGCACAGGGGTGCTACAGGATTGAACTGATATGGGAAACTTGCACACTCCCTGTTCACACTATGTCTGGCCACTGCCCTGAATTCTTTGTTTCCATGAGGATCAAATTTACTCCATTTAAACGCACACGGTACAAGCCTCACACTAGATTCTGCTTCTTGGTGATGAACCAAGTTCTAGTCCTCGCCTCCCCACAAACACACACGCTTCTGTGTCATGTTCTCCATGGGAAAATGCCTCCATTTTCTATGCTGTAAGGGAAAAAGGAACAAACCGGGAACCAATTCGTCATCTGTCAGCTCCTAACACTCCGAACTGTAACTGCAATGCACACAGACGGGACTGCTCTGGTTCAGCCAAACTTTCAATCTGGGCAGAGCAATTCAAACCCCAGCTGAGTTCACTTTAAAAATTCCTTCACCAGTGCACGATTGCCTTGCATGCCCCTCCACCCCACCCAAAAAGCAGTACCACATCTGACCCTGACATCTCATCTCAAGACCCTCGGCAACTGTATATCCAGTTCTCTGTGATTGAAACAGCAACTCTCTAACCACTAGGAGGTGAAGGGAAGGTTCTGGGTAAGGTGATAAGATATGGGCAAAACGGAGAAAGAAAATCAGTCTGGGGAGTGAATTGGCCAATGCAGTTTTTACACCATTTCTCCCCCCACCCCAGGCAATGTACTATTAACCAGCTATTAAAGGACCTAGATGTCTGAGTGTTTAAGTACTGGGAACCAATGCTGGGAGAATTTTCACTTTAACACTAATCTATGGGCTAATCCCAGGAGCTGGTGACTGGTAACTGTCCTCTTGACAATAAGTGCCTATTTGAGAGGGGAAGAATATCACACTTGTGGCTGGCTTCTGTCTCTGACAGTCACTTATTGAAAACCAAAGGCCAGATGGAATTTCTTCTTTTTTGCTTTAAGATTCTTCGCTGATTTTTCTTGTGGTTCAAACCTAACAGGTATGTTCTCAAAGCACCGTTTAGCTACGCAAATCACCACTAAGGCTAATGGTGCTGGAGGGCTCTGGCCCCAACGGATGGAGTACAAGACACAGCTCAAGAGGTTTACTACAGAAACATTCAGGGAACATAAAACACAATCAAAGGAGCCAAGTAAAATGGCCTAGATGAGGCCTGGCCAATTAATATCACTGGAACATGCCCAAAATTCCACTTTGGGACCTGTAAGCCATTAAAATGAGATTCTCAGTGTCAATTTGCCCTAATCCAGTGCACAGTTTTAGGTCTTTCCCTGTGTTGCTTCCCAGCCATTATTCTGCTTGTAATAGATGAGCCCTCTCAGCCATGCCCCAGGTGAACACTACAGGAGCAGTGCCCAGGAACATTCACGCCTCCATTTGCTCATGGGAAAACTACTACGACCACGGGTCTCTGCAACGCGGCGTGTCCAAGCTCTCACGCGTGATCTGACAGCGTGGCTCAAAAGTGAGAACGAGTTTGATCTCACATCATGAAAGCATCAGAGTTACTCTCACAATTCAGGAGCAATTGGAAGAGTACTCGAAAGCAGCCTGGGACTGGAATGGCAGGTGGGACTGAGGACCAAGATTGAAGTCCATCAGCAGAGCTTGTAGGGATCGCAGAGCTGCAAAAACAGGGCTGCCGGAGACCAAGATTGAGGTGACAGTTGTAGGGTGTGTTACTAGAATTGCAGGGGTGCAGAGGCAAGGATGCATGGGCCCCGGAGTGGGAACAGCAGAAGATGCGGCAGATGAGGACAGATGTGCATTGGCAAAGCTCTGTGGGCTCTGAAGTGCTAACAGAAGTGAAAATGTGTGTCAGTCATGTCTATAGACGCGACTCAAGACCCACAAGGAGCTGGTGCCATTTTTACACTGTCACTGTTCTGATTACAAGCAATCTTTAACCGATTCCTCCCTCTTCCGAAGCTCTTGCTGCTCTGTGGATTTGTTGCGAATAAGCCTCAAATCTCCTTTCGGAGCCAGTGGTATGTTCTCAATTCGAAGCACAGCAAATGTCAGCAACACAAGCTAGATGGAAATACATGCAGCCCAGGTGCCAGCAACAGCCAGCACCAGTCTTTGGGCAGAAACGTGACTAACAGATTTTTCCCAATTGATTCAAACCAACAACCATCATCAGTAAGTAAACTTTAACTGCCACCAAGAGAAAAATAAAAGTTTATTCTGTGATCTGCAGCAATTAGATTTTCTTTCAAAACTTAACAATGGAGGGGAAGTGCATACTTTAATCATCCACAACTCAAATTAAGTTTTCCCCTCTCTACATCTCTGGGAGAAGGGAGCCAGATTGGAAACATGCAAAATAGCTCGTGCATTCCATTCCAAGCTGCAGCCAGGCATCCGTGATAAGCCAGAGTCAATAACAAGCCTTAGCGGATGCATCCGCTTAGGCAGCAGTTTCAAGACAGACGATGTTATTTGAAAGAATGAGCGCCAGCTCCCACAGTGAAGGCAGCCGGGCAGGGTCTTCCACCGGGGAGGAAGGTGGTGCTTTCTACAGCTGATCCCTAACTAACGAGAACAGAAAGGGAAAGAAATACAGACACACACAATCTTAACGTTTGTTATAGCACAGAGGTTGCACACTTAGCCTGCTTATCAGGAGTGCTCAACATGCAAACAGCTCCCACTGAATTAAGTGGGAGTGGCAGATGCTCAGCAACTGTGAAAATCAGGCCGCCGTAACACCTGTATGTGAAATCTTTGGCCACCTCCCTGAAGATTAGTGAAGGATCACTCATTACACACAGCACATTCTCAGGAAAGGCAGCAGAGTGAAACCGACACAATCACTCCAATTTCATTCTGCTGCGTGGGAAACTGCAGGGACACAAGCATGAGAGGAGAGTTTTTCTTAAAGGATCATACTCCTTAGGTATCTATCACAGGTATTCTAGGCACTTAATATAAAACAGGATATAGAAGCATATATGAGCTAAATGATGGTACTGAATAGAAAGTTTCAGAGTAACAGCCGTGTTAGTCTGTATCCGCAAAAAGAACAGGAGTACTTGTGGCACCTTAGAGACTAACAAATTTATTAGAGCATAAGCTTTCGTGGACTACTTTCTATATGCATCCGAAGAAGTGGGCTGTAGTCCACGAAAGCTTATGCTCTAATAAATTTGTTAGTCTCTAAGGTGCCACAAGTACTCCTGTTCTTCTTTTTTTGAATAGAAAGTGTCAACCAAAGGCCATTTGTCAAGGTCACCCTCTGGGACCCACTGCTCAGAGCTACCCCACTTGTATGAACTGGTTGGAAACTGACAGATAACCCAGTTCAGAAAAAGAGTAAGTATCCCAACAGGAACGTGTTGGCATCAAAAAACCACCATCATAATGGGCACTAATTGGCTTCCTTGCTGGCAGACTCCGCAGAGAAGCCAAGGGACTGAATGAACCATGGAGGCCAAGGTCATCTCAGCCCTAGAGGAGGTTCCTCTGTTATGATGATTTTGGGAGGCTGGGAGGGACCCATGTACAGAGGAAAGCTTACAATACTGCTGCCCTATGAATCAGAGGCCTTCCTACATGGGACTGTTAATCACCCTTTACATGCACTAAAATTAAAGGAAATAATGGGAGTTGCAGTTCCAAGATAGGGTCAGTATTACAGCCTCTTTGGGGTTGAGGGAGAGGGTCTGGCAACCAGAATCCAGGGATCAGATTAAAAACCAGGCCTCTCGGAAAACTCTGACAGCTTAGGACCTGATCAGCAGGAAAACAAACCAATTCTGGACTCCGCAAGGCATGCTCAAGCCAATACTAACCACAAACTTCTCGCCGTTCTGCTCCACGTGTTTGTATGTGGGGATGGAGATGGGCACAGCTTGCTTTTCGGTGTAGTCATAGAACGACTGCCCCAAAGAGTCGTCTCCGGGGTCGAGGTTATCAGCCTCATGGGGCGGAACGGATAACACTGTCAGTATTAACTCCTTCTCTCCTGCTCGAATCAGGTCCACCACCTGCTTGTGCGTTGCCCCTTCTACATTCACACCATTCCTGGGAAGGGAAAAAACAATAAGGCCATAAACAAGGCAGATGTGCCTAAGGAGTCTCAAAACCAAGCCAGGATCAGCCCCAAAAAGTGTGAAAACAATGCGGCGCTTCTTATTTACTCCCTTTACAACACTATTAGCTGAAGCTACCTAATATCATGTAGTTTGACATCCAATGTCCCTTCAGTGACTTCCACCACTCACGAATTTGAGCCAATATCTATTTAGCTCCCAAATGTAGGTTTTACAAAAAATAAAATAAATAAGAACCCACTTGATGAATGGCACTGATTTCAATTTTATGGCAGCGGAAATAGGATTTGCAATTTAACACTTCACTTGCAGTGCTGGGAAGCCAAACACTACCTGTGGCATACGCCAATCCAAGAGAACTGAATAGATCGGATCAGTAGAGATGGATGAAATTTTCTTAGCAAATAGTAAATTTGCCCAAAAGTCCATTTTTCAGGGCACCCAAAACTATTTGCAAATTCAGCTAACAGATTCCGCTGGAAATTCTTTTTTTTAAGAAGTATCTTTCCAAAATCAAAAGTTGTATTTCACTTAGACATTTTTCTAATTTTTTTCTAAAAAACAAAAGAAAAGGGGGAACCTCAATCCTCCCAAATGACCCAAAAAGCAAAAATACCAAAAACATTTTGCTTTGGGTTTTAATTTTTTTCATTTTGGGGCAAAAAAAACACAAAAAATCAGTTATGGGTTGAACCAAACCAATTCCCCCCCAAACACACACACGCTTTTCAGTTTGGCCCCCGGATAGAAAAATCAAATTAGTCGCTCAGCTCTACTGACCAGTTTAGTTTCACTCGCCAACCTGTGAAGTCCAAAAAGTAAAAGATTCATTGATGGTAAAAAGCCCATTTGATTTTAATCCATGATCAGTTTTTGATACTACAGTATCTTAAATAATGCAGCTGAGGCTTTTTTTAATACAAGCATGCTCCCCGTAATTTTCAAAATAGGTTTTACATATGAGAACTACAATTCTTCACCTTCCCAAAATGCTCGTTGCTAGATAGGTCCCTGGAAGATGAACTCTTTGCTTTCAACTTCAAGCACAAATCTAAGGAGATCCAAGATTAAGGAAGCAAAGCTTTATAATGAATAATGTGCATTGTTCCAATCAGGCAAGGGAAGGTTGACCCTCAAAACAGAAAGCAGATTTGACAGATTTTAAGGCCTGAGGGGACCACTGTGATCACCTTGTTGACCTTCTGCACAACACTGGCCAGAGAATTTCATCCAACCATTTCTGTACCTAATCCCATAACTAACAGTTGAGTTAGAGCAAATATTTAAGTTAGGAAATAAGCCCAATGTAAAAAAATGGAAGGCTTGAAACTCTTGACACTAAGTGGTCTCTGAGAACTGCAAATGTTATTGCTCTCTCAAACTGCCACTGGACAGTCAACCCCTGCTAAATTCTGTTCCAAGGATAGCCCAAGAGACAACAGACCACACCTGGTTACCAGTTTTTAAAGGCATTTGTTTTGTAGTCAAATAAAATCCACCCAAACATAGCGGTTTTGTTCTCTCTTCCAGTTCTGGGGAGGGAGAAAAAAGCCTGTTTTTCTCCCAGATAAGAATTCAATTTAGCAGCAAATCTCCATAGATGGTGTCAACGGAATAGTCTCTGTCAGGGCTTGGTATCTGAAACATCCAGTTGTATAAACAGGAACAGTCCAAGCTGCATCCTTGCTAATCAGCCCAGAAGCACTGGAACTGGGCTGCAGGCTCCAGACAGAGAGCGCATGTCTCATCTGAAAGGACCGGGCCCCCTTCTCTTCATTAACTACACAGGCTGCTCAAACACACACACTTGGAAGGGCATGAACACAGAATTAGCTCAGGGATAGAGCGATGAGAAACACCTTTAATCTTGGGGTCACTGGTTCCAATCCAACTAAAGTCAGAGTGACCAAAACTAGGCCCCCCCGATTTGTTTTCTTGCCACATAGGACCTGCTCTGTCCTATCAGGTTAATTGTCCATCATGTCCCATATACTGTGCCTTTGGCCATGAACACCTGATGCTTCAGAGGAATGCAAAAGAAAAGCTGTGCACACTTGGTTATGAAACGCTGCCCATGCAAGCAGGGGAAGAGAATTTTTTCTTAAACACAGAATTGCCTGAGGGGGCGTATCTCCCTCCTTGAGCGTGAGAATGGATTTTCATCATCTAAGTGCAGAAAGCCACAAACACCACTCACCAAATTATCCAAGCCTGCTTGAAATGCAGCCACCACTTTTAGCTTTCTGTCCTTCCAAATTCTCCCTAACGCTGAAATCAAAAAAAGGCAGCGCTTGCCGCTTAATATCCAGTACCTTTTATCGAGCTTTTACTTACAGAAAGATCCCCGAAAAGATTGTCTAAACTTACAAATCCGATCCAAGGTTCTGAACCAAGCCTAAAAAACTGCTTAAGAGGGAACTCATAGAAATAGATAGGATCAAACTGTCACAGCCCGGTTCAAGTCACCCTCTAAAGCAGGGTGTTAAGCACAGTCGTTAAAATACTGTTCAAAGCTCTATGCAGCTATACCGTTTTAAAAGATGAAAGTGAACCTTCCCCACACATTGCCTTCAGGTTCTTCTGGGCTTAGAGGACTTTGCAGAACAGTGAAAGCTCTAACGCTTTGAGCGCCTGAGGAAGGTGGAAGTACTTTGTGTACAATGGTGCTGGTACTTAGGGTTTGTACACACTACCACTGATGTCACTCAGGAGTGTGAATAAGCAATAAGTTTCACTGACCTAAGCGCCGGCGTGGACAGCGCTCTCTCCCCCCGCCAACATAGCTACTGCCTCCTGGTGGTTTTATTACGCCAACAGGAGAGCTCTCGCCCATCGGCATAGCGCGTTTTCACCACACACATTACAGTGGTGCAGCTGCACTGCTGTAGTGCTTCTAGTGTAGACTAGCCCTTAGTCTCATTGTGCCTCAGTTCCCCAACTGTAAAATGGGGATAAGAGCACGGTTCTACCTCATGGAGCGGCTGTGTGGATAAAAACATGAAAGCAATGGTTTTCAATCTGTGACCCAATCAGCACACAGCTGCTGTCCATGTGACATCCTCAGGGCCATACAGGTACAGTAACTCCTTGCTTAACATTGTAGTTATGTTCCTGAAAAATGCTACTTTAAGCAAAATGATGTTAAGGGAATTCAATTTCCCCGTAAGAATTAATGTAAATAGTGGGGGGTTAAGTTCCAGGGGGGAAAAAAACATATACATATGCGCACACACACACACACACAGTATTTAAACAAACAACTGAATACCGTACACAACACTGATGATTGTGAAGCTTGGTTGAGGTGGTGGAGTCAGAGGGTGAAAGATGGAGGGATATTTCCCAGGGGATGCCTTGCTGCTAAATGATGAACTAGCACTCGGCTGAGCCCTCAAGGGTTAACATAGGGGTAGGCAACCTATGGCGCGCATGCTGAAGGCGGCACGCGAGCTGATTTTCAGTGGCACTCACACTGCCTGGGTCCTGGACACTGGTCCGGGGGACTCTGCATTTTAATTTAATTTTAAATGAAGCTTCTTAAACATTTAAAAAAACCTCATTTACTTTACATACAACAATAGTTTAGTTATATATTATAGACTCAGAGAAAGAGACCTTCTAAAAACGTTAAAATGTATTACTGGCACGTGAAACTTTAAATCAGAGTGAATAAATGAAGACTCGGCACACCACTTCCGAAAGGTTGCCAACCTCTGGGTTAACATATTGTTGTTAATGTAGCCTCACACTCTACAAGGCAGCACAAATGAAAGGAGGAAACACAATAGACGTATGGCAGTGGCTGCAAACATTCCCTGCGGACGCTAATGTGATGATGAACCCAGGCTATCCCACTGGAGCGTACCACTCCCTCCACTTTCCAAAGTCCCAGGGGGGAGGGGAGGGTGCATGTGTGTGTGAGACAGACACACTGTGTGTGTGTGTTTGTGTGAGAGAGAGAGAGAGAGAGAGAGACGCACATTGCCCCTTTAAGTACGCTGGCCCCACTCTAAGTACGCTGCCTTTTTAAGTAGATCAGCAAGTTGAGACAGCAGCTGCTGCCAGCAAGCTCCCTCTGTCCTGAGCCCTGTCGTGTCCCCCCCCCCCGCTCTGTGGAGATGGGGTACAGGAGTGGGGGGTCAGGAGCGGGGGAGGGGGACACCCTAACAGCACCCCTTTCCCCCTGCACAGCAAGCAGGAGGTTCAGGGGAGCAACTCCAAGGCAGAGGGCAGGAGCAGCACACGGCCGTGCGGGGAGGGAAACCTGAACTGCCCAGCAATTGATAGCCTGCTGGGCGGCAGCCGCACAGGGAACTTAGGGGAGCTGATGGGGGGCTGCTGGTTCACCCTGGTTCCAAGCCCCCACCAGCTAGCTCCAACCGGCTGCTCTTCCTGCAAGCAGTGGACAAAGCAGGCGGCTGCCAAACAACATTATAAGGGAGCATTGCGCAACTTTAAACGTGCATGTTCTCTAATTGATCAGCAAATAACGTTAGCTGGGACAGCGAGGAGTTACTGTAGTATATATATTGCGTGGCTAAAGCCCACATAACACATTCGGAGCTGCATATGCGGCCCACAATAGTAAATAGTGTGAGAACCGCAGCATTAAAGAATGGGAGGCACTGTGCTCCTAGCAATGAGGGCCGGGTATGTACCTAAGATAGATAGCTACTACCTAAGATCTGTCCTACAGTCCCTCATCACCGATCACCTCCTGCCACAGGATTACCGTGTGTATGGCTACCTTTAAATTCGCATTCTGGATGATATAATGCAGCCATAACTGTCAACTGAACCAAGCTGTCCGTCACTGAAATTTAGTGCCACATTAAAAATGAGACTCTCTCATTTGTTCCATTCAACTGAAGTTCATGTGCTTCAAGTTTACCCTGCATGGGAAACCACCTCCATTTGTACAGAATTACATTGCGTCTGTAAAACCCCAGGACACTTATTTCATGAGTAGGGTCCTACCAAATTCACGGCCGTGAAAAACACATCACAAACCATGAAATCTGGTCTCCCCTGTGAAATCTGGTCTTTTGTGTACCTTATACTATGCCTTATACTACTGTTTTACCTTATACTATACAAATTTCACAGGGGAGACCAGCATTTCTCAAACTGGGGGTCCCAACCCAAAAGGGGATTTGGGGGGCGGGGTGTGTCACAGTATTGCTATCTTTACTTCTGTGCTGCCTTCAGAGCTGGGTGGCTGGAGAGCAGCAGATGCTGGCCAGCCGCCCAGCTCTGAAGGCAGCATCACTGCCAGCAACAGCACAAAAGGTGGCAACATCGCGATCCCCCCGCCCACACACAAACACACAATAACCCTCATGATCCCCTTTTGGGTTGGGA
Organism: Malaclemys terrapin pileata; assembly: GCF_027887155.1. Classification (NCBI taxonomy): domain Eukaryota; kingdom Metazoa; phylum Chordata; order Testudines; family Emydidae; genus Malaclemys; species Malaclemys terrapin. Next base: position 8,155,328 of record NC_071525.1, read on the forward strand.
CTCCCACAGTTACAATATCTGAAACCATGGAATTTACTATTTTAAAAATCCTATGACTGTGAAATTGACCAAAATTTGGTAGGGCCCTATTCACGAGGCAGCAATGCTATCCCAGAATCGTTTCCATTAGTGCTGTTAAACAGTGCTGCAATGGACAGCCCTAGAGACTGACGCCATCAGTTTGTCCATAGACGAGGTTCAGCACAAGGGGCCGCAGGTCATGTTTTCCTCACACTGTCTGCCGCCTGCGTGCGTCAATCCAGACCTGAAAGGGGGAGCGGGGAGTTGGGCAGAGGAGAGAATTCAGTTACCGTGGCCCATTCAATCCTGGGCTTCCCGGAGAGACTGCCAAGGATTGCCAGTTGTGATGGTGGGTTTTGGTAATATGGACGACTATGCAATAGGAACTGGACAGATTCATTTCACAAGGGCTACAAGATGGAAACAGTTTTCAGTCACTCCCACCCTGAGCTGGTTACGAATTAGGACCCCAACAGAAAAAGCTAAATACTCATTCCCCGTCACCAGAGCCATCCCCGTCTCGCTCCTGACAGAGGTCATGCCAGTGAGAAACAATCAATTGCCCTCCTCTCCTCACTCACAATTTCTAGAGCTTGCTTAACCATGCCTGCATCCAGGCTGATCTGAAAATGGCTGCTTCCTTGTGCAATCGGATACATACAGCCCCAGTCCCCTTCCAGAACCACACTTCCTCCCAGAGCTGGGAATAGAACCCAGGGGTCTCGCCTCCAAGTCCTGGCTCGAACTACTGCAATGTATCATTTCATTTGCACAAAAGTAATAGTCTGTGAAGGCCCCCCCGCCACCCAGTCACTTAATATATCAACCCAACAGGCTTCTTTATAAGCCCAGACATGATTTCAATGGCAGTTCTGCTGCTACTCCACTGCACTAGCCCCCAGCTCCGCACTACGAAGGCGCTGAAGGGAGCAGTGCAATACCACAGGGGCCAGAGGACTAGCACCTGCGCAATAAAGTCACCATAGCAACTCAGCCAGGAGTAATCACCTCCAAGCCAAAGAACGGGAACAGTACATCATAAGCAGGGATCCTAGTTTTCTGTGATATAAAAACCAAAATTCTCCGATAAAAAAATCAAATCAAATCAGTGAACGAATGAACAATGAACTTTAGTTTCCCTAGCCACAATATATACAGGTATCAGTTGAACACAACGTTTCAGTGAGGTCCAGTAGAACCCCGTTTATCCGAGCCTCCATTATCCAGCTGTCTGTATTAACCGAACCACCAGCTGGCCAGGGCTGACAGCGGTGGGGCTAGGACTGCCGACCAACGCCCCAGCTTCCCAGGGCTGGTGGTTCTGTTAATACACCGAAGCGGATACTGGAGCGCGGATAAATGGGGTTCTACTCTATGTGTTTTCATTTTTTTTTTTTCCACAAAATATAAAAACTAAAGATTCTCTGTAAAAACGCAAATTCCGCATTTTTCTGTGGCAAACTGATTTCTAGGATCCCTGATCATACGGCATGGACAAATCAGAAGCTTCCAGAAGGAGGAGATCAGCTTAGCAAAACTAGGTAATATTTACTCAGTGATAGAACTGTTTGGTTTTACGGAGTTTAAACACACTGGCTCCTAAGACAATTGGACACTAGAGGATTTTTTTGGACAGGAGTGTGTTTTGTTTTTACTTCCGCCCTTGTCTGGATGTTGTAAAAAGGATATTAAGTTCCCCTTGTCCTTCCAGCTGACTCGCCTTGTCCCAGAGGAGAACTATTCACCCTCCAATTCAGCGCCTATCCAATCCGAGATGTCTCGCTGCAAGATACAAAGTTGTACTGAGCCTCAAGGTGGGAACCCTTAAACAGGAAGACCCATAGCATTCACTACTAATGGGCTGGAGAACCAAAACGATCTGCCATGACAAGGAACTTACTCAGTGACAACAGCACAACCTGCTGGGTGGCTTCAGCCAGACACCTGCAGTCCACAGCCCTTTGCCAGATTTCAGTCAGACCCAGAGCGCAACTGACAAAAACTGGCCACGCTTTTCCAGCTGATAAATCATTGAGTGTACAGTGGTAAGAGCAAGAGACTGGGAGTCTGGAAGTCAGGGGTCTATTCCCAGCTCTGCGACTGTGTCTGTGTGATTACGGGTAAGGCACTTCCCCTCTGTGCCCAATTTCCTCATCTGTAAGGCCTGGATCATACAGACCTACTTCACAGAGGGGCTGGGAGGCTCAATGATTGTTTGCCAAGTTGTTTGTTGAAATCTTTAGACAGAAGCAATTATGGGAGGACCAAGAATAGTTTAATGACTACAGACTTTGTGCCACCTTCAAGAGTTCCAACAGCTAAAGCAGAGGATAATTTAATCCAACTAGGAAGAGCTTTTTAAAACCCCCACACCCAGGGGGACTCTCAATGCCATGACAAATGCCCCAGGATCTTCCCCTCCCACCCTTCTTTCTTTTCTTAGGTCTCATCAGGAAAATGATCAGTGACAGCGAGGAACAAAAACAGCTCCCCACCAGCAGTGCTGGAAACATTTTCCCCTGTAGCTCCAACGGACAGGGTCAGTCAAGCTCAACGTGATCTATGGTGGCCAAGAGTGCGAGACAACAGCAGAGCGAGGTACTTAGGAATGATGAGTTCTTACCCCTCTTTCAACATAAGCCTCTACTTGTACATGTTGGCACCATGAGACGTGCTGGTGATACAGACTGGTGGAATTACATTAACATAAGACAACAACCTAGGGGCTCTAGGAACAAAACTTCTGAAGCACCAAGCCAAAGAGACTGAGCAGAGGTTCCTGGTTCACAGGCTACCATGGCTGGAAAGAACAGATGGCTGAAGTCCCCTGCCCACTTTTACAGCTTCACCTCTGGAATGCTGGGAGTTGCAAGGGGAGGGGAAGTAATCCAACGGGATTTTTAGCTGGGGGGGGGGGGGGAGAGAGAGAGGTTTCTCAGCCCTATTTCCAACGGTGCACCCAGGAGTCCCCACCAGTTTGCTGCATCTTCCGGGTGCATCTTCCAGCAACGAGACTGTGTGGAGCGTCACTCAAAGAATACTGCACTCCAAAAAGCATTGAACTATGCCTGAACCTAGGCACATATGCAGGAAAACATCAGCAACCACGTTGGCAGTGAGAAGGAAGAAGCAGAGTGTAATACTGTGAGCGATCATAATGGTCCCTTCTGACCTTAAGTCTATGAATCTATGACCGCTTACTGGGGGCCTTCGTGTGGCCAGGGGCGCCTCTGCAGTGCTCTGCCCGTTTTCTCCTTCAAAGGGCTCCTTAAACAAACCTTACAGTCCTCCGGAAAATTAAAAACATTCCCCACCTGGGATCCAATTTATTCAGTCCTCAGGTGCCCATTGGCCCTCCAGGCCCCAACCCAGTTCAGTCGCTTTCATTTCTTAGCTGGGGGAAGTAAGCAAGCAATACATCAGTCTCTCTCTATCATACAAAATATGCACAATTAAGAAGCTGAAAATATTAAGCTACATAATTGCTTAAATAAATGTATATCATTATAGTGTACCCACCTAGCAAAAAGATGTACCAAATCTAGTGTAAAGGTTTATTTAGCAGTAAATCATGTTTCAAGTGTGAGTGTACCTTTCTTTAGAAAATAACTGAGGTACAAATGGGAAAGTTGATTAAAATGGAGGATTTTAAATGGCAGCTTTCCACATGGTGATTTAAAAATCAATCCAGCCTGAGGGGAAAAGTTTGAAATCAACTTTGTCCTCGCCTAGTGGAGAGCAAAAGGCCAACAAAAGATTAACGCTAAAAGCTGCCTTCTCACCTGTGTGCACCTTTCAGCCAACAAGTCCCAACCATCCCACTACTGGAGGAGAAAGTTCCAGGGACCAAAATATTTGTAGGTTTTAAAAGTCACCTCTTTCTAAGAAGCTGAGCCAGCAGTACTGTTACTCTCACCACAATTTCATGGGTTCTGTTCATGTTAACAGAGGACTCTTCCCCACCCCAGTCCCTCGCCTCTTTCTGTTCTTGACACCTGACTTGCAGCGTGTGTGATTCTGGCTCTATCCAAGATTCAGAATTCTTCCAAGTAGGTCTGTCTTTCAAGAAATATTAAAAGTCCCATAAAATTCAGTGAATCACTAGCAAGCCATTCACACTCACTGCCTGCCCCTTAAGACCAATCCGCCTCACTAAAATCTCTCCCCGTTAATAGATTTGTTTTGAAGTGCAGAGTCAGGAGTCCAGTCACACAACGTTCTTTTATTATAATAATGGGAGCAGGTTGCTAACAGTGGGGTGGAAAGAGCGATAATCTTGACACTATAGATAACAAGGACAGTAACCATACAGATCAGCGGCCTCCTCAGGAGAGGCCTCTGCTGGACATGAAGCTGAATCACCCTGTAGCAATGTAACAGGACTTTCCCCACAACTGCTGCATCAGCCTCTGAGACAGAAACTCAATCATTTGCACCTCTCTCCCCCTACGCCTCTCACACTCTTACCCAAGCTGGAGTCCTGACTTCCCCCTTCCAAAGGCCACTGTGAAGTCCAGAAACAACTGACTAAATAACATTCACTGATCACCCTCCTTCGCTAACGGACCCCTTCTGCCCATAAAGATCTCACCAGTCTGCTGTGGACTGTACCAGTTCCTATCCTCAAACATCTGGCACAGGGGTGGCTAACCCGTGGCTCCAGAGCCACGTGCGGCTCTTTAGAAGTTAATATGCGGCTCCTGGTATAGGCACCGACTCTGGAGCGACAGGCGCCAACTTTCCAGTGTGCCGGGGGTGCTCACCACGCAATCCCTGGCTCTGCCACGGGCCCTGCCCCCACTCCACCCCTTCCCGCCCCCTCCCCTGAGCCTGCCGTGCCCTCGCTCCTCCCCCTCCCCCCCCCAGAGCATCCTGCACAAAACAGCTGATTGGGAGGTGCGGGGAAAGGGATGGGGAGGCGTTGATCAACAGGGCTGCCGGTGGGTGGGAGGCGCTGGGAGCGGGGGGGGGGGGGGGGCTGCTGACGTATTATTAGGTTCTTTGGCAATGTACATTGGTAAATTCTGGCTCCTTCTCAGGCTCAGGTTGGACACCCCTGATCTAGCACTTGGAGTTAAGGACTTCAATTGTATGGCACAATTCACCTACTAGACAGCGCAATACAGACTTACAGCAGCAGATTTTAGTAGTAGTGCCTAGAGGCACCAGTACTGGGGCCCCAGGTGTGCGGGGCACTGTATAAGCACAGACAGCCCTGCCTCAAAAACGGGGTGGGCAAACTACAGCCCTGGCCTGCGGGACCCTCCTGCGTGGCCCCTGAGCTCCTGGTCCAAGAGGCTCGCCCCCGGCCCCTCCCCCGCAGTCTCAGCTCACTGCGCCACCGGCGCAACGCTCTGGGCGGCGGGCTGCGAGCTCTTGCTGGGCAGCGCGGCTGCAGAGCTGCAGCCTGACCCGGTGCTCTGTGGTGCGCAGTGGCGTGGCTGGCTCCAGCCGGGCGGCGCGGCTGCCTGTCCTGGTGCTCTGGGCAGCGCGGACGTAGCGCCACCAACAACTGGTGCTCCAGGCAGCGCGGTAAGGGGGAAGGGGGGGTTGGATAGAGGGCAGGGGAGTTGGGTGGTCAGGGGGTGGGGGTGTGGATAGGGATCAGGGCGGTCAGAGGGCGGGAAACAGGGGAGATGAATGGGGGCAGTCGTCCCAGGGGGCAGTCAGGAAGGAGAGGGGGTTGGATGGGGGCGGCGGGGGGCAGTCAGGAGACAAGGAGGGGTAGATGGGGCAGGGGCCGTCAGGGGACAGGGGGGTTGGATGGGGCAGGAGTCTCGGGGGGGCCATCAGGGGGCAAGAAGCAGGGGGGGCTCGGATAGGGGATGGGGGCCAGGCCACCCCTGGCTGTTTGGGGGGAGGCACAGCCTCCTCTAACTGGCCCTCCATACAATTTCAGAAACCCGATGTAGCCCTCAGGCCAAAATGTTTGCCTGCTCCTGCTCTAAGAGCTGACACAACCCAAACAGATGAGAGAAAGGAAGTCACTTTCAAAATTTCAAGTAGGCTGGGGAAGGGGATGTAGTGAAAATTCAAGTCTTCACCTCTATTGAATCCTACAGATTCAACTTCATAACTGGTCTCTGCCCTTCAAAGATTTTCAAACAATAAACAGCTCTAAAGAAGCACCACTGAGAAGTAAAAGCACAGATCCTTTTCAAAAACGTTATTTTGATCTGTGATGACATACTGGCAAGTGGTCCATCAGGAACTAGGCACCTCACAAAGGGTTGTGCAGGGTGAGCCAACCTGGCTCTCGTAAGCAGATTGCCATCTCAGATGAATTTTTATTAGGGCTGTCAAAAAAATTAATCGCACTGTTAAACAATAACAGAATACCATTTATTTAAATATTTTTGGATGTTTCCTATATTTTCAAACACATTGATTTCAATTACAAAGTGTACAGTGCTCACTTTATATTATTTTTGATTACAAGTATTTGCACCCTAAAAAAACAGAAATAGTACTTTTCAATTCACCTAATACAAGTACTGTAGTGCAATCTCTTTACCATGAAAGTTGAACTTACAAATGTAGAATTATGTACAAAAAACTGCATTCAAAAATAAAACAATGTAAAATTTTAGAGCCCGCAAGTCCACTCAGTCCTACTTCTTGTTAAGCCAATCGCTCAGACAAACAAGTTTGTTTACATTTGCAGGAGATAATGCTGCCCGTTTCTTATTTACAATGTCATCTGAAAGTGAGAACAGGCGTTCGCATGGCACTGCTGTAGCCAGAATCGCAAGATATTTACGTGCCAGATGCACTAAAGATTCAAATGTACCTTCATGCTTCAACCACCATTCCAGGGTACACGCGTCCATGCTGATGACGGGTTCTACTCAATAATAATCCAAAGCAATGCAGACTGACATGTTCATTTTCATTATCTGAGTCAGATGCCACTAGCTCAAGGTTGATTTTCTTTTTTGGTGGTTCGGGTTCTGTAGTTTCCGCATCGGAGTGTTGCTCTTTTAAGACTTCTGAAAGCATGTTCTACACCTCGTCCCGATCAGATTTTGGAAGGCACTTCAGATTCTTAAACCTTGGGTTGAAATCTCATATTCTTTGCGTTTTGTGAAATCTGCAGTGAAAAAGTGTTCTTAAAATGAACAACATGTGCTGGGTCATCATCCGAAACTGCTATAACATGAAATATATGGCAGAATCCAGGTAAAACAGAGCTGGGGACATACAATTCTCCCCCAAGGAGTTCAGTCACAAATTTAATTAATGCTTTTTTTTTTTTAAATGAGCATTATCAGCATGAGCCAAAAACATGAAGGGGCATACGAATGTTAAACATATCTGGCACGTAAATACCTTGCAATGCCAGCCTCAAAAGTGCCATGCAAAGCAAATGTCTCTTCTCACTTTCTGGTGACATTCTAAATCAGAAGAGGGCAGCATTATCTCCTGTCAATATAAACAAACTTGTTTGTCTTAGCGATTGGCTGAACAAGAAGTAGGACTGAGTGGACTTGTATGCTGTGAAGTTTTACATTTTTTTTTTGGTCTTTGAGTGCAGTTATGTAACCAAAAAATTCTACATTTGTAAGTTACACTTTCATGACAAAGAGATTGCACTACAGTACTTGTATGAGGTGAATTGAAAAATACTGTTTCTTTTGTTTATTTTTACAGTTCAAATATTTGTAATAAAAAATACACTTTGATTTCAATTACAACACAGAATACAATAAATATGAAAATTTCAGTTGGTATTCTATTGTTTAACAGTGCGATTAAAGTTGCGATTAATTTTTTTTGGAGTTAATCATGTGAATTAACTGCAATTAATCGACAGCCCTAACTTTTATCCCTGGATATTGTTACGTTACCAGGTCCTCTCTCACCACAGGAATTAAACGCCGAAATTCCTGGGGAAATGGAGAGCTGGTCTCTCTTATCGGCTTGACTATTTTTCTCCGTGTAAAGCCCCACCCCAGTAACATATACATGGCTCTACCCCAAAGAACTTACAATCTAAACAGTAATGTTTCAGATAGTGGAAATAGTCTCTAAGGCTAGGTCTACACAACAGCCTATGTTGGCATAATTTATGTAGCTCAGGTGTGAATAAACCACCCCTTTGAGTTAAACTGACATAAACATTGGTGTGCACGGCGCTAAGTCTGCAGGAGAGATTCTCACGCCAACGTAGCTTCTGCCATTCGCGGAGGTGGGGTTTTTTATGCCGATGGGAGAGCCGTAGTAGCGCTGTACATGTAGACATGGCCTTAAGCTATGTCTTCACTAGGAACACCACAGTACAACAAAAGACGGTTACTCACCGTTGTAACTGTTGTTCTTCGAGATGTGTTGCTCATATCCATTCCATTAGGTGTGTGCGCGCCGCGTGCACGATCGTCGGAAGATTTTCTACCCTAGCAACACCGGCGGGTCGGCTGTGGAGCCCCCTAGAGTGGCGCCTTCATGGCGCTGAATATATACCCCAGCCGACCCGGCGCCCCCTCAGTTCCTTCTTGCCGGCTACTCCGACAGTGGGGACGGGGGGCGGGTTTGGAATGGATATGAGCAACACATCTCGAAGAACAACAGTTACAACGGTGAGTAACCGTCTTTTCTTCTTCGAGTGCTTGCTCATATCCATTCCATTAGGTGACTCCCAAGCCCAACTTAGGTGGTGGGGTCGGAGTGAGACATTGCTGTGTGCAAAACCGCTGATCCGAAAGCAGCATCGTCTCTGGACTGCTGCACTAGTGCATAGTGAGCTGTAAATGTGTGGACTGATGACCAAACCGCTGCTCTACAAATGTCCTGGATCGGAACTTGCGCCAGGAAAGCCGTCGAGGAAGCCTGTGCCCTCGTGGAGTGAGCGGTGAGGTGCGGTGCTGAGACGCCTGCCAGGTCATAGCAAGTCCGGATGCAAGACGTAATCCAGGAGGATAGGCGTTGTGAGGAGACCGGTGAGCCTTTCATTCGGTCGGCCACTGCAACGAAGAGTTGCGTCGTCTTTCTAAAGTGCTTTGTGCGGTCAATATAGAAGGCCAGGGCCCTTCGTACGTCCAGGGAATGCAAACGTTGATCCTGGCGAGTGGCATGTGGTTTGGGATGAAAGACCGGGAGAAAGATGTCCTGGTTGATATGAAAAGGAGAAACCACCTTAGGGAGAAAGGCAGGATGTGGACGAAGCTGCACTTTATCCTTATGGAAAACTGTATAAGGGGGCTCGGATGTAAGCGCCCTGAGTTCAGAAACGCGCCTTGCTGAGGTGATGGCTACAAGGAAGGCTGTCTGCCAGGATAGGTACAAAAGTGAACAGGTGGCCAGTGGCTCGAATGGAGGACCTGTGAGCTTGGAGAGAACCAGGTTGAGGTCCCACGTCTGAACGGGCTGACGTTGTTGTGGGTACATCCGGTCTAAGCCCTTGAGGAATCTAACGACCATCGGGTTAGAGAATACCGAGGACGCGAGTTCCCCTGGGTGAAAGGCCGATATAGCGGCCAGGTGAACTCTAATTGAAGATATCGCCAACCCCTGCTGTTTTAGGGAGAGGAGATATTCCAAAATGAGAGGAATGGGTGCCTGCAACGGGGACATGGCTCGTTGTTCGCACCAACAGGAGAACCGCTTCCACTTGGCCAGGTACGTGGTGCGTGTTGAGGGCTTCCTACTGCTCAGCAGAATCTGTTGGACAGAGTGCGAGCATTGCTGCTCTGCCTGGGTGAACCATGGAGCAGCCACGCCGTGAGGTGGAGTGATTGCAGGTCGGGGTGACGCAGCCGGCCGTGGTCCTGAGAGATGAGATCCGGACACAACGGAAGCGGGATCGGTGTCTGAACCGAGAGTTCCAACAGTGTGGTGTACCAATGTTGTCTCGGCCACGCTGGAGCGACCAGAATTACCTGTGCCTGGTCTCTGCGCAATTTGAGCAGTACCTTGTGGACCAGAGGAAACAGAGGGAAGGCATAAAACAGGTGGTCTTTCCAGGGAAGGAGAAACGCATCCGAGAGGGAGCCCGGAGCTCGACCTTGTAGGGAGCAGAACACGTGGCACTTCCTGTTGTCTCGAGATGCAAACAGGTCTATCTGGGGAAACCCCCACTTTTGGAAGATGGAATGTATGATGTCCGGACGGATAGACCACTCGTGCGTCTGGAAGGACCTGCTGAGTCGGTCCGCTAGAGTGTTCTGGACTCCAGGGAGGAACGATGCCGTGAGATGGATTGAGTGGGCGATGCAGAAGTCCCACAGGCGAATGGCCTCTTGGCATAGAATTGACGAACGTGCTCCTCCTTGCTTGTTGATGTAAAACATGGCCGTGGTGTTGTCGATGAGAACTAACACACATCGGCCACGTAGGAGGTTGAGAAATGCCTGGCACGCCAGGCGCACCGCCATCAGTTCCCGAACATTGATGTGCAGGGCTAGCTGGGGTGCAGTCCACAGGCCCTGGGTATGGTGTTCGTTGAGATGGGCGCCCCAACCCAGAGATGAAGCGTCTGTGACCAGGTGCAGAGAGGGTTGTGGGGCATGAAATGGCATCCCCTCGCAGACCACATTGTGATCTAGCCACCAGGTGAGGGAGGTCAGGACCGAGATCGGGACCGTGACCACCATGTTCAGGCTGTCCCGATGTGGTCGATATATTGACGACACCCAGGTCTGGAGTGGGCGAAGCCGAAGTCTGGCATGCCTGGTTACGTACGTGCAGGAAGCCATGTGACCCAGCAGGGTAAGGCACGACCTCACCGTGGTAGTTGGGAACGCCTGGAGCCCTTGAATGAGGCTCGTGATGGTGCCAAATCGGTTGTCTGGCAGGATGGCTTGTGCACGTCTGGAGTCTAGAACTGCGCCTATGAATTCTATTCTCTGGGTAGGTTCTAGAGTGGATTTGTCCTTGTTGAGTAGGATGCCCAACTCGTTGAATGTGTGCACTATTATGTGGACGTGAGCTTGAACTTGCTCCTTGGTGCGACCGCGTACCAGCCAGTCGTCTAGGTACGGGAACACCTGTATCCCTTGCCGACGAAGGTACGCTGCCACGACAGCCATACATTTCGTGAACACTCTTGGGGCCGAGGATAGGCCGAAGGGAAGGACTGCAAATTGGTAGTGCACCGCGTTTACCACAAATCGCAGGAAGCGTCTGTGAGGTGGGTAAATTGAGATGTGAAAGTATGCGTCTTTCATGTCGAGGGCGGCGAACCAGTCTCCAGGATCGAGGGAAGGGATAATGGCCCCCAAAGAGACCATGCGGAACTTCAACTTTACTACGAATTTGTTGAGTCCGCGCAAGTCCAAGATGGGCCGCAGACCTCCTTTGGACTTGGGGATCAGGAAGTAACGGGAATAAAATCCCCTGCCCCTTAACTCTATCGGAACCTCCTCTATGGCCCCCATGGCCAGGAGCGTAGAAACCTCCTGTATAAGAAGTTGCTCGTGAGAAGGGTCCCTGAAGAGGGACGGGGAAGGGGGGTGGGAGGGGGGGATAGAAGAAAACTGGATAGCGTATCCCCTCTCCACCGTGCGGAGGACCCAACAGTCCGAAGTTATAAGGGACCAAGCGCGGTGGAAGTGGGAGAGACGATCCTGAAAGGAGGGGGCTGGATCCTGGGGGATGACTGGGGCGCCGTCCTCGACCGCACCTTCAAAAGTTCTGTCTAGGACCTGAAGGTGGTCTTGGTGGCCCCTGGTTCTGACCGGGTTGAGGGCCAGCCCATCTTCTCCTACCACCTCGCCCTCGCCTCCGGGCCAAGTCTTGTCTCTGACGAGGCGGGGGGGGTAGAAGCGCTGAGGCTGCGGTCTAAATGGTCTGCGCTGAGGGCCCACAACATGCATCCCCAGGGAGCGCATGATTGTTCTCGAGTCCTTGAGGCTCTGCAGGCGAGAGTCCGTCTTGTCTGAGAACAATCCATGTCCCTCAAAGGGCAGATCCTGTAGGGTTTGCTGCAGCTCCGGAGGCAAACCCGAAACCTGAAGCCAGGAGATCCTGCGCATAGCGATACCCGAAGCCAGGGTCCTCGCAGCTGAGTCTGCTATGTCCAAGGAGGCCTGCAAGGAGGTCCGAGCCACCTTCTTGCCCTCCTCTACCATGGCTCCAAACTCTTCCCTGGACTCCTGGGGAATCAACTCCTTAAACTTCCCCATAGAGTTCCAGGAGTTAAAATTGTAGCGGCTCAGTAGCGCCTGTTGGTTCGCCGCTCTAAGTTGCAGCCCTCCGGCTGAGTAAACCTTACGGCCAAACAAATCGAGCCGCTTAGCCTCTTTTGATTTAGGCGCTGCAGCCTGCTGGCCGTGGCGCTCTCGTGCGTTCACTGATTCCACCACCAGTGAACACGGTTGGGGGTGGGTATACAAGTACCCGTAGTCCTTAGACGGGACAAAGTATTTCCTTTCCACCCCTCTCGCTGTGGGTGGGATAGAGGCAGGAGTTTGCCATATCGTATCCGCATTCGTTTGAATCGTGCGGATCAGGGGTAACGCCACCCTCGATGGGGCATCCGCTCCAAGGATATTCACGATCGGGTCGTGCACCTCCACTATCTCCTCCGCCTGCAGGTCCATGTTACGGGCCATCCTGCGCAGAAGATCCTGGTGAGCCCGAAGATCTATTGGAGGTGGGCCTGTGCACGATGTGCCCGCCACTGCCTCATCCGGAGAAGAAGAGGAAGATGCCTCCGGTGGAACAGGATCCAAGGGCTGGTCCTGGTCTCCCTGTTCCTGGGCTGGAGCATCACCTGTGCCTGGGTCCAGGGCGTCAGGTGGTCCGGACCCAGAAGCCTCCATGCCCCCTGGCGGAGGCCGAGAAATGGTGGACTCCGGGGCCCCTCTGATGGAGTGACCGGAGCGAGAGGTCGAAGCAATTGGAGCCCCTTGCGCCTGATGGTACGCCCACGGGGTCCAAAACGACCAGTGAGATGGGCCATGAGAATGGTCCTCTGCCATCTCCTGCCAATGGCCCAAGTCCTGTTCCTCGGCTTGCCCCTGAGGGGGGTATGCCGATCTCGAGAGGTCCTCCGAGGAGTGGGACACCGATCTCAATGGCCACGGCGGTGCCGAGAGCATCGAGACGATTCCCATTGGCTGCGGTGCCGCACGGTGCCGGTCCGGAGATGATCTATCTCTACGCGGTGCCGGCGATCGGTGCCGGGACCGCGACCGGTGCCGATGACCTCGTCGGTGCCGGGAGTCGGATCTGGACCTCGACGAGGACCTGGAGTATGCCCGGTGCCAGGAGCGGCCTCTCGACGTCGAGCGTCGACCGTAGCGGTGCCGAGAACTACGTCTCGACGTTGATCGGTGCCGATGATCATAGCGGTGCCGAGACGTAGAGCGGTGCCGCGAAGAAGATCTTGGCCGCGAGTACGACCGGTGCCGAGGCGATATTCGGTGCCGGGACTGCGAGCGGCGTGGGGACCTGCTTCGGGACCTGGATCGGTGCCGAGGTTCCAGCCCTTGCGATGGAGGGCGCATCAAGGCAGGTTTCCCCCTCGACTGGACCGGGCGAGTCAACGGTGCAGTCGGTGCCGGTGGTTGAGGCGGTGCCGGCTCCGTGAGAGCTATTAAGTCTCTCGCCGCCGCGAAGGTCTCTGGAGTCGACGGGAGGCACTGTATCACCGCCGGTCTCGGTGGAGACGCTATCTGCACCGGACTCAACGGCCTCGGCGCCGGAGTCGACGGTGCTGGAGGCACCCGTTTCCGGTGCTCCACCGGCGGACGCGGCTCTACCCCCGGCACTGGGGGAGCCGGCGTCTTCGGCACGGATGTCCCCGTCTTATGGGCTTTTTTATGCCCCGGGGATAATGACCGGCGCCGAGGCACTGCTTGCGGTGCCGACGAGGTCCGGTGCCGGGGAGGCTTGTCTGACGCCACTCGCGTGGTCGTCATAGCCGGTGCCGCCGGGGCACTGCGCACCGAGGTGCTAGGTGCCGGGGCCTGACTTGTAGATGGAGCGTCCGGACTAAGTGCCGCCTCCATCAGGAGTTGCCGGAGCCGAAAGTCCCGCTCCTTCTTGGTCCTTGGTCTGAAGGCCTTACAGATCTTGCACTTGTCTGTTTGATGGGACTCTCCCAGGCACTTCAGACAGGAGTCGTGCGGGTCGCTCGTGGGCATAGGCTTAGCGCAGGAGGCGCACTGCTTGAAGCCGGGAGCGTTGGGCATGAGCCCGGCCCCGCGGCCGGGGGAGAAAGGGGGAGACGACCCCCTTAATCCCCTGAACTACTTAGAACAACTAGAACAACTTTGAAACTATTTAACTATTTAACTATAAACACTAGAACTATAACTATAACGATAACTGTGATACAACAAACTAAGCTAGGGAGAGTGGAGAACAGCTAAGCAGCGCTCCACAGTTCCAACGACCGTCAGGGGCGGTAAGAAGGAACTGAGGGGGCGCCGGGTCGGCTGGGGTATATATTCAGCGCCATGAAGGCGCCACTCTAGGGGGCTCCACAGCCGACCCGCCGGTGTTGCTAGGGTAGAAAATCTTCCGACGATCGTGCACGCGGCGCGCACACACCTAATGGAATGGATATGAGCAAGCACTCGAAGAAGAGAACTGTAGCTGCTCCGCTGTAGCGCATCAGTGTAGAGCAGTGGTTCTCAACCTGTGGGCCGCTTGTGGCCCAATCAGCACACAGCTGCGGCCCACGTGACAGCCTCAGGGCCATACAGGTAGTATATATATTGTGTGGATGCGGCCCACATAACCCAGACAGAGCTGCATATGCAGACCAACATGGTAAATAGGTTGAGAACCACTGGTGTAGACACTCAGTACAGCAATGGGAAGGATTCTCCAACCACTGTAGTTAATCCACCTCCCTGAGAGGTAGTAGCTAGGTCAGCAGAAGAATTCTTCCATCACCCCAGCATTGTCTACACCCAGGGTAAGGTTGGTTTAACTCCAACACTCAGGGGGGTAGATTTTTTTTTTTTACACCCCTGAGCAACGCAACTCAGTCGACCTAACTTTTTAGTGTAGACCTGGCCTAAATGGAAGCCTCATGACTTGAGACCGTTAGAACTAGGCTGGATAGAGCACTGGAGAACAAACAACAGAACATAACCCTGCCCTGGCCGCTCAGTTAGAACCTAATCACTATTTCCCATCTCTAGTATGCGCCTAATGAAGGGAAGCATTTGTACGCTGACCTTTCTCTTTTCCAGCTGAAAATCAAGTCCTAGTTTTAACATTCTTCGAGTAAGATAAATACTCATTAAGTAGAGACAGCATAAGCAAATTAAAGTCCACTGACTTTACCACTGCTGCTATCTTCCTCACACTGAGAAAAGAGCCTGGATCATTTTGTAATTGTTTTCACACAAGCGTCTCATGCCACTTTAAGGAAGTTCTAACAGCTCCGTGTGTATTAACAGGCTCAGCACGAGCCTATGATACAGTTCCCATTCTTCTGTTGTGGTTTTGGAAACAATAAAAAGACTTTAAATTAATGCTAGTGAGAAAGGTTTTGAAGTACACACAAAAACTCGTGCTAACATTTCAAAAGGCTTTAAAAGCAAATATTGCTATAAAATGAGTAAGAATTAACTAGGCAAATGAAGACTTTGTCTTACTAAAGGGGGCAAGTATTTTTGGACACTTAAGAAATAAAGCTTGATATCCATTCTGGAAACTGAACAGCAATTACTTTCTTTCAGCTTATACAAGCAAACAAAGAATCGCACCAATAAGGGAAGAATATCATTTAGTCCAGGTCTACACTACAGAATTTGTCAGTATAGCTCTATCAGTCAGGGTGTGAAATAACCACACCCCCATCCAACACAGCTATGCTAGCAAAATCCACAGTGTAGACACAGTTATGCCAACAGAAATCTGCCTCTGTCAGCATAAACAATGTCATTTGGGGAAGTGGTATTATTATGCTGATAGAAGAACTCCTTCCATCAGCATAAGCTGTGTCTACACTAGGGGGCTATGGCAGTACACCTCTACCAGCATAGCATTTGTAGTCTTAGTGCCCGGCTACACTAGAGTATTTACAACGGCGCAACTCCACCAATGCAGCTGCTCCACTGTAAGCTCTCTCATGTAGCCACTCTAAGCCAATGGGCAAGAGCTCTGCTGTCGTCTTAACTACTCCAGCCCCCACAAGCGGCAGTAGCTATGTCGGCTGGAGAAGGTCTATGTGGGTGTAACTTATGTTACTCAGGGTGGTGATTTATTCACACCTGAGTGACAGATTCATAGATTCTAGGACTGGAAGGGACCTTGTGAGGTCAAGTCCAGTCCCCTGCCCTCACAGCAGGACCAATACTGTCGAGACCATCCCTGATAGACATTTATCTAACCTACTCTTACATATTTCCAGAGATGGAGATTCCACAACCTCCAAAGGCAATTTATTCCAGTGTTTAACCACCCTGACAGTTAGGAACTTTTTCCTAATATCCAACCTAAACCTCCCTTGCTGCAGTTTAAGCCCATTGCTTCTTGTTCTATCCTTAGAGGCTAAGATGAACAAGTTTTCTCCCTCCTCCTTATGACACCCTTTTAGATACCTGAAAACTGCTATCATATCCCCTCTCAGTCTTCTCTTTTCCAAACTAAACAAACCCAATTCTTTCAGCCTTCCTTCATAGGTCATATTCTCTAGACCTTTAATCATTCTTGTTGCTCTTCTCTAGACCCTCTACAATTTCTCCACATTTTTCTTGAAATGCGGTGCCCAGAACTGGACACAATACTCCAGTTGAGGCCTAACCAGCACAGAGTACCGCGGAAGAATGACTTCTCATGTCTGTGTTTTGGTCTTCACCGAGAAGTCTGAAGGAATGCCTAACAGTGAATGCTAATGGGAAGGGGGTAGGTTTAGAAGATAAAATAAAAAAGAACAAGTTAAACATCACTTTAAAAAGTTAGATGCCTGCAAGTCACCAGGGCCTGATGAAATGCATCCTAGAATACTCAAGGAGCTAATAAAGGAGGTATCTGAGCCTCTAGCTATTATCTTTGGAAAATCATGGGAGACAGGAGAGAGTCCAGAAGACTGGAAAAGGGCAAATATAGTGCCCATCTATAAAAAGGGAAATAAAAACAACCCAGGAAACTACAGACCAGTTAGTTTAACTTCTGTGCCAGAGAAGATAATGGAGCAAGTAATTAAGGAAATCATCTGCAAACACTTGGAAGGTGGTAAGGTGATAGGGAATAGCCAGCACAGATTTGTAAAGAACAAATCATGTCAAACCAATCTGATAGCTTTCTTTGATAGGATAACGAGTCTTGCGGATAAGGGAGAAGCAGTGGATGTGGTATACCTAGACTTTAGTAAGGCATTTGATACGGTCTTGCATGATATTCTTATCAATAAACTAAGCAAATACAATTTAGACGGGGCTACTGTAAGGTGGGTGCATAACTGGCTGGATAACCGTACTCAGAGAGTAGTTATTAATGGCTCCCAATCCTGCTGGAAAGGTATAACAATTGGGGTTCCGCAAGGATCTGTTTTGGGACCGGCTCTGTTCAACATCTTCATCAACGACTTAGATATTGGCATAGGAAGTCCACTTATTAAGTTTGCAGACGATACCAAACTGGGAGGAATTGCAACTGCTTTGGAGGATAGGGTCATAATTCAAAATGATCTGGACAAATTGGAGAAATGGTCTGAGGTAAACAGGATGAAGTTTAACAAAGACAAATGCAAAGTGCTCCACTTAGGAAGGAACAATCAGTTTCACACATACAGAATGGGAAGAGACTGTCACACCTCCTGAACATTTCTCCATGCCACTGCCCCAAGGACTGAACACCTAACAGCAGGAAACCCCCACAGGCTGGACTGGGGACTGAGCTGGAGAACAAGGTGTCAGGTGACTGGAGGACGGGAGACCCTTTTGGAGGGACTCAGGAGCCTGGAGCTGGGGAGATAAAGAGGGAACACGGAACGAGAGCCAGAGGTGGAGTCCATCACAGCTTGGCTGGCTCATCAGGGCACTGGTTTAACCAGAGTGGACTATGGCATAACTTCTGCCTCTCTGTGCTACCCCAAGGACATTCAGATTCTGTAGCCAGGTGATTTATCAATGGTTCCCTTGTTCCAAAAAAGGCTGCCTGTGTTGCTGTAAATACTCCCTGAGAGCACGGTGCAGGCCCAGTACAAGCCTCCCGTAGGAGTTTGGCTTGACTGGATTCGCTCCAGGGAGCCATGGAGAGAGAGAGAGAGAGAGAGAGAGACAGGGAACGCTGGAGCTAAAGAACCAGTCTTGGAGTCCACGGGCCTGCCTCTGTGGATCTGTGTGGGTCCTTGGGGCCCAGCACAGTAAAGGGTCACTCCAGGAAGACTACTTACAGGCTGGGGCATAGCCCAGACCCTATGACACCATACAAATAAGTAGAGAGACACATCCCGCCAGCTTCTTCATTTATTACTACCGTATGGCATACAGTAAAGTAGCAAAGTACTGGAATATTGCTAGTTTAAAAAGGACACAATTAGCTTTCAGCCTACGGTTCAGGCTTTGTATATAAACATTTCAATCCTAGTATGAAATATGTTTTTCTAAGCGCTCTTATGTTTTAAAAAAAAAAAAATTCCTCCACTGTCCTACTATACCAGAACCAGAGAGTGAAACTGACTAAACACAAGGGAAACTGACCAACCTATACTTCCATTTTTTCAACCTGCAGGAAATGCAAAATTCTGAACAAGTGGTGAAAAGTAGCTATAAATTATTTCAGCTTCAGTAATCTCAGGTGCTATTAGTCACACACATGGATTTTGTTTAAATATACTATGGAAATTTTATGTCAGCTTAGATGGATACATGCATGAGCTTTTCAATTGTACCCTTGATGAAAAGCCCATAACGCAAGAACCCTTCATTAGAGCGGATTTATAAACACTACTAGAAAGACAAAAACAAACTGTCACAGCAATATACAAACAGTGAAATATGTTGAGGAAGAAAGTCAATCAGCTGGTGTTGAGAAGGATTTTGGTTTTGTATCCTTACAGGAAACAAAGAAGGCAAAACAATCAGACTTAATGCACTGTGCAAGTCGTTATGCATACAGACTTACAAGTGGAGGAGTCTTTCAAGCGATACAGGACTAACAGCAACCACTCAGAGGAAAATGCTGAATCAATCTCCTGGTAAAACGGAAAACCACGCATCCCTCTTATTCATTTTATACATTCACAGGCCTGGAATTGAGCACTAGAACTGTAACTGCGTAAAGCACTAGTATGTTCTCCAACGTCTCATCAGCTAAAATTACAGGAAGACTTTTAAAAAGTTGCCAAGACTCTGAGCTGCAAAATTTCAAGGAGAAAGTGAAGTATAATCAGGGAATGTTCATTCAAGTACTTGGTGAGCTATAATATAACATGACCACAGTATTGAGCACTAAAGCTGAGCCCTGCAGGGCTCGGAAAAGAGAGTTCTGCCTAGCTCAGCCTGCTGACCATTTCGTAAGGTGATTTTCTGGCAATTTGCCCTCTCGGCAAGCAGTAAAACTCTGAAAAAGCAGCACACACAGCTGCCTCCTTGTTTTTCTAGGGACAGCGTCTGTACTTTTCCAAATCAGAATCAGCTTTCTGTGCCTCAAGTCCATGCACAAAATTAGACTTCAGAGCGAAGAGATGAGTTTAATCTCATTCGAGCAAGAAGGAGCTAGTCTTTTTATGTGACAGCACTGAGAAAACAGAAGCGTGTGTGCACCCACATATATAGGTCCAGCCAAGCCCAGAGGCGTTGGTACAAGTCCCCAATCTATTACTCAGGTCTTTAAATAACCTGCAGACATGTATAATTTCTCACCTATTATGAGTAATTTATTTGGCTGTTAACTTCCCAGAGGCATAACTGGAAAAGTCAATTAGTAGAACACCCAAAATATTTTCTCTAAGTGCTCCTCTAGTCCCAAATTACCATAGTATCTGAACACCTCCAACATTAACAGATTCATCCATACAACACCCTATCAGGCAGGAAAGTATTATCCCCATATTAGAGACAGGGAATTGAGAAGGAGATTAAATTATTCTTCACCTGTGTGTGTCACGGCATAAACCAAACTCCAAGGGAAATTTTTCTTCTAGGAGGATTATTCAATAAATGCCCACTTCAATCTATTTTGCATATTCCTTTGAAGTGACAAGTACTGTTGGGAGACAGGCACCAGCACAGATGGACCATCAGTTGGATCTGGTAAGCCAATTGCTAGCGTTCCTATCTGTGGCAGAGCTATGAACTGAATTTAGCTTTGGCCAATGACTTAACCACCATGCAATTCTTCCACACGTGGCTCACTGATACTTAAAACTTGACTCCTTCTGAATCTATTAGATCATCTCAAGCAAGCTTTGCTGTAACCAGTGATTTGCACACCTGTGAGAGACGTTTTTTAAAAAAGATTCGTTATGACTGTCATTCAAGGTGATAATCAAGGAACTAAATTTGCTTTCTTTGTCTGCCTTCAGTGCCCTCAACTCCCACAAACAGACAACATGCTAAGAAGATTAGAGAGGCATTTCATAGTCATTATGCTGCAATGTCAGCTTTCAAAACCAAGCATTTTGAGCTAGAAGTTACAAGGGGGAGATTCATACCAGAGTATCATGCAGTTAAGAGCTTTATAACAAGCATAGAAAACACAATTAGACACTGTTGAGAAACGTCAGACATGCATAATGCTTACCCAGAGATTGCAAAATAGTTTACAAATGTTAAGCCTCACAATCCCACAGAGATGCCATACAAAATATTTTTATTGTGATGGAGCCAATTGCACTAGGTGCTCTACAAAGACAGAACAAAATGATGGTCCCTACTCCAAAAAGCTTACACCTAAGAATGGATGAATACTGCACCCCAGTATTTCTCTTTACTACAGAATTCCCTATTCTTTGAATGAGGAATACTGCAGAAAATTAACGACCCCATGCGCTAGATCTCCTGTTTTAAATGGTGCCCACTGTATTTACGTTTTATATCACTTTTACAGATAGATAAGCTAAGGCACAAAAAAGTGAAATGATGTGATCAGGACCATGTATGCTGTGTTGTTGTAGCCATGTCAGTCCCAGGCTACTAGACACCCCCAAGGTGGGTGAAGCAATATTTTTTTATTGGACCAACTTCTGTTTTACTAGACAGAAGTTGGGTCCAATAAAAGATATTACCTCACCCACCTTGTCTCTCTTGATCAAGTCCACACAGCAAGGAAGTGGAAGAGCTGGGAACAGGTAGGGTGACCAGATGTCCCGATTTTATAGGGACAGTCCTGATATTAGGGGCTTTTTCTTATATAGGCTCCTATTACCCCCCACCCTCTGTCCTGATTTTTCACACTTGCTGTCTGGTCACCCTAGGAACAGGACCCAAGAGACCTCCTCCCAGCTTCATGTTCTAAAAGAACGTTACTTTGCTTTGTTATAGGTCAATCGCAGGGAATTTGCCTCAGCTTATGTGAGTTCCAATAAAGCCCATCTCGGAAGCACACAGTTTCAGTGCTTTTGAAGATGCGAAACACTACATAAGTATTTGCAAACACAGATGCATTTAGACACCTAAACAAATGGCCTGATTTTTAGGGATGGTCAGCACTCAACAATTCCTATTCCGTCTCAGGATCCTTATTTATTTGCCTAATCACAGGCCATGGAGGCTGGGAAGGAGGGCAGGGGGGCCATCCGGACCATGGCTTAACCACTTTTTGGCTGGGTCAAACTATGTGGCACTGCAACCCTGCACACCAGCTCACACCACCACTTCTTCAAATTTGGAAGGGGCGGATATAGGGGTCCATGGGCAGGGAAGTCAGGCGCATGGGGGGTGCAAATCTATAGCTCCTCACACATGCACTTTAAGTGGCATTCCAGAACCCCTGTGGTTAAGTATGAGTTAGCTTCGACACCCAAGTCTGAAAACAGTCCATCTCTACCAGTGCTATCTCTGCAGCATCAGATGAGCCTCTGCAGAAATTAACTTTAAGAGCAGGTTACACTATAATGGAATGAATGACTTATTCGGAGTCAACATACTAGAAAGCACTGGATTCGGTGTGCCCCCAAATCAGCAAACAGCAGCACACTTAGTACAAATGTGTGCCTCCCGAGTCCCAGGGAACCCCACCATTGTGCTTCTGTGGAGAGGAAGGGAAATCAATGCTATTTCTGGAGTCAGTTTTATTGTTTTCTCCTCCAACTTGCTGCAAGACTAGAATTACTTCCAGGGGTTGGATCCAGCGATAACATAGCTGAGTGTGAAGAGACACAGGATCCTCTGCTCCATGCTGACAAAATGCAATCAGGAACAAGTCACCTTTTAGGTTGCCGATTTATGCACCTAAGTTAACAAAAGTAAGATCTGATATTTGCTTTCTCGCACTGGAGACCCTCCTATTTCACCAGTGCTGCAACAGAGACACTAGGAGAGATGAAAGTGATTTGTCCCAAGATCACACACACTGTCAGTGGCAGAGCCAGACACGGGAGTCCCAAGTCCCAGTTCTCTGCTCTGCCTTCTATTCTATAGTCTCTCCAATAGATGGGAATAGAACCCAGGAGTCCGGACTCAGCCCTCTGCTCTAGCCATTAGACTACATGGCCTTTCAAGAGCTGGAGCAGAGCTCACTAGAAATCTTGCTTCACAAGCCTCTGCTCTAACCACTAAACCACATGTTGCCACGTGAAAGAAACTAGGGGTCAGATTCTGAACTGGTGTAAACTGTCCTGGCTCCACTGGACAATTTATACCAAGTGAGGATCTGCCTACAAGTAACTTGGTCAAAGAGCAAATCCTTGGCTCCCAGGGATCAAACCCCAAAGCCAGCCCATAGCCTCTAAACCTATTTCAATAATTTTAAACATTCAATTCTCTTTAGTGTTTTCCACAGGGAGCACGAGGAGGTGGAGGATTTTAGACTCAGCGTCCTGTAACGCATACAAATATTCCTTCAGTCGATAAATACTGGTTTTCTAAATACATCCTCTAGCTGCAGAATTCACCGAGTGTACATGTTCTCTGCGAAGGAAAGTCAAAGCACAAATATTCGGGTCACACAGCAG